>NC_091068.1:30064672-30365708 GCF_000393655.2 Nicotiana sylvestris
TGATTAACAGAAAAAGTTCAGTTTAGGGTTTAAAACCCTAATGCTGACTAAAGGAAAAAGTTCAGTTTAGGGTTTAAAACCCTAATGCTGACTGGCTGGAAAAGTTCAGTTTAGGGTTTAAAACCCTAATGCTGACTGAATGGAAAAGTTCAGTTTAGGGTTTAAAACCCTAATGCTGACTGAATGGAAAAGTTCAGTTTAGAATTTAAAACCCTAATGCTGACTAAATGAAAAGTTCATTTTAGGGTTTAAAACCTTAATGCTGATTGAAGGAAAAAGTCAGTTTAGGGTTTAAAACCCTAATGCTGATTAACAGAAAAAGTTCAGTTTAGGGTTTAAAACCCTAATACTGACTGAAGGAAAGAGTTCAGTTTAGGGTTTAAAACTCTAATACTGACTAAACGGGAAAAGTTCAGTTTAGGGTTTAAAACCATAATGCTGATTAAAGGAAAGAGTTCAGTTTAGGGTTTAAAACCCTAATACTGACTAAACGGGAAAAGTTCAGTTTAGGGTTTAAAACCCTAATGCTGGCTAAATGGAGAAATTCAGTTTAGGGTTTAAAACCCTAATGCTGACTGAAAGGGAAGATTTCAGTTTAGGGTTTAAAATCCTAATGCTGATTAAAGGAAAAGTTCAGTTTAGGGTTTAAAACCCTAATGCTGATTAATAGAAAAAGTCCAGTTTAGGGTTTAAAACCCTAATGCCGACTAAAGGAAAAAGTTCAGTTTAGGGTTTAAAACCCTAATGCTGACTGGCTGGAAAAGTTCAGTTTAGGGTTTAAAACCCTAATGCTGACTGAATGGAAAAGTTCAGTTTAGGGTTTAAAACCCTAATGCTGACTAAATGAAAAGTTCAGTTTAGGGTTTAAAACCCTAATGCTGATTGAAGGAAAAGTTCAGTTTAGGGTTTAAAACCCTAATGCTGATTAACAGAAAAAGTTCAGTTTAGGGTTTAAAACCATAATGCTGACTAAAGGAAAAAGTTCAGTTTATGGTTTAAAACCCTAATGCTGACTGGCTGGAAAAGTTCAGTTTAGGGTTTAAAACCCTAATGCTGACTGAATGGAAAAGTTCAGTTTAGGGTTTAGAACCCTAATGCTGACTAAATGGAAAAGTTCAGTTTGGGGTTTAAAACCCTAATGCTGACTAAATGAAAAGTTCAGTTTAGGGTTTAAAACCCTAATGCTGATTAACAGAAAAAGTTCAGTTTAGGGTTTAAAACCCTAATGCTGACTAAAGGAAAAAGTTCAGTTTAGGGTTTAAAACCCTAATGCTGACTGGCTGGAAAAGTTCAGTTTAGGGTTTAAAACCCTAATGCTGACTGAATGGAAAAGTTCAGTTTAGAATTTAAAACCCTAATGCTGACTAAATGAAAAGTTCATTTTAGGGTTTAAAACCTTAATACTGATTGAAGGAAAAAGTCAGTTTAGGGTTTAAAACCCTAATGCTGATTAACAGAAAAAGTTCAGTTTAGGGTTTAAAACCCTAGTGCTGATTGAAGAAAACAGTTCAGTTTAGGGTTTAAAACCCTAATACTGACTAAACGGGAAAAGTTCAGTTTAGGGTTTAAAACCCTAATGCTGATTAAAGGAAAGAGTTCAGTTTAGGGTTTAAAACCCTAATACTGACTAAACGGGAAAAGTTCAGTTTAGGGTTTAAAACCCTAATGTTGGCTAAATGGAGAAATTCAGTTTAGGGTTTAAAACCCTAATGCTGACTGGAAGGGAAGAGTTCAGTTTAGGGTTTAAAACCCCAATGCTGATTAAAGAAAAAGTTCAGTTTAGGGTTTAAAACCCTAATGCTGATTAAATGGGAAAAGTTTAGTTTAGGGTTTAAGACCCTAATGCTGACTAAATGGAAAAATTAAGTTTAGGGTTTAAAACCTTAATGTTGACTGAAAGGGAAGAAGTTCAGTTTAGGGTTTAAAACCTAATGATGACTGCATGGAAAAGCTCAGTTTAGGGTTTAAAACCCTAATGCTGACTGAATGGAAAAGTTCAGTTTAGGGTTTAAAACCCTAATGCTGACTGAATGGAAAAGTTCAGTTTAGAATTTAAAACCCTAATGCTGACTAAATGAAAAGTTCATTTTAGGGTTTAAAACCTTAATGCTGATTGAAGGAAAAAGTCAGTTTAGGGTTTAAAACCCTAATGCTGATTAACAGAAAAAGTTCAGTTTAGGGTTTAAAACCCTAATGCTGATTGAAGGAAAAAGTTCAGTTTAGGGTTTAAAACCCTAATACTGACTAAACGGGAAAAGTTCAGTTTAGGGTTTAAAACCCTAATGCTGATTGAAGGAAATAGTTCAGTTTAGGGTTTAAAACCCTAATACTGACTAAACGGGAAAAGTTCAGTTTAGGGTTTAAAACACTAATGCTGGCTAAATGGAGAAATTCAGTTTAGGGTTTAAAACCCTAATGATGATTAAAGGAAAAGTTCAGTTTAGGGTTTAAAACCCTAATACTGATTAAATGGGAAAAGTTCAGTTTAGAGTTTAAGACCCTAATGCTGACTAAATGGAAAAATTCAGTTTAGGGTTTAAAACCCTAATGCTGACTGAAAGGGAAGAAGTTCAATTTAGGGTTTAAAACCTAATGCTGACTGCATGGAAAAGCTCAGTTTAGGGTTTAAAACCCTAATGCTGACTAAAGGAAAAAGTTCAGTTTAGGGTTTAAAACCCTAATGCGGATTGAATTAAAAGTTCAGTTTAGGGTTTAAAACCCTAATGATGATTAACAGAAAAAGTTCAGTTTAGGGTTTAAAACCCTAATGCTGACTAAAGGAAAAAGTTCAGTTTAGGGTTTAAAACCCTAATGCTGACTGGCTGGAAAAGTTCAGTTTAGGTTTTAAAACCCTAATGCTGACTGAATGGAAAAGTTCAGTTTAAAATTTAAAACCCTAATGCTGACTAAATGAAAAGTTCATTTAGGGTTTAAAACCTTAATGCTGATTGAAGGAAAAAGTCAGTTTAGGGTTTAAAACCCTAATGTTGATTAACAGAAAAAGTTCAGTTTAGGGTTTAAAACCCTAGTGCTGATTGAAGGAAAGAGTTCAGTTTAGGGTTTAAAACTCTAATACTGACTAAACGGGAAAAGTTCAGTTTAGGGTTTAAAACCATAATGCTGATTAAAGGAAAGAGTTCAGTTTAGGGTTTAAAACCCTAATACTGACTAAACGGGAAAAGTTCAGTTTAGGGTTTAAAACCCTAATGCTGGCTAAATGGAGAAATTTAGTTTAGGGTTTAAAACCCTAATGCTGACTGAAAGGGAAGAGTTCAGTTTAGGGTTTAAAACCCTAATGACGATTAAAGGAAAAGTTCAGTTTAGGGTTTAAAACCCTAATGCTGATTAAATGGGAAAATTTCAGTTTAGGGTTTAAGACCCTAATGCTGACTAAATGGAAAAATTCAGTTTAGGGTTTAAAACCCTAATGGTGACTGAAAGGGAAGAATTTCAGTTTAGGGTTTAAAACCCTAATGCTGACTGGCTGGAAAAGTTCAGTTTAGGGTTTAAAACCCTAATGCTGACTGAATGGAAAAGTTCAGTTTAGGGTTTAGAACCCTAATGCTGACTAAATGGAAAAGTTCAGTTTGGGGTTTAAAACACTAATGCTGACTAAATGAAAAGTTCAGTTTAGGGTTTAAAACCCTAATGCTGATTGAAGGAAAAGTTCAGTTTAGGGTTTAAACCCCTAATGCTGATTGAAGGAAAAGTTCAGTTTAGGGTTTAAAACCCTAATGCTGACTAAAGGAAAAAGTTCAGTTTAGGGTTTAAAACCCTAATGCTGACTGGCTGGAAAAGTTCAGTTTAGGGTTTAAAACCCTAATGTTGACTGAATGGAAAAGTTCAGTTTAGGGTTTAAAACCCTAATGCTGACTGAATGGAAAAGTTCAGTTTAGAATTTAAAACCCTAATGCTGACTAAATGAAAAGTTCATTTTAGGGTTTAAAACCTTAATGCTGATTGAAGGAAAAAGTCAGTTTAGGGTTTAAAACCCTAATGCTGATTAACAGAAAAAGTTCAGTTTAGGGTTTAAAACCCTAATGCTGATTGAAGGAAAGAGTTCAGTTTAGGGTTTAAAACCCTAATACTGACTAAACGTGAAAAGTTCAGTTTAGGGTTTAAAACCCTAATGCTGATTGAAGGAAAGAGTTCAGTTTAGGGTTTAAAACCCTAATACAGACTAAACGGGAAAAGTTCAGTTTAGGGTTTAAAACCCTAATGCTGGCTAAATGGAGAAATTCAGTTTAGGGTTTAAAACCCTAATGCTGACTGAAAGGGAAGATTTCAGTTTAGGGTTTAAAATCCTAATGTTGATTAAAGGAAAAGTTCAGTTTAGGGTTTAAAACCCTAATGCTGATTAATAGAAAAAGTCCAGTTTAGGGTTTAAAACCCTAATGCCGACTAAAGGAAAAAGTTCAGTTTAGGGTTTAAAAACCCTAATGCTGACTGGCTGGAAATGTTCAGTTTAGGGTTTAAAACCCTAATGCTGACTGAATAGAAAAGTTCAGTTTAGGGTTTAAAACCCTAATGCTGACTAAATGAAAAGTTCAGTTTAGGGTTTAAAACCCTAATGCTGATTGAAAGAAAAGTTCAGTTTAGGGTTTAAAACCCTAATGCTGATTAACAGAAAAAGTTCAGTTTAGGGTTTAAAACCATAATGCTGACTAAAGGAAAAAGTTCAGTTTATGGTTTAAAACCCTAATGCTGACTGGCTGGAAAAGTTCAGTTTAGGGTTTAAAACCCTAATGCTGACTGAATGGAAAAGTTCAGTTTAGGGTTTAGAACCCTAATGCTGACTAAATGGAAAAGTTCAGTTTGGGGTTTAAAACCCTAATGCTGACTAAATGAAAAGTTCAGTTTAGGGTTTAAAACCCTAATGCTGATTAACAGAAAAAGTTCAGTTTAGGGTTTAAAACCCTAATGCTGACTAAAGGAAAAAGTTCAGTTTAGGGTTTAAAACCCTAATGCTGACTAAAGGAAAAAGTTCAGTTTAGGGTTTAAAACCCTAATGCTGACTGGCTGGAAAAGTTCAGTTTAGGGTTTAAAACCCTAATGCTGACTGAATGGAAAAGTTCAGTTTAGAATTTAAAACCCTAATGCTGACTAAATGAAAAGTTCATTTTAGGGTTTAAAACCTTAATACTGATTGAAGGAAAAAGTCAGTTTAGGGTTTAAAACCCTAATGCTGACTAAAGGAAAAAGTTCAGTTTAGGGTTTAAAACCCTAATGCGGATTGAATTAAAAGTTCAGTTTAGGGTTTAAAACACTAATGATGATTAACAGAAAAAGTTCAGTTTAGGGTTTAAAACCCTAATGCTGACTAAAGGAAAAAGTTCAGTTTAGGGTTTAAAACCCTAATGCTGACTGGCTGGAAAAGTTCAGTTTAGGTTTTAAAACCCTAATGCTGACTGAATGGAAAAGTTCAGTTTAAAATTTAAAACCCTAATGCTGACTAAATGAAAAGTTCATTTTAGGGTTTAAAACCTTAATGCTGATTGAAGGAAAAAGTCAGTTTAGGGTTTAAAACCCTAATGTTGATTAACAGAAAAAGTTCAGTTTAGGGTTTAAAACCCTAGTGCTGATTGAAGGAAAGAGTTCAGTTTAGGGTTTAAAACTCTAATACTGACTAAACGGGAAAAGTTCAGTTTAGGGTTTAAAACCATAATGCTGATTAAAGGAAAGAGTTCAGTTTAGGGTTTAAAACCCTAATACTGACTAAACGGGAAAAGTTCAGTTTAGGGTTTAAAACCCTAATGCTGGCTAAATGGAGAAATTTAGTTTAGGGTTTAAAACCCTAATGCTGACTGAAAGGGAAGAGTTCAGTTTAGGGTTTAAAACCCTAATGACGATTAAAGGAAAAGTTCAGTTTAGGGTTTAAAACCCTAATGCTGATTAAATGGGAAAATTTCAGTTTAGGGTTTAAGACCCTAATGCTGACTAAATGGAAAAATTCAGTTTAGGGTTTAAAACCCTAATGGTGACTGAAAGGGAAGAATTTCAGTTTAGGGTTTAAAACCCTAATGCTGACTGGCTGGAAAAGTTCAGTTTAGGGTTTAAAACCCTAATGCTGACTAAATGGAAAAGTTCAGTTTAGGGTTTAGAACCCTAATGCTGACTAAATGGAAAAGTTCAGTTTGGGGTTTAAAACACTAATGCTGACTAAATGAAAAGTTCAGTTTAGGGTTTAAAACCCTAATGCTGATTGAAGGAAAAGTTCAGTTTAGGGTTTAAAACCCTAATGCTGATTAACAGAAAAAGTTCAGTTTAGGGTTTAAAACCCTAATGCTGACTAAAGGAAAAAGTTCAGTTTAGGGTTTAAAACCCTAATGCTGACTGGCTGGAAAAGTTCAGTTTAGGGTTTAAAACCCTAATGTTGACTGAATGGAAAAGTTCAGTTTAGGGTTTAAAACCCTAATGCTGACTGAATGGAAAAGTTCAGTTTAGAATTTAAAACCCTAATGCTGACTAAATGAAAAGTTCATTTTAGGGTTTAAAACCTTAATGCTGATTGAAGAAAAAATGTCAGTTTAGGGTTTAAAACCCTAATGCTGATTAACAGAAAAAGTTCAGTTTAGGGTTTAAAACCCTAATGCTGATTGAAGGAAAGAGTTCAGTTTAGGGTTTAAAACCCTAATACTGACTAAACGTGAAAAGTTCAGTTTAGGGTTTAAAACCCTAATGCTGATTGAAGGAAAGAGTTCAGTTTAGGGTTTAAAACCCTAATACAGACTAAACGGGAAAAGTTCAGTTTAGGGTTTAAAACCCTAATGCTGGCTAAATGGAGAAATTCAGTTTAGGGTTTAAAACCCTAATGCTGACTGAAAGGGAAGATTTCAGTTTAGGGTTTAAAATCCTAATGTTGATTAAAGGAAAAGTTCAGTTTAGGGTTTAAAACCCTAATGCTGATTAATAGAAAAAGTCCAGTTTAGGGTTTAAAACCCTAATGCCGACTAAAGGAAAAAGTTCAGTTTAGGGTTTAAAAACCCTAATGCTGACTGGCTGGAAATGTTCAGTTTAGGGTTTAAAACCCTAATGCTGACTGAATAGAAAAGTTCAGTTTAGGGTTTAAAACCCTAATGCTGACTAAATGAAAAGTTCAGTTTAGGGTTTAAAACCCTAATGCTGATTGAAAGAAAAGTTCAGTTTAGGGTTTAAAACCCTAATGCTGATTAACAGAAAAAGTTCAGTTTAGGGTTTAAAACCATAATGCTGACTAAAGGAAAAAGTTCAGTTTATGGTTTAAAACCCTAATGCTGACTGGCTGGAAAAGTTCAGTTTAGGGTTTAAAACCCTAATGCTGACTGAATGGAAAAGTTCAGTTTAGGGTTTAGAACCCTAATGCTGACTAAATGGAAAAGTTCAGTTTGGGGTTTAAAACCCTAATGCTGACTAAATGAAAAGTTCAGTTTAGGGTTTAAAACCCTAATGCTGATTAACAGAAAAAGTTCAGTTTAGGGTTTAAAACCCTAATGCTGACTAAAGGAAAAAGTTCAGTTTAGGGTTTAAAACCCTAATGCTGACTAAAGGAAAAAGTTCAGTTTAGGGTTTAAAACCCTAATGCTGACTGGCTGGAAAAGTTCAGTTTAGGGTTTAAAACCCTAATGCTGACTGAATGGAAAAGTTCAGTTTAGAATTTAAAACCCTAATGCTGACTAAATGAAAAGTTCATTTTAGGGTTTAAAACCTTAATACTGATTGAAGGAAAAAGTCAGTTTAGGGTTTAAAACCCTAATGCTGATTAACAGAAAAAGTTCAGTTTAGGGTTTAAAACCCTAATGCTGATTGAAGGAAAGAGTTCAGTTTAGGGTTTAAAACCCTAATACTGACTAAACGGGAAAAGTTCAGTTTAGGGTTTAAAACCCTAATGCTGATTAAAGGAAAGAGTTCAGTTTAGGGTTTAAAACCCTAATACTGACTAAACGGGAAAAGTTCAGTTTAGGGTTTAAAACCCTAATGTTGGCTAAATGGAGAAATTCAGTTTAGGGTTTAAAACCCTAATGCTGACTGGAAGGGAAGAGTTCAGTTTAGGGTTTAAAACCCCAATGCTGATTAAAGAAAAAGTTCAGTTTAGGGTTTAAAACCCTAATGCTGATTAAATGGGAAAAGTTCAGTTTAGGGTTTAAGACCCTAATGCTGACTAAATGGAAAAATTCAGTTTAGGGTTTAAAACCCTAATGCTGACTGAAAGGGAAGAAGTTCAGTTTAGGGTTTAAAACCTAATGCTGACTGCATGGAAAAGCTCAGTTTAGGGTTTAAAACCCTAATGCTGACTGGCTGGAAAAGTTTAGTTTAGGGTTTAAAACCCTAATGCTGACTTGCTGGAAAAGTTCAGTTTAGGGTTTAAAACCCTAATGCTGACTAAAGGAAAAATTCAGTTTAGGGTTTAAAACCCTAATGCTGACTACATGGAAAAGTTCAGTTTAGGGTTTAAAACCCTAATGCTGACTGCATGGAAAAGTTCAGTTTAGGGTTTAAAACCCTAATGCTGACTGAATGGAAAAGTTCAGTTTAGGGTTTAAAACCCTAATGCTGACTGCATGGAAAAGCTCAGTTTAGGGTTTATAACACTAATGCTGGTTAAAGGAAAGAGTTCAGTTTAGGGTTTAAAACCCTAATGCTGACTAAAAGGAAAGTTCAGTTTAGGGTTTAAAACCCTAATGCTGACTAAAGGAAAAAGTTCAGTTTAGGGTTTAAAACCCTAATACTTACTAAACAGGAAAATTTCAGTTTAGGGTTTAAAACCCTAATGCTGATTAAAGGAAAGAGTTCAGTTTAGGGTTTAAAACCCCAATACTGACTAAACAGGAAAAGTTCAGTTTAGGGTTTAAAACCCTAATGTTGGCTAAATGGAGAAATTCAGTTTAGGGTTTAAAACCCTAATGCTGACTGGAAGGGAAGAGTTCAGTTTAGGGTTTAAAACCCCAATGCTGATTAAAGAAAAAGTTCAGTTTAGGGTTTAAAACCCTAATACTGATTGAATGGGAAAAGTTCAGTTTAGGGTTTAAGACCCTAATGCTGACTAAATGGAAAAATTCAGTTTAGGGTTTAAAACCCTAATGTTGACTGAAAGGGAAGAAGTTCAGTTTAGGGTTTAAAACCTAATGCTGACTGCATGGAAAAGCTCAGTTTAGGGTTTAAAACCCTAATGCTGACTGGCTGGAAATGTTTAGTTTAGGGTTTAAAACCCTAATGCTGACTTGCTGGAAAAGTTCAGTTTAGGGTTTAAAACCCTAATGCTGACTAAAGGAAAAATTCAGTTTAGGGTTTAAAACCTTAATGCTGACTACATGGAAAAGTTCAGTTTAGGGTTTAAAACCCTAATGCTGACTGCATAGAAAAGTTCAGTTTAGGGTTTAAAACCCTAATGCTGACTGAATGGAAAAGTTCAGTTTAGGGTTTAAAACCCTAATGCTGACTGCATGGAAAAGCTCAGTTTAGGGTTTATAACACTAATGCTGGTTAAAGGAAAGAGTTCAGTTTAGGGTTTAAAACCCTAATGCTGACTAAAAGGAAAGTTCAGTTTAGGGTTTAAAACCCTAATGCTGACTAAAGGAAAAAGTTCAGTTTAGGGTTTAAAACCCTAATGCTGACTGAAAGGGAAGAAGTTCAGTTTAGGGTTTAAAACCTAATGCTGACTGCATGGAAAAGCTCAGTTTAGGGTTTAAAACCCTAATGCTGACTAAAGGAAAAAGTTCAGTTTAGGGTTTAAAACCCTAATGCTGACTGGCTGGAAAAGTTCAGTTTAGGGTTTAAAACCCTAATGCTGACTGAATGGAAAAGTTCAGTTTAGAATTTAAAACCCTAATGCTGATTAACAGAAAAAGTTCAGTTTAGGGTTTAAAACCCTAATGCTGACTAAAGGAAAAAGTTCAGTTTAGGGTTTAAAACCCTAATGCTGACTAAAGGAAAAAGTTCAGTTTAGGGTTTAAAACCCTAATGCTGACTGGCTGGAAAAGTTCAGTTTAGGGTTTAAAACCCTAATGCTGACTGAATGGAAAAGTTCAGTTTAGAATTTAAAACCCTAATGCTGACTAAATGAAAAGTTCATTTTAGGGTTTAAAACCTTAATACTGATTGAAGGAAAAAGTCAGTTTAGGGTTTAAAACCCTAATGCTGATTAACAGAAAAAGTTCAGTTTAGGGTTTAAAACCCTAGTGCTGATTGAAGGAAAGAGTTCAGTTTAGGGTTTAAAACCCTAATACTAACTAAACGGGAAAAGTTCAGTTTAGGGTTTAAAACCCTAATGCTGATTAAAGGAAAGAGTTCAGTTTAGGGTTTAAAACCCTAATACTGACTAAACGGGAAAAGTTCAGTTTAGGGTTTAAAACCCTAATGTTGGCTAAATGGAGAAATTCAGTTTAGGGTTTAAAACCCTAATGCTGACTGGAAGGGAAGAGTTCAGTTTAGGGTTTAAAACCCCAATGCTGATTAAAGAAAAAGTTCAGTTTAGGGTTTAAAACCCTAATGCTGATTAAATGGGAAAAGTTCAGTTTAGGGTTTAAGACCCTAATGCTGACTAAATGGAAAAATTCAGTTTAGGGTTTAAAACCCTAATGCTGACTGAAAGGGAAGAAGTTCAGTTTAGGGTTTAAAACCTAATGCTGACTGCATGGAAAAGCTCAGTTTAGGGTTTAAAACCCTAATGCTGACTGGCTGGAAAAGTTTAGTTTAGGGTTTAAAACCCTAATGCTGACTTGCTGGTAAAGTTCAGTTTAGGGTTTAAAACCCTAATGCTGACTAAAGGAAAAATTCAGTTTAGGGTTTAAAACCCTAATGCTGACTACATGGAAAAGTTCAGTTTAGGGTTTAAAACCCTAATGCTGACTGCATAGAAAAGTTCAGTTTAGGGTTTAAAACCCTAATGCTGACTGAATGGAAAAGTTCAGTTTAGGGTTTAAAACCCTAATGCTGACTGCATGGAAAAGCTCAGTTTAGGGTTTATAACACTAATGCTGGTTAAAGGAAAGAGTTCAGTTTAGGGTTTAAAACCCTAATGCTGACTAAAAGGAAAGTTCAGTTTAGGGTTTAAAACCCTAATGCTGACTAAAGGAAAAAGTTCAGTTTAGGGTTTAAAACCCTAATGCTGACTGAAAGGGAAGAAGTTCAGTTTAGGGTTTAAAACCTAATGCTGACTGCATGGAAAAGCTCAGTTTAGGGTTTAAAACCCTAATGCTGACTAAAGGAAAAAGTTCAGTTTAGGGTTTAAAACCCTAATGCTGACTGGCTAGAAAAGTTCAGTTTAGGGTTTAAAACCCTAATGCTGACTGAATGGAAAAGTTCAGTTTAGGGTTTAAAACCCTAATGCTGACTGAATGGAAAAGTTCAGTTTAGGGTTTAAAACCCTAATGCTGACTAAATGAAAAGTTCAGTTTAGGGTTTAAAACCCTAATGCTGATTGAAGGAAAAGTTCAGTTTAGGGTTTAAAACCCTAATGCTGATTAACAGAAAAAGTTCAGTTTAGGGTTTAAAACCCTAATGCTGACTAAAGGAAAAAATTCAGTTTAGGGTTTAAAACCCTAATGCTGATTGAAAGAAAAGTTCAGTTTAGGGTTTAAAACCCTAATGCTGACTGAATGGAAAAGTTCAGTTTAGGGTTTAAAACCCTAATGCTGACTGAATGGAAAAGTTCAGTTTAGAATTTAAAACCCTAATGCTGACTAAATGAAAAGTTCATTTTAGGGTTTAAAACCTTAATGCTGATTGAAGGAAAAAGTCAGTTTAGGGTTTAAAACCCTAATGCTGATTAATAGAAAAAGTTCAGTTTAGGGTTTAAAACCCTAATGCTGATTGAAGGAAAGAGTTTAGTTTAGGGTTTAAAACCCTAATACTGACTAAACGGGAAAAGTTCAGTTTAGGGTTTAAAACCCTAATGCTGATTGAAGGAAAGAGTTCAGTTTAGGGTTTAAAACCCTAATACTGACTAAACGGGAAAAGTTCAGTTTAGGGTTTAAAACCCTAATGCTGGCTAAATGGAGAAATTCAGTTTAGGGTTTAAAACCCTAATGCTGACTGAAAGGGAAGAGTTCAGTTTAGGGTTTAAAACCCTAATGCTGATTAAAGGAAAAGTTCAGTTTAGGGTTTAAAACCCTAATGCTGATTAATAGAAAAAGTCCAGTTTAGGGTTTAAAACCCTAATGCTGACTAAAGGAAAAAGTTCAGTTTAGGGTTTAAAAACCCTAATGCTGACTGGCTGGAAAAGTTCAGTTTAGGGTTTAAAACCCTAATGCTGACTGAATGGAAAAGTTCAGTTTAGGGTTTAGAACCCTAATGCTGACTAAATGGAAAAGTTCAGTTTGGGGTTTAAAACCCTAATGCTGACTAAATGAAAAGTTCAGTTTAGGGTTTAAAACCCTAATGCTGATTAACAGAAAAAGTTCAGTTTAGGGTTTAAAACCCTAATGCTGACTAAAGGAAAAAGTTCAGTTTAGGGTTTAAAACCCTAATGTTGACTAAAGAAAAAAGTTCAGTTTAGGGTTTAAAACCCTAATGCTGACTGGCTGGAAAAGTTCAGTTTAGGGTTTAAAACCCTAATGCTGACTGAATGGAAAAGTTCAGTTTAGGGTTTAAAACCCTAATGCTGACTAAATGAAAAGTTCAGTTTAGGGTTTAAAATCCTAATGCTGATTGAAGGAAAAGTTCAGTTTAGGGTTTAAAACCCTAATGCTGATTAACAGAAAAAGTTCAGTTTAGGGTTTAAAATCATAATGCTGACTAAAGGAAAAAGTTCAGTTTATGGTTTAAAACCCTAATACTGACTGGCTGGAAAAGTTCAGTTTAGGGTTTAAAACCCTAATGCTGACTGAATGGAAAAGTTCAGTTTAGGGTTTAGAACCCTAATGCTGACTAAATGGAAAAGTTCAGTTTGGGGTTTAAAACCCTAATGCTGACTAAATGAAAAGTTCAGTTTAGGGTTTAAAACCCTAATGCTGATTAACAGAAAAAGTTCAGTTTAGGGTTTAAAACCCTAATGCTGACTAAAGGAAAAAGTTCAGTTTAGGGTTTAAAACCCTAATGCTGACTGGCTGGAAAAGTTCAGTTTAGGGTTTAAAACCCTAATGCTGACTGAATGGAAAAGTTCAGTTTAGAATTTAAAACCCTAATGCTGACTAAATGAAAAGTTCAGTTTAGAATTTAAAACCCTAATGCTGACTAAATGAAAAGTTCATTTTAGGATTTAAAACCTTAATACTGATTGAAGGAAAAAGTCAGTTTAGGGTTTAAAACCCTAATGCTAATTAACAGAAAAAGTTCAGTTTAGGGTTTAAAACCCTAATGCTGATTGAAGGAAAGAGTTCAGTTTAGGGTTTAAAACCCTAATACTGACTAAACGGGAAAAGTTCAGTTTAGGGTTTAAAACCCTAATGCTGATGAAAGGGAAGAGTTCAGTTTAGGGTTTAAAACCCTAATGCTGATTAAAGGAAAAGTTCAGTTTATGGTTTAAAACCCTAATGCTGATTAATAGAAAAAGTCCAGTTTAGGGTTTAAAACCCTAATGCTGACTAAAGGAAAAAGTTCAGTTTAGGGTTTAAAACCCTAATGCTGATTGAAGGAAAGAGTTCAGTTTAGGGTTTAAAACCCTAATACTGACTAAATGGGAAAAGTTCAGTTTAGGGTTTAAAACCCTAATGCTGATTAAAGGAAAGAGTTCAGTTTAGGGTTTAAAACCCTAATACTGACTAAACGGGAAAAGTTCAGTTAAGGGTTTAAAACCGTAATGTTGGCTAAATGGAGAAATTCAGTTTAGGGTTTAAAACCCTAATGCTGACTGGAAGGGAAGAGTTCAGTTTAGGGTTTAAAACCCCAATGCTGATTAAAGAAAAAGTTCAGTTTAGGGTTTAAAACCCTAATGCTGATTAAATGGGAAAAGTTCAGTTTAGGGTTTAAGACCCTAATGCTGACTAAATGGAAAAATTCAGTTTAGGGTTTAAAACCCTAATGCTGACTGAAAGGGAAGAAGTTCAGTTTAGGGTTTAAAACCTAATGCTGACTGCATGGAAAAGCTCAGTTTAGGGTTTATAACCCTAATACTGACTGGCTGGAAAAGTTTAGTTTAGGGTTTAAAACCCTAATGCTGACTTGCTGGAAAAGTTCAGTATAGGGTTTAAAACCCTAATGCTGACTAAAGGAAAAATTCAGTTTAGGGTTTAAAACACTAATGCTGACTACATGGAAAAGTTCAGTTTAGGGTTTAAAACCCTAATGCTGACTGCATGGAAAAGTTCAGTTTAGGGTTTAAAACCCTAATGCTGACTGAATGGAAAAGTTCAGTTTAGGGTTTAAAACCCTAATGCTGACTGCATGGAAAAGCTCAGTTTAGGGTTTATAACACTAATGCTGGTTAAAGGAAAGAGTTCAGTTTAGGGTTTAAAACCCTAATGCTGACTAAAAGGAAAGTTCAGTTTAGGGTTTAAAACCCTAATGCTGACTAAAGGAAAAAGTTCAGTTTAGGGTTTAAAACCCTAATGCTGACTGAAAGGGAAGAGTTCAGTTTAGGGTTTTAAAACCCTAATGCTGACTGAAAGGAAAAGTTCAGTTTAGGGTTTAAAACCCTAATGTTGACTAAATGGAAACGTTCAGTTTAGGGTTTAAAACCCTAATGCTGACTGAATGGAAAAGTTCAGTTTAGGGTTTAGAACCCTAATGCTGACTAAATGGAAAAGTTCAGTTTGGGGTTTAAAACCCTAATGCTGACTAAATGAAAAGTTCAGTTTAGGGTTTAAACCCCTAATGCTGATTGAAGGAAAAGTTCAGTTTAGGGTTTAAAACCCTAATGCTGACTAAAGGAAAAAGTTCAGTTTAGGGTTTAAAACCCTAATGCTGACTGGCTGGAAAAGTTCAGTTTAGGGTTTAAAACCCTAATGCTGACTGAATGGAAAAGTTCAGTTTAGGGTTTAAAACCCTAATGCTGACTGAATGGAAAAGTTCAGTTTAGAATTTAAAACCCTAATGCTGACTAAATGAAAAGTTCATTTTAGGGTTTAAAACCTTAATCCTGATTGAAGGAAAAAGTCAGTTTAGGGTTTAAAACCCTAATGCTGATTAACAGAAAAAGTTCTGTTTAGGGTTTTAAACCCTAATGCTGATTGAAGGAAAGAGTTCAGTTTAGGGTTTAAAACCCTAATACTGACTAAACGGGAAAAGTTCAGTTTAGGGTTTAAAACCCTAATGCTGATTGAAGGAAAGAGTTCAGTTTAGGGTTTAAAACCCTAATACTGACTAAACGGGAAAAGTTCAGTTTAGGGTTTAAAACCCTAATGCTGGCTAAATGGAGAAATTCAGTTTAGGGTTTAAAACCCTAATGTTGGCTTAAAGGGAAGAGTTCAGTTTAGGGTTTAAAACCGTAATGCTGATTAAAGGAAAAGTTCAGTTTATGGTTTAAAACCCTAATGCTGATTAATAGAAAAAGTTCAGTTTAGGGTTTAAAACCCTAATGCTGACTAAAGGAAAAAGTTCAGTTTAGGGTTTAAAACCCTAATGCTGATTGAAGGAAAGAGTTCAGTTTAGGGTTTAAAACCCTAATACTGACTAAACGGGAAAAGTTCAGTTTAGGGTTTAAAACCCTAATGCTGATTAAAGGAAAGAGTTCAGTTTAGGGTTTAAAACCCTAATACTGACTAAACGGGAAAAGTTCAGTTTAGGGTTTAAAACCCTAATGTTGGCTAAATGGAGAAATTCAGTTTAGGGTTTAAAACCCTAATGCTGACTGGAAGGGAAGAGTTCAGTTTAGGGTTTAAAACCCCAATGCTGATTAAAGAAAAAGTTCAGTTTAGGGTTTAAAACCCTAATGCTGATTAAATGGGAAAAGTTCAGTTTAGGATTTAAGACCCTAATGTTGACTAAATGGAAAAATTCAGTTTAGGGTTTAAAACCCTAATGCTGACTGAATGGAAAAGTTCAGTTTAGAATTTAAAACCCTAATGCTGACTAAATGAAAAGTTCATTTTAGGGTTTAAAGCCTTAATGCTGATTGAAGGAAAAAGTCAGTTTAGGGTTTAAAACCCTAATGCTGATTAATAGAAAAAGTTCAGTTTAGGGTTTAAAACCCTAATGCTGATTGAAGGAAAGAGTTTAGTTTAGGGTTTAAAACCCTAATACTGACTAAACGGGAAAAGTTCAGTTTAGGGTTTAAAACCCTAATGCTGATTGAAGGAAAGAGTTCAGTTTAGGGTTTAAAACCCTAATACTAACTAAACGGGAAAAGTTCAGTTTAGGGTTTAAAACCCTAATGCTGGCTAAATGGAGAAATTCAGTTTAGGGTTTAAAACCCTAATGCTGACTGAAAGGGAAGAGTTGAGTTTAGGGTTTAAAACCCTAATGCTGATTAAAGGAAAAGTTCAGTTTAGGGTTTAAAACCCTAATGCTGATTAATAGAAAAAGTCCAGTTTAGGGTTTAAAACCCTAATGCTGACTAAAGGAAAAAGTTCAGTTTAGGGTTTAAAAACCCTAATGCTGACTGGCTGGAAAAGTTCAGTTTAGGGTTTAAAACCCTAATGCTGACTGAATGGAAAAGTTCAGTTTAGGGTTTAGAACCCTAATGCTGACTAAATGGAAAAGTTCAGTTTGGGGTTTAAAACCCTAATGCTGACTAAATGAAAAGTTCAGTTTAGGGTTTAAAACCCTAATGCTGATTAACAGAAAAAGTTCAGTTTAGGGTTTAAAACCCTAATGCTGACTAAAGGAAAAAGTTCAGTTTAGGGTTTAAAACCCTAATGCTGACTAAAGAAAAAAGTTCAGTTTAGGGTTTAAAACCCTAATGCTGACTGGCTGGAAAAGTTCAGTTTAGGGTTTAAAACCCTAATGCTGACTGAATGGAAAAGTTCAGTTTAGGGTTTAAAACCCTAATGCTGACTAAAAGAAAAGTTCAGTTTAGGGTTTAAAACCCTAATGCTGATTGAAGGAAAAGTTCAGTTTAGGGTTTAAAACCCTAATGCTGATTAACAGAAAAAGTTCAGTTTAGGGTTTAAAACCATAATGCTGACTAAAGGAAAAAGTTCAGTTTAGGGTTTAAAACCCTAATGCTGACTGGCTGGAAAAGTTCAGTTTAGGGTTTAAAACCCTAATGCTGACTGAATGGAAAGTTCAGTTTAGAATTTAAAACCCTAATGCTGACTAAATGAAAAGTTCATTTTAGGATTTAAAACCTTAATACTGATTGAAGGAAAAAGTCAGTTTAGGGTTTAAAACCCTAATGCTAATTAACAGAAAAAGTTCAGTTTAGGGTTTAAAACCCTAATGTTGATTGAAGGAAAGAGTTCAGTTTAGGGTTTAAAACCCTAATACTGACTAAACGGGAAAAAGTTCAGTTTAGGGTTTAAAACCCTAATGTTGGCTGAAAGGGAAGAGTTCAGTTTAGGGTTTAAAACCCTAATGCTGATTAAAGGAAAAGTTCAGTTTATGGTTTAAAACCCTAATGCTGATTAATAGAAAAAGTCCAGTTTAGGGTTTAAAACCCTAATGCTGACTAAAGGAAAAAGTTCAGTTTAGGGTTTAAAACCCTAATGCTGATTGAAGGAAAGAGTTCAGTTTAGGGTTTAAAACCCTAATACTGACTAAATGGGAAAAGTTCAGTTTAGGGTTTAAAACCCTAATGCTGATTAAAGGAAAGAGTTCAGTTTAGGGTTTAAAACCCTAATACTGACTAAACGGGAAAAGTTCAGTTAAGGGTTTAAAACCGTAATGTTGGCTAAATGGAGAAATTCAGTTTAGGGTTTAAAACCCTAATGCTGACTGGAAGGGAAGAGTTCAGTTTATGGTTTAAAACCCCAATGCTGATTAAAGAAAAAGTTCAGTTTAGGGTTTAAAACCCTAATGCTGATTAAATGGGAAAAGTTCAGTTTAGGGTTTAAGACCCTAATGCTGACTAAATGGAAAAATTCAGTTTAGGGTTTAAAACCCTAATGCTGACTGAAAGGGAAGAAGTTCAGTTTAGGGTTTAAAACCTAATGCTGACTGCATGGAAAAGCTCAGTTTAGGGTTTATAACCCTAATACTGACTGGCTGGAAAAGTTTAGTTTAGGGTTTAAAACCCTAATGCTGACTTGCTGGAAAAGTTCAGTATAGGGTTTAAAACCCTAATGCTGACTAAAGGAAAAATTCAGTTTAGGGTTTAAAGCACTAATGCTGACTACATGGAAAAGTTCAGTTTAGGGTTTAAAACCCTAATGCTGACTGCATGGAAAAGTTCAGTTTAGGGTTTAAAACCCTAATGTTGACTGAATGGAAAAGTTCAGTTTAGGGTTTAAAACCCTAATGCTGACTGCATGGAAAAGCTCAGTTTAGGGTTTATAACACTAATGCTGGTTAAAGGAAAGAGTTCAGTTTAGGGTTTAAAACCCTAATGCTGACTAAAAGGAAAGTTCAGTTTAGGGTTTAAAACCCTAATGCTGACTAAAGGAAAAAGTTCAGTTTAGGGTTTAAAACCCTAATGCTGACTGAAAGGGAAGAGTTCAGTTTAGGGTTTTAAAACCCTAATGCTGACTGAAAGGAAAAGTTCAGTTTAGGGTTTAAAACCCTAATGTTGACTAAATGGAAACGTTCAGTTTAGGGTTTAAAACCCTAATGCTGACTGAATGGAAAAGTTCAGTTTAGGGTTTAGAACCCTAATGCTGACTAAATGGAAAAGTTCAGTTTGGGGTTTAAAACCCTAATGCTGACTAAATGAAAAGTTCAGTTTAGGGTTTAAACCCCTAATGCTGATTGAAGGAAAAGTTCAGTTTAGGGTTTAAAACCCTAATGCTGATTAACAAAAAAAGTTCAGTTTAGGGTTTAAAACCCTAATGCTGACTAAAGGAAAAAGTTCAGTTTAGGGTTTAAAACCCTAATGCTGACTGGCTGGAAAAGTTCAGTTTAGGGTTTAAAACCCTAATGCTGACTGAATGGAAAAGTTCAGTTTAGGGTTTAAAACCCTAATGCTGACTGAATGGAAAAGTTCAGTTTAGAATTTAAAACCCTAATGCTGACTAAATGAAAAGTTCATTTTAGGGTTTAAAACCTTAATCCTGATTGAAGGAAAAAGTCAGTTTAGGGTTTAAAACCCTAATGCTAATTAACAGAAAAAGTTATGTTTAGGGTTTTAAACCCTAATGCTGATTGAAGGAAAGAGTTCAGTTTAGGGTTTAAAACCCTAATACAGACTAAACGGGTAAAGTTCAGTTTAGGGTTTAAAACCCTAATGCTGATTGAAGGAAAGAGTTAAGTTTAGGGTTTAAAACCCTAATACTGACTAAACGGGAAAAGTTCAGTTTAGGGTTTAAAACCCTAATGCTGGCTAAATGGAGAAATTCAGTTTAGGGTTTAAAACCCTAATGTTGGCTGAAAGGGAAGAGTTCAGTTTAGGGTTTAAAACCCTAATGCTGATTAAAGGAAAAGTTCAGTTTATGGTTTAAAACCCTAATGCTGATTAATAGAAAAAGTCCAGTTTAGGGTTTAAAACCCTAATGCTGACTAAAGGAAAAAGTTCAGTTTAGGGTTTAAAACCCTAATGCTGATTGAAGGAAAGAGTTCAGTTTAGGGTTTAAAACCCTAATACTGACTAAACGGGAAAAGTTCAGTTTAGGGTTTAAAACCCTAATGCTGATTAAAGGAAAGAGTTCAGTTTAGGGTTTAAAACCCTAATACTGACTAAACGGGAAAAGTTCAGTTTAGGGTTTAAAACCCTAATGTTGGCTAAATGGAGAAATTCAGTTTAGGGTTTAAAACCCTAATGCTGACTGGAAGGGAAGAGTTCAGTTTAGGGTTTAAAACCCCAATGCTGATTAAAGAAAAAGTTCAGTTTAGGGTTTAAAACCCTAATGCTGATTAAATGGGAAAAGTTCAGTTTAGGATTTAAGACCCTAATGCTGACTAAATGGAAAAATTCAGTTTAGGGTTTAAAACCCTAATGCTGACTGAAAGGGAAGAAGTTCAGTTTAAGGTTTAAAACCTAATGCTGACTGCATGGAAAAGCTCAGTTTAGGGTTTAAAACCCTAATGCTGACTGGCTGGAAAAGTTTAGTTTAGGGTTTAAAACCCTAATGCTGACTTGCTGGAAAAGTTCAGTTTAGGGTTTAAAAACCTAATGCTGATTGAAGGAAAGAGTTCAGTTTAGGGTTTAAAACCCTAATACTGACTAAACGGGAAAAGTTCAGTTTAGGGTTTAAATCCCTAATGCTGATTAAAGGAAAGAGTTCAGTTTAGGGTTTAAAACCCTAATACTGACTAAACGGGAAAAGTTCAGTTTAGGGTTTAAAACCCTAATGTTGGCTAAATGGAGAAATTCAGTTTAGGGTTTAAAACCCTAATGCTGACTGGAAGGGAAGAGTTCAGTTTAGGGTTTAAAACCCCAATGCTGATTAAAGAAAAAGTTCAGTTTAGGGTTTAAAACCCTAATGCTGATTAAATGGGAAAAGTTCAGTTTAGGGTTTAAGACCCTAATGCTGACTAAATGGAAAAATTCAGTTTAGGGTTTAAAACCCTAATGCTGACTGAAAGGGAAGAAGTTCAGTTTAGGGTTTAAAACCTAATGCTGACTGCATGGAAAAGCTCAGTTTAGGGTTTAAAACCCTAATGCTGACTGGCTGGAAAAGTTTAGTTTAGGGTTTAAAACCCTAATGCTGACTTGCTGGAAAAGTTCAGTTTAGGATTTAAAACCCTAATGCTGACTAAAGGAAAAATTCAGTTTAGGGTTTAAAACCCTAATGCTGACTACATGGAAAAGTTCAGTTTAGGGTTTAAAACCTTAATGCTGACTGCATGGAAAAGTTCAGTTTAGGGTTTAAAACCCTAATGCTGACTGAATGGAAAAGTTCAGTTTAGGGTTTAAAACCCTAATGCTGACTGCATGGAAAAGCTCAGTTTAGGGTTTATAACACTAATGCTGGTTAAAGGAAAGAGTTCAGTTTAGGGTTTAAAACCCTAATGCTGACTAAAAGGAAAGTTCAGTTTAGGGTTTAAAACCCTAATGCTGACTAAAGGAAAAAATTCAGTTTAGGGTTTAAAACCCTAATGCTGACTGAATGGAAAAGTTCAGTTTAGGGTTTAAAACCCTAATGCTGACTGCATGGAAAAGCTCAGTTTAGGGTTTATAACACTAATGCTGGTTAAAGGAAAGAGTTCAGTTTAGGGTTTAAAACCCTAATGCTGACTAAAAGGAAAGTTCAGTTTAGGGTTTAAAACCCTAATGCTGACTGCATGGAAAAGCTCAGTTTAGGGTTTAAAATCCTAATGCTGACTGGCTGGAAAAGTTTAGTTTAGGGTTTAAAACCCTAATGCTGACTTGCTGGAAACGTTCAGTTTAGGGTTTAAAACCCTAATGCTGACTAAAGGAAAAATTCAGTTTAGGGTTTAAAACCCTAATGCTAACTACATGGAAAAGTTCAGTTTAGGGTTTAAAACCCTAATGCTGACTGCATGGAAAAGTTCAGTTTAGGGTTTAAAACCCTAATGCTGACTGAATGGAAAAGTTCAGTTTAGGGTTTAAAACCCTAATGCTGACTGCATGGAAAAGCTCAGTTTAGGGTTTATAACACTAATGCTGGTTAAAGGAAAGAGTTCAGTTTAGGGTTTAAAACCCTAATGCTGACTAAAAGGAAAGTTTAGTTTAGGGTTTAAAACCTAATGCTGACTGCATGGAAAATCTCAGTTTAGGGTTTAAAACCCTAATGCTGACTGGCTGGAAAAGTTTAGTTTAGGGTTTAAAACCCTAATGCTGACTTGCTGGAAAAGTTCAGTTTAGGGTTTAAAACCCTAATGTTGACTAAAGGAAAAATTCAGTTTAGGGTTTAAAACCCTAATGCTGACTACATGGAAAAGTTCAGTTTAGGGTTTAAAACCCTAATGCTGACTACATGGAAAAGTTCAGTTTAGGGTTTAAAACCCTAATGCTGACTGAATGGAAAAGTTCAGTTTAGGGTTTAAAACCCTAATGCTGACTGCATGGAAAAGCTCAGTTTAGGGTTTATAACACTAATGCTGGTTAAAGTAAAGAGTTCAGTTTAGGGTTTAAAACCCTAATGCTGACTAAAAGGAAAGTTCAGTTTAGGGTTTAAAACCCTAATGCTGACTGCATGGAAAAGTTCAGTTTAGGGTTTAAAACCCTAATGCTGACTGAATGGAAAAGTTTAGTTTAGGGTTTAAAACCCTAATGCTGACTGCATGGAAAAGCTCAGTTTAGGGTTTATAACACTAATGCTGGTTAAAGGAAAGAGTTCAGTTTAGGGTTTAAAACCCTAATGATGACTAAAAGGAAAGTTCAGTTTAGTATTTAAAACCCTAATGCTGACTAAAGGAAAAAGTTCAGTTTAGGGTTTAAAACCCTAATGCCGATTAAAGGAAAGAGTTCAGTTTAGGGTTTAAAACCCTAATACTGACTAAACGGGAAAAGTTCAGTTTAGGGTTTAAAACCCTAATGTTGGCTAAATGGAGAAATTCAGTTTATGGTTTAAAACCCTAATGCTGACTGGAAGGGAAGAGTTTAGTTTAGGGTTTAAAACCCCAATGCTGATTAAAGAAAAAGTTCAGTTTAGGGTTTAAAACCCTAATGCTGACTGAATGTAAAAGTTCAGTTTAGGGTTTAAAAACCTAATGCTGACTGCATGGAAAAGCTCAGTTTAGGGTTTATAACACTAATGCTGGTTAAAGGAAAGAGTTCAGTTTAAGGTTTAAAACCCTAATGCTGACTAAAAGGAAAGTTCAGTTTAGGGTTTAAAACCCTAATGCTGACTAAAGGAAAAAGTTCAGTTTAGGGTTTAAAACCCTAATGCTGACTGAAAGGGAAGAGTTCAGTTTAGGGTTTTAAAACCCTAATGCTGACTGAAAGGAAAAGTTCAGTTTAGGGTTTAAAACCCTAATGTTGACTAAATGGAAACGTTCAGTTTAGGGTTTAAAACCCTAATGCTGACTGAATGGAAAAGTTCAGTTTAGGGTTTAGAACCCTAATGCTGACTAAATGGAAAAGTTCAGTTTGGGGTTTAAAACCCTAATGCTGACTAAATGAAAAGTTCAGTTTAGGGTTTAAACCCCTAATGCTGATTGAAGGAAAAGTTCAGTTTAGGGTTTAAAACCCTAATGCTGATTAACAAAAAAAGTTCAGTTTAGGGTTTAAAACCCTAATGCTGACTAAAGGAAAAAGTTCAGTTTAGGGTTTAAAACCCTAATGCTGACTGGCTGGAAAAGTTCAGTTTAGGGTTTAAAACCCTAATGCTGACTGAATGGAAAAGTTCAGTTTAGGGTTTAAAACCCTAATGCTGACTGAATGGAAAAGTTCAGTTTAGAATTTAAAACCCTAATGCTGACTAAATGAAAAGTTCATTTTAGGGTTTAAAACCTTAATCCTAATTGAAGGAAAAAGTCAGTTTAGGGTTTAAAACCCTAATGCTAATTAACAGAAAAAGTTCTGTTTAGGGTTTTAAACCCTAATGCTGATTGAAGGAAAGAGTTCAGTTTAGGGTTTAAAACCCTAATACAGACTAAACGGGTAAAGTTCAGTTTAGGGTTTAAAACCCTAATGCTGATTGAAGGAAAGAGTTAAGTTTAGGGTTTAAAACCCTAATACTGACTAAACGGGAAAAGTTCAGTTTAGGGTTTAAAACTCTAATGCTGGCTAAATGGAGAAATTCAGTTTAGGGTTTAAAACCCTAATGTTGGCTGAAAGAGAAGAGTTCAGTTTAGGGTTTAAAACCCTAATGCTTATTAAAGGAAAAGTTCAGTTTATGGTTTAAAACCCTAATGCTGATTAATAGAAAAAGTCCAGTTTAGGGTTTAAAACCCTAATGTTGACTAAAGGAAAAAGTTCAGTTTAGGGTTTAAAACCCTAATGCTGATTGAAGGAAAGAGTTCAGTTTAGGGTTTAAAACCCTAATACTGACTAAACGGGAAAAGTTCAGTTTAGGGTTTAAAACCCTAATGCTGATTAAAGGAAAGAGTTCAGTTTAGGGTTTAAAACCCTAATACTGACTAAACGGGAAAAGTTCAGTTTAGGGTTTAAAACCCTAATGTTGGCTAAATGGAGAAATTCAGTTTAGGGTTTAAAACCCTAATGCTGACTGGAAGGGAAGAGTTCAGTTTAGGGTTTAAAACCCCAATGCTGATTAAAGAAAAAGTTCAGTTTAGGGTTTAAAACCCTAATGCTGATTAAATGGGAAAAGTTCAGTTTAGGATTTAAGACCCTAATGCTGACTAAATGGAAAAATTCAGTTTAGGGTTTAAAACCCTAATGCTGACTGAAAGGGAAGAAGTTCAGTTTAAGGTTTAAAACCTAATGCTGACTGCATGGAAAAGCTCAGTTTAGGGTTTAAAACCCTAATGCTGACTGGCTGGAAAAGTTTAGTTTAGGGTTTAAAACCCTAATGCTGACTTGCTGGAAAAGTTCAGTTTAGGGTTTAAAAACCTAATGCTGATTGAAGGAAAGAGTTCAGTTTAGGGTTTAAAACCCTAATACTGACTAAACGGGAAAAGTTCAGTTTAGGGTTTAAATCCCTAATGCTGATTAAAGGAAAGAGTTCAGTTTAGGGTTTAAAACCCTAATACTGACTAAACGGGAAAAGTTCAGTTTAGGGTTTAAAACCCTAATGTTGGCTAAATGGAGAAATTCAGTTTAGGGTTTAAAACCCTAATGCTGACTGGAAGGGAAGAGTTCAGTTTAGGGTTTAAAACCCCAATGCTGATTAAAGAAAAAGTTCAGTTTAGGGTTTAAAACCCTAATGCTGATTAAATGGGAAAAGTTCAGTTTAGGGTTTAAGACCCTAATGCTGACTAAATGGAAAAATTCAGTTTAGGGTTTAAAACCCTAATGCTGACTGAAAGGGAAGAAGTTCAGTTTAGGGTTTAAAACCTAATGCTGACTGCATGGAAAAGCTCAGTTTAGGGTTTAAAACCCTAATGCTGACTGGCTGGAAAAGTTTAGTTTAGGGTTTAAAACCCTAATGCTGACTTGCTGGAAAAGTTCAGTTTAGGATTTAAAACCCTAATGCTGACTAAAGGAAAAATTCAGTTTAGGGTTTAAAACCCTAATGCTGACTACATGGAAAAGTTCAGTTTAGGGTTTAAAACCTTAATGCTGACTGCATGGAAAAGTTCAGTTTAGGGTTTAAAACCCTAATGCTGACTGAATGGAAAAGTTCAGTTTAGGGTTTAAAACCCTAATGCTGACTGCATGGAAAAGCTCAGTTTAGGGTTTATAACACTAATGCTGGTTAAAGGAAAGAGTTCAGTTTAGGGTTTAAAACCCTAATGCTGACTAAAAGGAAAGTTCAGTTTAGGGTTTAAAACCCTAATGCTGACTAAAGGAAAAAATTCAGTTTAGGGTTTAAAACCCTAATGCTGACTGAATGGAAAAGTTCAGTTTAGGGTTTAAAACCCTAATGCTGACTGCATGGAAAAGCTCAGTTTAGGGTTTATAACACTAATGCTGGTTAAAGGAAAGAGTTCAGTTTAGGGTTTAAAACCCTAATGCTGACTAAAAGGAAAGTTCAGTTTAGGGTTTAAAACCCTAATGCTGACTGCATGGAAAAGCTCAGTTTAGGGTTTAAAACCCTAATGCTGACTGGCTGGAAAAGTTTAGTTTAGGGTTTAAAACCCTAATGCTGACTTGCTGGAAACGTTCAGTTTAGGGTTTAAAACCCTAATGCTGACTAAAGGAAAAATTCAGTTTAGGGTTTAAAACCCTAATGCTAACTACATGGAAAAGTTCAGTTTAGGGTTTAAAACCCTAATGCTGACTGCATGGAAAAGTTCAGTTTAGGGTTTAAAACCCTAATGCTGACTGAATGGAAAAGTTCAGTTTAGGGTTTAAAACCCTAATGCTGACTGCATGGAAAAGCTCAGTTTAGGGTTTATAACACTAATGCTGGTTAAAGGAAAGAGTTCAGTTTAGGGTTTAAAACCCTAATGCTGACTAAAAGGAAAGTTCAGTTTAGGGTTTAAAACCCTAATGCTGACTGCATGGAAAATCTCAGTTTAGGGTTTAAAACCCTAATGCTGACTGGCTGGAAAAGTTTAGTTTAGGGTTTAAAACCCTAATGCTGACTTGCTGGAAAAGTTCAGTTTAGGGTTTAAAACCCTAATGTTGACTAAAGGAAAAATTCAGTTTAGGGTTTAAAACCCTAATGCTGACTACATGGAAAAGTTCAGTTTAGGGTTTAAAACCCTAATGCTGACTACATGGAAAAGTTCAGTTTAGGGTTTAAAACCCTAATGCTGACTGAATGGAAAAGTTCAGTTTAGGGTTTAAAACCCTAATGCTGACTGCATGGAAAAGCTCAGTTTAGGGTTTATAACACTAATGCTGGTTAAAGGAAAGAGTTCAGTTTAGGGTTTAAAACCCTAATGCTGACTAAAAGGAAAGTTCAGTTTAGGGTTTAAAACCCTAATGCTGACTGCATGGAAAAGCTCAGTTTAGAGTTTAAAACCCTAATGCTGACTGGCTGGAAAAGTTAAGTTTAGGGTTTAAAACCCTAATGCTGACTTGCTGGAAACGTTCAGTTTAGGGTTTAAAACCCTAATGCTGACTAAAGGAAAAATTCAGTTTAGGGTTTAAAACCCTAATGCTAACTACATGGAAAAGTTCAGTTTAGGGTTTAAAACCCTAATGCTGACTGCATGGAAAAGTTCAGTTTAGGGTTTAAAACCCTAATGCTGACTGAATGGAAAAGTTCAGTTTAGGGTTTAAAACCCTAATGCTGACTGCATGGAAAAGCTCAGTTTAGGGTTTATAACACTAATGCTGGTTAAAGGAAAGAGTTCAGTTTAGGGTTTAAAACCCTAATGCTGACTAAAAGGAAAGTTTAGTTTAGGGTTTAAAACCTAATGCTGACTGCATGGAAAATCTCAGTTTAGGGTTTAAAACCCTAATGCTGATTGGCTGGAAAAGTTTAGTTTAGGGTTTAAAACCCTAATGCTGACTTGCTGGAAAAGTTCAGTTTAGGGTTTAAAACCCTAATGCTGACTAAAGGAAAAATTCAGTTTAGGGTTTAAAACCCTAATGCTGACTACATGGAAAAGTTCAGTTTAAGGTTTAAAACCCTAATGCTGACTGCATGGAAAAGTTCAGTTTAGGGTTTAAAACCCTAATGCTGACTGGATGGAAAAGTTCAGTTTAGGGTTTAAAACCCTAATGCTGACTGCATGGAAAAGCTCAGTTTAGGGTTTATAACACTAATGCTGGTTAAAGTAAAGAGTTCAGTTTAGGGTTTAAAACCCTAATGCTGACTAAAAGGAAAGTTCAGTTTAGGGTTTAAAACCCTAATGCTGACTGCATGGAAAAGTTCAGTTTAGGGTTTAAAACCCTAATGCTGACTGAATGGAAAAGTTTAGTTTAGGGTTTAAAACCCTAATGCTGACTGCATGGAAAAGCTCAGTTTAGGGTTTATATTACTAATGCTGGTTAAAGGAAAGAGTTCAGTTTAGGGTTTAAAACCCTAATGATGACTAAAAGGAAAGTTCAGTTTAGGGTTTAAAACCCTAATGCTGACTAAAGGAAAAAGTTCAGTTTAGGGTTTAAAACCCTAATGCCGATTAAAGGAAAGAGTTCAGTTTAGGGTTTAAAACCCTAATACTGACTAAACGGGAAAAGTTCAGTTTAGGGTTTAAAACCCTAATGTTGGCTAAATGGAGAAATTTAGTTTATGGTTTAAAACCCTAAACTGACTGAATGGAAGGGAAGAGTTTAGTTTAGGGTTTAAAACCCCAATGCTGATTAAAGAAAAAGTTCAGTTTAGGGTATAAAACCCTAATGCTGACTGAATGTAAAAGTTCATTTTAGGGTTTAAAACCCTAATACTGACTGCATGGAAAAGCTCAGTTTAGGGTTTATAACACTAATGCTGGTTAAAGGAAAGAGTTCAGTTTAGGGTTTAAAACCCTAATGCTGACTAAAAGGAAAGTTCAGTTTAGGGTTTAAAACCCTAATGCTGACTAAAGGAAAAAGTTCAGTTTAGGGTTTAAAACCCTAATGCTGACTGAAAGGGAAGAAGTTCAGTTTAGGGTTTAAAACCTAATGTTGACTGCATGGAAAAGCTCATTTAGGGTTTAAAACCCTAATGCTGACTAAAGGAAAAAGTTCAGTTTAGGGTTTAAAACCCTAATGCTGACTGGCTGGAAAAGTTCAGTTTAGGGTTTAAAACCCTAATGCTGACTGAATGGAAAAGTTCAGTTTAGGGTTTAGAACCCTAATGCTGACTAAATGGAAAAGTTCAGTTTGGGGTTTAAAACCCTAATGCTGACTAAATGAAAAGTTCAGTTTAGGGTTTAAAACCCTAATGCTGATTGAAGGAAAAGTTCAGTTTAGGGTTTAAAACCCTAATGCTGACTAAAGGAAAAAATTCAGTTTAGGGTTTAAAACCCTAATGCTGACTGGCTGGAAAAGTTCAGTTTAGGGTTTAAAACCCTAATGTTGACTGAATGGAAAAGTTTAGTTTAGGGTTTAAAACCCTAATGCTGACTGAATGGAAAAGTTCAGTTTAGAATTTAAAACCCTAATGCTGACTAAATGAAAAGTTCATTTTAGGGTTTAAAACCTTAATGCTGATTGAAGGAAAAAGTCAGTTTAGGGTTTAAAACCCTAATGCTGATTAATAGAAAAAGTTCAGTTTAGGGTTTAAAACCCTAATGCTGATTGAAGGAAAGAGTTCAGTTTAGGGTTTAAAACCCTAATACTGACTAAACGGGAAAAGTTCAGTTTAGGGTTTAAAACCCTAATGCTGATTGAAGGAAAGAGTTCAGTTTAGGGTTTAAAACCCTAATACTGACTAAACGGGAAAAGTTCAGTTTACGGTTTAAAACCCTAATGCTGGCTAAATGGAGAAATTCAGTTTAGGGTTTAAAACCCTAATGCTGACTGAAAGGGAAGAGTTCAGTTTAGGGTTTAAAACCCTAATGTTGATTAAAGGAAAAGTTCAATTTAGGGTTTAAAACCCTAATGCTGACTAAAGGAAAAAGTTCAGTTTAGGGTTTAAAAACCCTAATGCTGACTGGCTGGAAAAGTTCAGTTTAGGGTTTAAAACCCTAATGCTGACTGAATGGAAAAGTTCAGTTTAGGGTTTAAAACCCTAATGCTGACTAAATGAAAAGTTCAGTTTAGGGTTTAAAACCCTAATGCTGATTGAAGGAAAAGTTCAGTTTAGGGTTTAAAACCCTAATGCTGATTAACAGAAAAAGTTCAGTTTAGGGTTTAAAACCATAATGCTGACTGAAAGGGAAGAAGTTCAGTTTAGGGTTTAAAACCTAATGCTGACTGCATGGAAAAGCTCAGTTTAGGGTTTATAACCCTAATACTGACTGGCTGGAAAAGTTTAGTTTAGGGTTTAAAACCCTAATGCTGACTTGCTGGAAAAGTTCAGTATAGGGTTTAAAACCCTAATGCTGACTAAAGGAAAAATTCAGTTTAGGGTTTAAAACACTAATGCTGACTACATGGAAAAGTTCAGTTTAGGGTTTAAAACCCTAATGCAGACTACATGGAAAAGTTCAGTTTAGGGTTTAAAACCCTAATGCTGACTGAATGGAAAAGTTCAGTTTAGGGTTTAAAACCCTAATGCTGACTGCATGGAAAAGCTCAGTTTAGGGTTTATAACACTAATGCTGGTTAAAGGAAAGAGTTCAGTTTAGGGTTTAAAACCCTAATGCTGACTAAAAGGAAAGTTCAGTTTAGGGTTTAAAACCCTAATGCTGACTAAAGGAAAAAGTTCAGTTTAGGGTTTAAAACCCTAATGCTGACTAAATGGAAAAGTTCAGTTTAGGGTTTAAAACCCTAATGCTGACTAAATGAAAAGTTCAGTATAGGGTTTAAAACCCTAATGCTGATTGAAGGAAAAGTTCAGTTTAGGGTTTAAAACCCTAATGCTGATTAACAGAAAAAGTTCAGTTTAGGGTTTAAAACCATAATGCTGACTGAAAGGGAAGAAGTTCAGTTTAGGGTTTAAAACCTAATGCTGACTGCATGGAAAAGCTCAGTTTAGGGTTTATAACCCTAATACTGACTGGCTGGAAAAGTTTAGTTTAGGGTTTAAAACCCTAATGCTGACTTGCTGGAAAAGTTCAGTATAGGGTTTAAAACCCTAATGCTGACTAAAGGAAAAATTCAGTTTAGGGTTTAAAACACTAATGCTGACTACATGGAAAAGTTCAGTTTAGGGTTTAAAACCCTAATGCAGACTACATGGAAAAGTTCAGTTTAGGGTTTAAAACCCTAATGCTGACTGAATGGAAAAGTTCAGTTTAGGGTTTAAAACCCTAATGCTGACTGCATGGAAAAGCTCAGTTTAGGGTTTATAACACTAATGCTGGTTAAAGGAAAGAGTTCAGTTTAGGGTTTAAAACCCTAATGCTGACTAAAAGGAAAGTTCAGTTTAGGGTTTAAAACCCTAATGCTGACTAAAGGAAAAAGTTCAGTTTAGGGTTTAAAACCCTAATGCTTACTGAAAGGGAAGAGTTCAGTTTAGGGTTTTAAAACCCTAATGCTGACTGAAAGGAAAAGTTCAGTTTAGGGTTTAAAACCCTAATGTTGACAAAATGGAAACGTTCAGTTTAGGGTTTAAAACCCTAATGCTGACTGAATGAAAAAGTTTAGTTTAGGGTTTAGAACCCTAATGCTGACTAAATGGAAAAGTTTAGTTTGGGGTTTAAAACCCTAATGCTGACTAAATGAAAAGTTCAGTTTAGGGTTTAAACCCCTAATGCTGATTCAAGGAAAAGTTCAGTTTAGGGTTTAAAACCCTAATGCTGATTAACAAAAAAAGTTCAGTTTAGGGTTTAAAACCCTAATGCTGACTAAAGGAAAAAGTTCAGTTTAGGGTTTAAAACCCTAATGCTGACTGGCTGGAAAAGTTCAGTTTAGGGTTTAAAACCCTAATGCTGACTGAATGGAAAAGTTCAGTTTAGGGTTTAAAACCCTAATGCTGACTGAATGGAAAAGTTCAGTTTAGAATTTAAAACCCTAATGCTGACTAAATGAAAAGTTCATTTTAGGGTTTAAAACCTTAATCCTGATTGAAGGAAAAAGTCAGTTTAGGGTTTAAAACCCTAATGCTGATTAACAGAAAAAGTTCTGTTTAGGGTTTTAAACCCTAATGCTGATTGAAGGAAAGACGTCAGTTTAGGGTTTAAAACCCTAATACTGACTAAACGGGAAAAGTTCAGTTTAGGGTTTAAAACCCTAATGCTGATTGAAGGAAAGAGTTCAGTTTAGGGTTTAAAACCCTAATACTGACTAAACGGGAAAAGTTCAGTTTAGGGTTTAAAACCCTAATGCTGGCTAAATGGAGAAATTCAGTTTAGGGTTTAAAACCCTAATGTTGGCTGAAAGGGAAGAGTTCAGTTTAGGGTTTAAAACCCTAATGCTGATTAAAGGAAAAGTTCAGTTTATGGTTTAAAACCCTAATGCTGATTGAAGGAAAAGTTCAGTTTAAGGTTTAAAACCCTAATGCTGACTAAAGGAAAAAGTTCAGTTTAGGGTTTAAAACCCTAATGCTGACTGCATGGAAAAGTTCAGTTTAGGGTTTAAAACCCTAATGCTGACTGAATGGAAAAGTTCAGTTTAGGGTTTAAAACCCTAATGCTGACTGCATGGAAAAGCTCAGTTTAGGGTTTATAACACTAATGCTGGTTAAAGGAAAGAGTTCAGTTTAGGGTTTAAAACCCTAATGATGACTAAAAGGAAAGTTCAGTTTAGGGTTTAAAACCCTAATGCTGACTAAAGGAAAAAGTTTAGTTTAGGGTTTAAAACCCTAATGCCAATTAAAGGAAAGAGTTCAGTTTAGGGTTTAAAACCCTAATACTGACTAAACGGGAAAAGTTCAGTTTAGGGTTTAAAACCCTAATGTTGGCTAAATGGAGAAATTCAGTTTATGGTTTAAAACCCTAAACTGACTGAATGGAAGGGAAGAGTTTAGTTTAGGGTTTAAAACCCCAATGCTGATTAAAGAAAAAGTTCAGTTTAGGGTTTAAAACCCTAATGCTGACTGAATGTAAAAGTTCAGTTTAGGGTTTAAAACCCTAATACTGACTGCATGGAAAAGCTCAGTTTAGGGTTTATAACACTAATGCTGGTTAAAGGAAAGAGTTCAGTTTAGGGTTTAAAACCCTAATGCTGACTAAAAGGAAAGTTCAGTTTAGGGTTTAAAACCCTAATGCTGACTAAAGGAAAAAGTTCAGTTTAGGGTTTAAAACCCTAATGCTGACTGAAAGGGAAGAAGTTCAGTTTAGGGTTTAAAACCTAATGTTGACTGCATGGAAAATCTCATTTAGGGTTTAAAACCCTAATGCTGACTAAAGGAAAAAGTTCAGTTTAGGGTTTAAAACCCTAATGCTGACTGGCTGGAAAAGTTCAGTTTAGGGTTTAAAACCCTAATGCTGACTGAATGGAAAAGTTCAGTTTAGGGTTTAGAACCCTAATGCTGACTAAATGGAAAAGTTCAGTTTGGGGTTTAAAACCCTAATGCTGACTAAATGAAAAGTTCAGTTTATGGTTTAAAACCCTAATGCTGACTAAAGGAAAAAGTTCAGTTTAGGGTTTAAAACCCTAATGCTGATTGAAGGAAAGAGTTCAGTTTAGGGTTTAAAACCCTAATACTGACTAAACGGGAAAAGTTCAGTTTAGGGTTTAAAACCCTAATGCTGATTAAAGGAAAGAGTTCAGTTTAGGGTTTAAAACCCTAATACTGACTAAACGGGAAAAGTTCAGTTTAGGGTTTAAAACCCTAATGTTGGCTAAATGGAGAAATTCAGTTTAGGGTTTAAAACCCTAATGCTGACTGGAAGGGAAGAGTTCAGTTTAGGGTTTAAAACCCCAATGCTGATTAAAGAAAAAGTTCAGTTTAGGGTTTAAAACCCTAATGCTGATTAAATGGGAAAAGTTCAGTTTAGGATTTAAGACCCTAATGCTGACTAAATGGAAAAATTCAGTTTAGGGTTTAAAACCCTAATGCTGACTGAAAGGGAAGAAGTTCAGTTTAGGGTTTAAAACCTAATGCTGACTGCATGGAAAAGCTCAGTTTAGGGTTTAAAACCCTAATGCTGACTGGCTGGAAAAGTTTAGTTTAGGGTTTAAAACCCTAATGCTAACTTGCTGGAAAAGTTCAGTTTAGGGTTTAAAAACCTAATGCTGATTGAAGGAAAGAGTTCAGTTTAGGGTTTAAAACCCTAATACTGACTAAACGGGAAAAGTTCAGTTTAGGGTTTAAAACCCTAATGCTGATTAAAGGAAAGAGTTCAGTTTAGGGTTTAAAACCCTAATACTGACTAAACGGGAAAAGTTCAGTTTAGGGTTTAAAACCCTAATGTTGGCTAAATGGAGAAATTCAGTTTAGGGTTTAAAACCCTAATGCTGACTGGAAGGGAAGAGTTCAGTTTAGGGTTTAAAACCCCAATGCTGATTAAAGAAAAAGTTCAGTTTAGGGTTTAAAACCCTAATGCTGATTAAATGGGAAAAGTTCAGTTTAGGGTTTAAGACCCTAATGCTGACTAAATGGAAAAATTCAGTTTAGGGTTTAAAACCCTAATGCTGACTGAAAGGGAAGAAGTTCAGTTTAGGGTTTAAAACCTAATGCTGACTGCATGGAAAAGCTCAGTTTAGGGTTTAAAACCCTAATGCTGACTGGCTGGAAAAGTTTAGTTTAGGGTTTAAAACCCTAATGCTGACTTGCTGGAAAAGTTTAGTTTAGGGTTTAAAACCCTAATGCTGACTAAAGGAAAAATTCAGTTTAGGGTTTAAAACTCTAATGCTGACTACATGGAAAAGTTCAGTTTATGGTTTAAAACCTTAATGCTGACTGCATGGAAAAGTTCAGTTTAGGGTTTAAAACCCTAATGCTGACTGAATGGAAAAGTTCAGTTTAGGGTTTAAAACCCTAATGCTGACTGCATGGAAAAGCTCAGTTTAGGGTTTATAACACTAATGCTGGTTAAAGGAAAGAGTTCAGTTTAGGGTTTAAAACCCTAATGCTGACTAAAAGGAAAGTTCAGTTTAGGGTTTAAAACCCTAATGCTGACTGCATGGAAAAGTTCAGTTTAGGGTTTAAAACCCTAATGCTGACTGAATGGAAAAGTTCAGTTTAGGGTTTAAAACCCTAATGCTGACTGCATGGAAAAGCTCAGTTTAGGGTTTATAACACTAATGCTGGTTAAAGGAAAGAGTTCAGTTTAGGGTTTAAAACCCTAATGCTGACTAAAAGGAAAGTTCAGTTTAGGGTTTAAAACCCTAATGCTGACTGCATGGAAAAGCTCAGTTTAGGGTTTAAAACCCTAATGCTGACTGGCTGGAAAAGTTTAGTTTAGGGTTTAAAACCCTAATGCTGACTTGCTGGAAACGTTCAGTTTAGGGTTTAAAACCCTAATGCTGACTAAAGGAAAAATTCAGTTTAGGGTTTAAAACCCTAATGCTAACTACATGGAAAAGTTCAGTTTAGGGTTTAAAACCCTAATGCTGACTGCATGGAAAAGTTCAGTTTAGGGTTTAAAACCCTAATGCTGACTGAATGGAAAAGTTCAGTTTAGGGTTTAAAACCCTAATGCTGACTGCATGGAAAAGCTCAGTTTAGGGTTTATAACACTAATGCTGGTTAAAGGAAAGAGTTCAGTTTAGGGTTTAAAACCCTAATGCTGACTAAAAGGAAAGTTTAGTTTAGGGTTTAAAACCTAATGCTGACTGCATGGAAAAGCTCAGTTTAGGGTTTAAAACCCTAATGCTGACTGGCTGGAAAAGTTTAGTTTAGGGTTTAAAACCCTAATGCTGACTTGCTGGAAAAGTTCAGTTTAGGGTTTAAAACCCTAATGCTGACTAAAGGAAAAATTCAGTTTAGGGTTTAAAACCCTAATGCTGACTACATGGAAAAGTTCAGTTTAGGGTTTAAAACCCTAATGCTGACTGCATGGAAAAGTTCAGTTTAGGGTTTAAAACCCTAATGCTGACTGAATGGAAAAGTTCAGTTTAGGGTTTAAAACCCTAATGCTGACTGCATGGAAAAGCTCAGTTTAGGGTTTATAACACTAATGCTGGTTAAAGTAAAGAGTTCAGTTTAGGGTTTAAAACCCTAATGCTGACTAAAAGGAAAGTTCAGTTTAGGGTTTAAAACCCTAATGCTGACTGCATGGAAAAGTTCAGTTTAGGGTTTAAAACCCTAATGCTGACTGATTGGAAAAGTTCAGTTTAGGGTTTAAAACCCTAATGCTGACAGCATGGAAAAGCTCAGTTTAGGGTTTATAACACTAATGCTGGTTAAAGGAAAGAGTTCAGTTTAGGGTTTAAAACCCTAATGATGACTAAAAGGAAAGTTCAGTTTAGGGTTTAAAACCCTAATGCTGACTAAAGGAAAAAGTTCAGTTTAGGGTTTAAAACCCTAATGCCGATTAAAGGAAAGAGTTCAGTTTAGGGTTTAAAACCCTAATACTGACTAAACGGGAAAAGTTCAGTTTAGGGTTTAAAACCCTAATGTTGGCTAAATGGAGAAATTCAGTTTATGGTTTAAAACCCTAAACTGACTGAATGGAAGGGAAGAGTTTAGTTTAGGGTTTAAAACCCCAATGCTGATTAAAGAAAAAGTTCAGTTTAGGGTTTAAAACCCTAATGCTGACTGAATGTAAAAGTTCAGTTTAGGGTTTAAAACCCTAATACTGACTGCATGGAAAAGCTCAGTTTAGGGTTTATAACACTAATGCTGGTTAAAGGAAAGAGTTCAGTTTAGGGTTTAAAACCCTAATGCTGACTAAAAGGAAAGTTCAGTTTAGGGTTTAAAACCCTAATGCTGACTAAAGGAAAAAGTTCAGTTTAGGGTTTAAAACCCTAATGCTGACTGAAAGGGAAGAAGTTCAGTTTAGGGTTTAAAACCTAATGTTGACTGCATGGAAAAGCTCATTTAGGGTTTAAAACCCTAATGCTGACTAAAGGAAAAAGTTCAGTTTAGGGTTTAAAACCCTAATGCTGACTGGCTGGAAAAGTTCAGTTTAGGGTTTAAAACCCTAATGCTGACTGAATGGAAAAGTTCAGTTTAGGGTTTAGAACCCTAATGCTGACTAAATGGAAAAGTTCAGTTTGGGGTTTAAAACCCTAATGCTGACTAAATGAAAAGTTCAGTTTAGGGTTTAAAACCCTAATGCTGATTGAAGGAAAAGTTCAGTTTAGGGTTTAAAACCCTAATGCTGACTAAAGGAAAAAATTCAGTTTAGGGTTTAAAACCCTAATGCTGACTGGCTGGAAAAGTTCAGTTTAGGGTTTAAAACCCTAATGCTGACTGAATGGAAAAGTTTAGTTTAGGGTTTAAAACCCTAATGCTGATTGAATGGAAAAGTTCAGTTTAGAATTTAAAACCCTAATGCTGACTAAATGAAAAGTTCATTTTAGGGTTTAAAACCTTAATGCTGATTGAAGGAAAAAGTCAGTTTAGGGTTTAAAACCCTAATGCTGATTAATAGAAAAAGTTCAGTTTAGGGTTTAAAACCCTAATGCTGATTGAAGGAAAGAGTTCAGTTTAGGGTTTAAAACCCTAATGCTGACTGAATGGAAAAGTTAAGTTTAGGGTTTAAAACCCTAATGCTGACTGCATGGAAAAGCTCAGTTTAGGGTTTATAACATTAATGCTGGTTAAAGGAAAGAGTTCAGTTTAGGGTTTAAAACCCTAATGCTGACTAAAAGGAAAGTTTAGTTTAGGGTTTAAAACCTAATGCTGACTGCATGGAAAAGCTCAGTTTAGGGTTTAAAACCCTAATGCTGACTGGCTGGAAAAGTTTAGTTTAGGGTTTAAAACCCTAATGCTGACTTGCTGGAAAAGTTCAGTTTAGGGTTTAAAACCCTAATGCTGACTAAAGGAAAAATTCAGTTTAGGGTTTAAAACCCTAATGCTGACTACATGGAAAAGTTCAGTTTAGGGTTTAAAACCCTAATGCTGACTGCATGGAAAAGTTCAGTTTAGGGTTTAAAACCCTAATGCTGACTGAATGGAAAGGTTCAGTTTAGGGTTTAAAACCCTAATGCTGACTGCATGGAAAAGCTCAGTTTAGGGTTTATAACACTAATGCTGGTTAAAGTAAAGAGTTCAGTTTAGGGTTTAAAACCCTAATGCTGACTAAAAGGAAAGTTCAGTTTAGGGTTTAAAACCCTAATGCTGACTGCATGGAAAAGTTCAGTTTAGGGTTTAAAACCCTAATGCTGACTGAATGGAAAAGTTCAGTTTAGGGTTTAAAACCCTAATGCTGACTGCATGGAAAAGCTCAGTTTAGGGTTTATAACACTAATGCTGGTTAAAGGAAAGAGTTCAGTTTAGGGTTTAAAACCCTAATGATGACTAAAAGGAAAGTTCAGTTTAGGGTTTAAAACCCTAATGCTGACTAAAGGAAAAAGTTCAGTTTAGGGTTTAAAACCCGAATGCCGATTAAAGGAAAGAGTTCAGTTTAAGGTTTAAAACCCTAATACTGACTAAACGGGAAAAGTTCAGTTTAGGGTTTAAAACCCTAATGTTGGCTAAATGGAGAAATTCAGTTTATGGTTTAAAACCCTAAACTGACTGAATGGAAGGGAAGAGTTTAGTTTAGGGTTTAAAACCCCAATGCTGATTAAAGAAAAAGTTCAGTTTAGGGTTTAAAACCCTAATGCTGACTGAATGTAAAAGTTCAGTTTAGGGTTTAAAACCCTAATACTGACTGCATGGAAAAGCTCAGTTTAGGGTTTATAACACTAATGCTGGTTAAAGGAAAGAGTTCAGTTTAGGGTTTAAAACCCTAATGCTGACTAAAAGGAAAGTTCAGTTTAGGGTTTAAAACCCTAATGCTGACTAAAGGAAAAAGTTCAGTTTAGGGTTTAAAACCCTAATGCTGACTGAAAGGGAAGAAGTTCAGTTTAGGGTTTAAAACCTAATGTTGACTGCATGGAAAAGCTCATTTAGGGTTTAAAACCCTAATGCTGACTAAAGGAAAAAGTTCAGTTTAGGGTTTAAAACCCTAATGCTGACTGGCTGGAAAAGTTCAGTTTAGGGTTTAAAACCCTAATGCTGACTGAATGGAAAAGTTCAGTTTAGGGTTTAGAACCCTAATGCTGACTAAATGGAAAAGTTCAGTTTGGGGTTTAAAACCCTAATGCTGACTAAATGAAAAGTTCAGTTTAGGGTTTAAAACCCTAATGCTGATTGAAGGAAAAGTTCAGTTTAGGGTTTAAAACCCTAATGCTGACTAAAGGAAAAAATTCAGTTTAGGGTTTAAAACCCTAATGCTGACTGGCTGGAAAAGTTCAGTTTAGGGTTTAAAACCCTAATGCTGACTGAATGGAAAAGTTTAGTTTAGGGTTTAAAACCCTAATGCTGATTGAATGGAAAAGTTCAGTTTAGAATTTAAAACCCTAATGCTGACTAAATGAAAAGTTCATTTTAGGGTTTAAAACCTTAATGCTGATTGAAGGAAAAAGTCAGTTTAGGGTTTAAAACCCTAATGCTGATTAATAGAAAAAGTTCAGTTTAGGGTTTAAAACCCTAATGCTGATTGAAGGAAAGAGTTCAGTTTAGGGTTTAAAACCCTAATGCTGACTGAATGGAAAAGTTAAGTTTAGGGTTTAAAACCCTAATGCTGACTGCATGGAAAAGCTCAGTTTAGGGTTTATAACATTAATGCTGGTTAAAGGAAAGAGTTCAGTTTAGGGTTTAAAACCCTAATGCTGACTAAAAGGAAAGTTTAGTTTAGGGTTTAAAACCTAATGCTGACTGCATGGAAAAGCTCAGTTTAGGGTTTAAAACCCTAATGCTGACTGGCTGGAAAAGTTTAGTTTAGGGTTTAAAACCCTAATGCTGACTTGCTGGAAAAGTTCAGTTTAGGGTTTAAAACCCTAATGCTGACTAAAGGAAAAATTCAGTTTAGGGTTTAAAACCCTAATGCTGACTACATGGAAAAGTTCAGTTTAGGGTTTAAAACCCTAATGCTGACTGCATGGAAAAGTTCAGTTTAGGGTTTAAAACCCTAATGCTGACTGAATGGAAAAGGTTCAGTTTAGGGTTTAAAACCCTAATGCTGACTGCATGGAAAAGCTCAGTTTAGGGTTTATAACACTAATGCTGGTTAAAGTAAAGAGTTCAGTTTAGGGTTTAAAACCCTAATGCTGACTAAAAGGAAAGTTCAGTTTAGGGTTTAAAACCCTAATGCTGACTGCATGGAAAAGTTCAGTTTAGGGTTTAAAACCCTAATGCTGACTGAATGGAAAAGTTCAGTTTAGGGTTTAAAACCCTAATGCTGACTGCATGGAAAAGCTCAGTTTAGGGTTTATAACACTAATGCTGGTTAAAGGAAAGAGTTCAGTTTAGGGTTTAAAACCCTAATGATGACTAAAAGGAAAGTTCAGTTTAGGGTTTAAAACCCTAATGCTGACTAAAGGAAAAAGTTCAGTTTAGGGTTTAAAACCCGAATGCCGATTAAAGGAAAGAGTTCAGTTTAAGGTTTAAAACCCTAATACTGACTAAACGGGAAAAGTTCAGTTTAGGGTTTAAAACCCTAATGTTGGCTAAATGGAGAAATTCAGTTTATGGTTTAAAACCCTAAACTGACTGAATGGAAGGGAAGAGTTTAGTTTAGGGTTTAAAACCCCAATGCTGATTAAAGAAAAAGTTCAGTTTAGGGTTTAAAACCCTAATGCTGACTGAATGTAAAAGTTCAGTTTAGGGTTTAAAACCCTAATACTGACTGCATGGAAAAGCTCAGTTTAGGGTTTATAACACTAATGCTGGTTAAAGGAAAGAGTTCAGTTTAGGGTTTAAAACCCTAATGCTGACTAAAAGGAAAGTTCAGTTTAGGGTTTAAAACCCTAATGCTGACTAAAGGAAAAAGTTCAGTTTAGGGTTTAAAACCCTAATGCTGACTGAAAGGGAAGAAGTTCAGTTTAGGGTTTAAAACCTAATGTTGACTGCATGGAAAATCTCATTTAGGGTTTAAAACCCTAATGCTGACTAAAGGAAAAAGTTCAGTTTAGGGTTTAAAACCCTAATGCTGACTGGCTGGAAAAGTTCAGTTTAGGGTTTAAAACCCTAATGCTGACTGAATGGAAAAGTTCAGTTTAGAATTTAAAACCCTAATGCTGACTAAATGAAAAGTTCATTTTAGGGTTTAAAACCTTAATGCTGATTGAAGGAAAAAGTCAGTTTAGGGTTTAAAACCCTAATGCTGATTAACAGAAAAAGTTCTGTTTAGGGTTTAAAACCCTAATGCTGACTAAAGGAAAAATTCAGTTTAGGGTTTAAAACCCTAATGCTGACTGACTGGAAAAGTTCAGTTTAGGGTTTAAAACCCTAATGCTGACTGAATGGAAAAGTTTAGTTTAGGGTTTAAAACCCTAATGCTGACTGAATGGAAAAGTTCAGTTTAGAATTTAAAACCCTAATGCTGACTAAATGAAAAGTTCATTTTAGGGTTTAAAACCTTAATGCTGATTGAAGGAAAAAGTCAGTTTAGGGTTTAAAACCCTAATGCTGATTAACAGAAAAAGTTCTGTTTAGGGTTTAAAACCCTAATGCTGATTGAAGGAAAGAGTTCAGTTTAGGGTTTAAAACCCTAATACTGACTAAACGGGAAAAGTTCAGTTTAGGGTTTAAAACCCTAATGCTGATTGAAGGAAAGAGTTCAGTTTAGGGTTTAAAACCCTAATACTGACTAAACGGGAAAAGTTCAGTTTACGGTTTAAAACCCTAATGCTGGCTAAATGGAGAAATTCAGTTTAGGGTTTAAAACCCTAATGCTGACTGAAAGGGAAGAGTTCAGTTTAGGGTTTAAAACCCTAATGTTGATTAAAGGAAAAGTTCAATTTAGGGTTTAAAACCCTAATGCTGACTAAAGGAAAAAGTTCAGTTTAGGGTTTAAAAACCCTAATGCTGACTGGCTGGAAAAGTTCAGTTTAGGGTTTAAAACCCTAATGCTGACTGAATGGAAAAGTTCAGTTTAGGGTTTAAAACCCTAATGCTGACTAAATGAAAAGTTCAGTTTAGGGTTTAAAACCCTAATGCTGATTGAAGGAAAAGTTCAGTTTAGGGTTTAAAACCCTAATGCTGATTAACAGAAAAAGTTCAGTTTAGGGTTTAAAACCATAATGCTGACTGAAAGGGAAGAAGTTCAGTTTAGGGTTTAAAACCTAATGCTGACTGCATGGAAAAGCTCAGTTTAGGGTTTATAACCCTAATACTGACTGGCTGGAAAAGTTTAGTTTAGGGTTTAAAACCCTAATGCTGACTTGCTGGAAAAGTTCAGTATAGGGTTTAAAACCCTAATGCTGACTAAAGGAAAAATTCAGTTTAGGGTTTAAAACACTAATGCTGACTACATGGAAAAGTTCAGTTTAGGGTTTAAAACCCTAATGCTGACTGCATGGAAAAGTTCAGTTTAGGGTTTAAAACCCTAATGCTGACTGAATGGAAAAGTTCAGTTTAGGGTTTAAAACCCTAATGCTGACTGCATGGAAAAGCTCAGTTTAGGGTTTATAACACTAATGCTGGTTAAAGGAAAGAGTTCAGTTTAGGGTTTAAAACCCTAATGCTGACTAAAAGGAAAGTTCAGTTTAGGGTTTAAAACCCTAATGCTGACTAAAGGAAAAAGTTCAGTTTAGGGTTTAAAACCCTAATGCTAACTGAAAGGGAAGAGTTCAGTTTAGGGTTTTAAAACCCTAATGCTGACTGAAAGGAAAAGTTCAGTTTAGGGTTTAAAACCCTAATGTTGACTAAATGGAAACGTTCAGTTTAGGGTTTAAAACCCTAATGCTGACTGAATGAAAAAGTTCAGTTTAGGGTTTAGAACCCTAATGTTGACTAAATGGAAAAGTTCAGTTTGGGGTTTAAAACCCTAATGCTGACTAAATGAAAAGTTCAGTTTAGGGTTTAAACCCCTAATGCTGATTGAAGGAAAAGTTCAGTTTAGGGTTTAAAACCCTAATGCTGATTAACAGAAAAAGTTCAGTTTAGGGTTTAAAACCCTAATGCTGACTAAAGGAAAAAGTTCAGTTTAGGGTTTAAAACCCTAATGCTGACTGGCTGGAAAAAGTTCAGTTTAGGGTTTAAAACCCTAATGCTGACTGAATGGAAAAGTTCAGTTTAGGGTTTAAAACCCTAATGCTGACTGAATGGAAAAGTTCAGTTTAGAATTTAAAACCCTAATGCTGACTAAATGAAAAGTTCATTTTAGGGTTTAAAACCTTAATCCTGATTGAAGGAAAAAGTCAGTTTAGGGTTTAAAACCCTAATGCTGATTAACAGAAAAAGTTCTGTTTAGGGTTTTAAACCCTAATGCTGATTGAAGGAAAGAGTTCAGTTTAGGGTTTAAAACCCTAATACAGACTAAACGGGTAAAGTTCAGTTTAGGGTTTAAAATCCTAATGCTGATTGAAGGAAAGAGTTTAGTTTAGGGTTTAAAACCCTAATACTGACTAAACGGGAAAAGTTCAGTTTAGGGTTTAAAACCCTAATGCTGGCTAAATGGAGAAATTCAGTTTAGGGTTTAAAACCCTAATGTTGGCTGAAAGGGAAGAGTTCAGTTTAGGGTTTAAAACCCTAATGCTGATTAAAGGAAAAGTTCAGTTTATGGTTTAAAACCCTAATGCTGATTAATAGAAAAAGTCCAGTTTAGGGTTTAAAACCCTAATGCTGACTAAAGGAAAAAGTTCAGTTTAGGGTTTAAAACCCTAATGCTGATTGAAGGAAAGAGTTCAGTTTAGGGTTTAAAACCCTAATACTGACTAAACGGGAAAAGTTCAGTTTAGGGTTTAAAACCCTAATGCTGATTAAAGGAAAGAGTTTAGTTTAGGGTTTAAAACCCTAATACTGACTAAACGGGAAAAGTTCAGTTTAGGGTTTAAAACCCTAATGTTGGCTAAATGGAGAAATTCAGTTTAGGGTTTAAAACCCTAATGCTGACTGGAAGGGAAGAGTTCAGTTTAGGGTTTAAAACCCCAATGCTGATTAAAGAAAAAGTTCAGTTTAGGGTTTAAAACCCTAATGCTGATTAAATGGGAAAAGTTCAGTTTAGGATTTAAGACCCTAATGCTGACTAAATGGAAAAATTCAGTTTAGGGTTTAAAACCCTAATGCTGACTGAAAGGGAAGAAGTTCAGTTTAGGGTTTAAAACCTAATGCTGACTGCATGGAAAAGCTCAGTTTAGGGTTTAAAACCCTAATGCTGACTGGCTGGAAAAGTTTAGTTTAGGGTTTAAAACCCTAATGCTGACTTGCTGGAAAAGTTCAGTTTAGGGTTTAAAAACCTAATGCTGATTGAAGGAAAGAGTTCAGTTTAGGGTTTAAAACCCTAATACTGACTAAACGGGAAAAGTTCAGTTTAGGGTTTAAAACCCTAATGCTGATTAAAGGAAAGAGTTCAGTTTAGGGTTTAAAACCCTAATACTGACTAAACGGGAAAAGTTCAGTTTAGGGTTTAAAACCCTAATGTTGGCTAAATGGAGAAATTCAGTTTAGGGTTTAAAACCCTAATGCTGACTGGAAGGGAAGAGTTCAGTTTAGGGTTTAAAACCCCAATGCTGATTAAAGAAAAAGTTCAGTTTAGGGTTTAAAACCCTAATGCTGATTAAATGGGAAAAGTTCAGTTTAGGGTTTAAAACCCTAATGCTGATTAACAGAAAAAGTTCAGTTTAGGGTTTAAAACCATAATGCTGACTGAAAGGGAAGAAGTTCAGTTTAGGGTTTAAAACCTAATGCTGACTGCATGGAAAAGCTCAGTTTAGGGTTTATAACCCTAATACTGACTGGCTGGAAAAGTTTAGTTTAGGGTTTAAAACCCTAATGCTGACTTGCTGGAAAAGTTCAGTATAGGGTTTAAAACCCTAATGCTGACTAAAGGAAAAATTCAGTTTAGGGTTTGAAACACTAATGCTGACTACATGGAAAAGTTCAGTTTAGGGTTTAAAACCCTAATGCTGACTGCATGGAAAAGTTCAGTTTAGGATTTAAAACCCTAATGTTGACTGAATGGAAAAGTTCAGTTTAGGGTTTAAAACCCTAATGCTGACTGCATGGAAAAGCTCAGTTTAGGGTTTATAACACTAATGCTGGTTAAAGGAAAGAGTTCAGTTTAGGGTTTAAAACCCTATTGCTGACTAAAAGGAAAGTTCAGTTTAGGGTTTAAAACCCTAATGCTGACTAAAGGAAAAAGTTCAGTTTAGGGTTTAAAACCCTAATGCTGACTGAAAGGGAAGAGTTCAATTTAGGGTTTTAAAACCCTAATGCTGACTGAAAGGAAAAGTTCAGTTTAGGGTTTAAAACCCTAATGTTGACTAAATGGAAACGTTCAGTTTAGGGTTTAAAACCCTAATGCTGACTGAATGAAAAAGTTCAGTTTAGGGTTTAGAACCCTAATGCTGACTAAATGGAAAAGTTCAGTTTGGGGTTTAAAACCCTAATGCTGACTAAATGAAAAGTTCAGTTTAGGGTTTAAACCCCTAATGCTGATTGAAGGAAAAGTTCAGTTTAGGGTTTAAAACCCTAATGCTGATTAACAAAAAAAGTTCAGTTTAGGGTTTAAAACCCTAATGCTGACTAAAGGAAAAAGTTCAGTTTAGGGTTTAAAACCCTAATGCTGACTGGCTGGAAAAGTTCAGTTTAGGGTTTAAAACCCTAATGCTGACTGAATGGAAAAGTTCAGTTTAGGGTTTAAAACCCTAATGCTGACTGAATGGAAAAGTTCAGTTTAGAATTTAAAACCCTAATGCTGACTAAATGAAAAGTTCATTTTAGGGTTTAAAACCTTAATCCTGATTGAAGGAAAAAGTCAGTTTAGGGTTTAAAACCCTAATGCTGATTAACAGAAAAAGTTCTGTTTAGGGTTTTAAACCCTAATGCTGATTGAAGGAAAGAGTTCAGTTTAGGGTTTAAAACCCTAATACAGACTAAACGGGTAAAGTTCAGTTTAGGGTTTAAAATCCTAATGCTGATTGAAGGAAAGAGTTTAGTTTAGGGTTTAAAACCCTAATACTGACTAAACGGGAAAAGTTCAGTTTAGGGTTTAAAACCCTAATGCTGGCTAAATGGAGAAATTCAGTTTAGGGTTTAAAACCCTAATGTTGGCTGAAAGGGAAGAGTTCAGTTTAGGGTTTAAAACCCTAATGCTGATTAAAGGAAAAGTTCAGTTTATGGTTTAAAACCCTAATGCTGATTAATAGAAAAAGTCCAGTTTAGGGTTTAAAACCCTAATGCTGACTAAAGGAAAAAGTTCAGTTTAGGGTTTAAAACCCTAATGCTGATTGAAGGAAAGAGTTCAGTTTAGGGTTTAAAACCCTAATACTGACTAAACGGGAAAAGTTCAGTTTAGGGTTTAAAACCCTAATGCTGATTAAAGGAAAGAGTTCAGTTTAGGGTTTAAAACCCTAATACTGACTAAACGGGAAAAGTTCAGTTTAGGGTTTAAAACCCTAATGTTGGCTAAATGGAGAAATTCAGTTTAGGGTTTAAAACCCTAATGCTGACTGGAAGGGAAGAGTTCAGTTTAGGGTTTAAAACCCCAATGCTGATTAAAGAAAAAGTTCAGTTTAGGGTTTAAAACCCTAATGCTGATTAAATGGGAAAAGTTCAGTTTAGGATTTAAGACCCTAATGCTGACTAAATGGAAAAATTCAGTTTAGGGTTTAAAACCCTAATGCTGACTGAAAGGGAAGAAGTTCAGTTTAGGGTTTAAAACCTAATGCTGACTGCATGGAAAAGCTCAGTTTAGGGTTTAAAACCCTAATGCTGACTGGCTGGAAAAGTTTAGTTTAGGGTTTAAAACCCTAATGCTGACTTGCTGGAAAAGTTCAGTTTAGGGTTTAAAAACCTAATGCTGATTGAAGGAAAGAGTTCAGTTTAGGGTTTAAAACCCTAATACTGACTAAACGGGAAAAGTTCAGTTTAGGGTTTAAAACCCTAATGCTGATTAAAGGAAAGAGTTCAGTTTAGGGTTTAAAACCCTAATACTGACTAAACGGGAAAAGTTCAGTTTAGGGTTTAAAACCCTAATGTTGGCTAAATGGAGAAATTCAGTTTAGGGTTTAAAACCCTAATGCTGACTGGAAGGGAAGAGTTCAGTTTAGGGTTTAAAACCCCAATGCTGATTAAAGAAAAAGTTCAGTTTAGGGTTTAAAACCCTAATGCTGATTAAATGGGAAAAGTTCAGTTTAGGGTTTAAAACCCTAATGCTGATTAACAGAAAAAGTTCAGTTTAGGGTTTAAAACCATAATGCTGACTGAAAGGGAAGAAGTTCAGTTTAGGGTTTAAAACCTAATGCTGACTGCATGGAAAAGCTCAGTTTAGGGTTTATAACCCTAATACTGACTGGCTGGAAAAGTTTAGTTTAGGGTTTAAAACCCTAATGCTGACTTGCTGGAAAAGTTCAGTATAGGGTTTAAAACCCTAATGCTGACTAAAGGAAAAATTCAGTTTAGGGTTTGAAACACTAATGCTGACTACATGGAAAAGTTCAGTTTAGGGTTTAAAACCCTAATGCTGACTGCATGGAAAAGTTCAGTTTAGGATTTAAAACCCTAATGTTGACTGAATGGAAAAGTTCAGTTTAGGGTTTAAAACCCTAATGCTGACTGCATGGAAAAGCTCAGTTTAGGGTTTATAACACTAATGCTGGTTAAAGGAAAGAGTTCAGTTTAGGGTTTAAAACCCTATTGCTGACTAAAAGGAAAGTTCAGTTTAGGGTTTAAAACCCTAATGCTGACTAAAGGAAAAAGTTCAGTTTAGGGTTTAAAACCCTAATGCTGACTGAAAGGGAAGAGTTCAATTTAGGGTTTTAAAACCCTAATGCTGACTGAAAGGAAAAGTTCAGTTTAGGGTTTAAAACCCTAATGTTGACTAAATGGAAACGTTCAGTTTAGGGTTTAAAACCCTAATGCTGACTGAATGAAAAAGTTCAGTTTAGGGTTTAGAACCCTAATGCTGACTAAATGGAAAAGTTCAGTTTGGGGTTTAAAACCCTAATGCTGACTAAATGAAAAGTTCAGTTTAGGGTTTAAACCCCTAATGCTGATTGAAGGAAAAGTTCAGTTTAGGGTTTAAAACCCTAATGCTGATTAACAAAAAAAGTTCAGTTTAGGGTTTAAAACCCTAATGCTGACTAAAGGAAAAAGTTCAGTTTAGGGTTTAAAACCCTAATGCTGACTGGCTGGAAAAGTTCAGTTTAGGGTTTAAAACCCTAATGCTGACTGAATGGAAAAGTTCAGTTTAGGGTTTAAAACCTTAATCCTGATTGAAGGAAAAAGTCAGTTTAGGGTTTAAAACCCTAATGCTGATTAACAGAAAAAGTTCTGTTTAGGGTTTTAAACCCTAATGCTGATTGAAGGAAAGAGTTCAGTTTAGGGTTTAAAACCCTAATACAGACTAAACGGGTAAAGTTCAGTTTAGGGTTTAAAATCCTAATGCTGATTGAAGGAAAGAGTTTAGTTTAGGGTTTAAAACCCTAATACTGACTAAACGGGAAAAGTTCAGTTTAGGGTTTAAAACCCTAATGCTGGCTAAATGGAGAAATTCAGTTTAGGGTTTAAAACCCTAATGTTGGCTGAAAGGGAAGAGTTCAGTTTAGGGTTTAAAACCCTAATGCTGATTAAAGGAAAAGTTCAGTTTATGGTTTAAAACCCTAATGCTGATTAATAGAAAAAGTCCAGTTTAGGGTTTAAAACCCTAATGCTGATTAAAGGAAAAAGTTCAGTTTAGGGTTTAAAACCCTAATGCTGATTGAAGGAAAGAGTTCAGTTTAGGGTTTAAAACCCTAATACTGACTAAACGGGAAAAGTTCAGTTTAGGGTTTAAAACCCTAATGCTGATTAAAGGAAAGAGTTCAGTTTAGGGTTTAAAACCCTAATACTGACTAAACGGGAAAAGTTCAGTTTAGGGTTTAAAACCCTAATGTTGGCTAAATGGAGAAATTCAGTTTAGGGTTTAAAACCCTAATGCTGACTGGAAGGGAAGAGTTCAGTTTAGGGTTTAAAACCCCAATGCTGATTAAAGAAAAAGTTCAGTTTAGGGTTTAAAACCCTAATGCTGATTAAATGGGAAAAGTTCAGTTTAGGATTTAAGACCCTAATGCTGACTAAATGGAAAAATTCAGTTTAGGGTTTAAAACCCTAATGCTGACTGAAAGGGAAGAAGTTCAGTTTAGGGTTTAAAACCTAATGCTGACTGCATGGAAAAGCTCAGTTTAGGGTTTAAAACCCTAATGCTGACTGGCTGGAAAAGTTTAGTTTAGGGTTTAAAACCCTAATGCTGACTTGCTGGAAAAGTTCAGTTTAGGGTTTAAAAACCTAATGCTGATTGAAGGAAAGAGTTCAGTTTAGGGTTTAAAACCCTAATACTGACTAAACGGGAAAAGTTCAGTTTAGGGTTTAAAACCCTAATGCTGATTAAAGGAAAGAGTTCAGTTTAGGGTTTAAAACCCTAATACTGACTAAACGGGAAAAGTTCAGTTTAGGGTTTAAAACCCTAATGTTGGCTAAATGGAGAAATTCAGTTTAGGGTTTAAAACCCTAATGCTGACTGGAAGGGAAGAGTTCAGTTTAGGGTTTAAAACCCCAATGCTGATTAAAGAAAAAGTTCAGTTTAGGGTTTAAAACCCTAATGCTGATTAAATGGGAAAAGTTCAGTTTAGTGTTTAAGACCCTAATGCTGACTAAATGGAAAAATTCAGTTTATGGTTTAAAACCCTAATGCTGACTGAAAGGGAAGAAGTTCAGTTTAGGGTTTAAAACCTAATGTTGACTGCATGGAAAAGCTCAGTTTAGGGTTTAAAACCCTAATGCTGACTGGCTGGAAAAGTTTAGTTTAGGGTTTAAAACCCTAATGCTGACTTGCTGGAAAAGTTTAGTTTAGGGTTTAAAACCCTAATGCTGACTAAAGGAAAAATTCAGTTTAGGGTTTAAAACCCTAATGCTGACTACATGGAAAAGTTCAGTTTAGGGTTTAAAACCTTAATGCTGACTGCATGGAAAAGTTCAGTTTAGGGTTTAAAACCCTAATGCTGACTGAATGGAAAAGTTCAGTTTAGGGTTTAAAACCCTAATGCTGACTGCATGGAAAAGCTCAGTTTAGGGTTTATAACACTAATGCTGGTTAAAGGAAAGAGTTCAGTTTAGGGTTTAAAACCCTAATGCTGACTAAAAGGAAAGTTCAGTTTAGGGTTTAAAACCCTAATGCTGACTGCATGGAAAAGTTCAGTTTAGGGTTTAAAACCCTAATGCTGACTGCATGGAAAAAGTTCAGTTTAGGGTTTAAAAACCCTAATGCTGACTGGCTGGAAAAGTTCAGTTTAGGGTTTAAAACCCTAATGCTGACTGAATGGAAAAGTTCAGTTTAGGGTTTAAAACCCTAATGCTGACTAAATGAAAAGTTCAGTTTAGGGTTTAAAACCCTAATGCTGATTGAAGGAAAAGTTCAGTTTAGGGTTTAAAACCCTAATGCTGATTAACAGAAAAAGTTCAGTTTAGGGTTTAAAACCATAATGCTGACTGAAAGGGAAGAAGTTCAGTTTAGGGTTTAAAACCTAATGCTGACTGCATGGAAAAGCTCAGTTTAGGGTTTATAACCCTAATACTGACTGGCTGGAAAAGTTTAGTTTAGGGTTTAAAACCCTAATGCTGACTTGCTGGAAAAGTTCAGTATAGGGTTTAAAACCCTAATGCTGACTAAAGGAAAAATTCAGTTTAGGGTTTAAAACACTAATGCTGACTACATGGAAAAGTTCAGTTTAGGGTTTAAAACCCTAATGCTGACTGCATGGAAAAGTTCAGTTTAGGGTTTAAAACCCTAATGTTGACTGAATGGAAAAGTTCAGTTTAGGGTTTAAAACCCTAATGCTGACTGCATGGAAAAGCTCAGTTTAGGGTTTATAACACTAATGCTGGTTAAAGGAAAGAGTTCAGTTTAGGGTTTAAAACCCTATTGCTGACTAAAAGGAAAGTTCAGTTTAGGGTTTAAAACCCTAATGCTGACTAAAGGAAAAAGTTCAGTTTAGGGTTTAAAACCCTAATGCTGACTGAAAGGGAAGAGTTCAGTTTAGGGTTTTAAAACCCTAATGCTGATTGAAAGGAAAAGTTCAGTTTAGGGTTTAAAACCCTAATGTTGACTAAATGGAAACGTTCAGTTTAGGGTTTAAAACCCTAATGCTGACTGAATGAAAAAGTTCAGTTTAGGGTTTAGAACCCTAATGCTGACTAAATGGAAAAGTTCAGTTTGGGGTTTAAAACCCTAATGCTGACTAAATGAAAAGTTCAGTTTAGGGTTTAAACCCCTAATGCTGATTGAAGGAAAAGTTCAGTTTAGGGTTTAAAACCCTAATGCTGATTAACAAAAAAAGTTCAGTTTAGGGTTTAAAACCCTAATGCTGACTAAAGGAAAAAGTTCAGTTTAGGGTTTAAAACCCTAATGCTGACTGGCTGGAAAAGTTCAGTTTAGGGTTTAAAACCCTAATGCTGACTGAATGGAAAAGTTCAGTTTAGGGTTTAAAACCCTAATGCTGACTGAATGGAAAAGTTCAGTTTAGAATTTAAAACCCTAATGCTGACTAAATGAAAAGTTCATTTTAGGGTTTAAAACCTTAATCCTGATTGAAGGAAAAAGTCAGTTTAGGGTTTAAAACCCTAATGCTGATTAACAGAAAAAGTTCTGTTTAGGGTTTTAAACCCTAATGCTGATTGAAGGAAAGAGTTCAGTTTAGGGTTTAAAACCCTAATACAGACTAAACGGGTAAAGTTCAGTTTAGGGTTTAAAATCCTAATGCTGATTGAAGGAAAGAGTTTAGTTTAGGGTTTAAAACCCTAATACTGACTAAACGGGAAAAGTTCAGTTTAGGGTTTAAAACCCTAATGCTGGCTAAATGGAGAAATTCAGTTTAGGGTTTAAAACCCTAATGTTGGCTGAAAGGGAAGAGTTCAGTTTAGGGTTTAAAACCCTAATGCTGATTAAAGGAAAAGTTCAGTTTATGGTTTAAAACCCTAATGCTGATTAATAGAAAAAGTCCAGTTTAGGGTTTAAAACCCTAATGCTGACTAAAGGAAAAAGTTCAGTTTAGGGTTTAAAACCCTAATGCTGATTGAAGGAAATAGTTCAGTTTAGGGTTTAAAACCCTAATACTGACTAAACGGGAAAAGTTCAGTTTAGGGTTTAAAACCCTAATGCTGATTAAAGGAAAGAGTTCAGTTTAGGGTTTAAAACCCTAATACTGACTAAACGGGAAAAGTTCAGTTTAGGGTTTAAAACCCTAATGTTGGCTAAATGGAGAAATTCAGTTTAGGGTTTAAAACCCTAATGCTGACTGGAAGGGAAGAGTTCAGTTTAGGGTTTAAAACCCCAATGCTGATTAAAGAAAAAGTTCAGTTTAGGGTTTAAAACCCTAATGCTGATTAAATGGGAAAAGTTCAGTTTAGGATTTAAGACCCTAATGCTGACTAAATGGAAAAATTCAGTTTAGGGTTTAAAACCCTAATGCTGACTGAAAGGGAAGAAGTTCAGTTTAGGGTTTAAAACCTAATGCTGACTGCATGGAAAAGCTCAGTTTAGGGTTTAAAACCCTAATGCTGACTGGCTGGAAAAGTTTAGTTTAGGGTTTAAAACCCTAATGCTGACTTGCTGGAAAAGTTCAGTTTAGGGTTTAAAAACCTAATGCTGATTGAAGGAAAGAGTTCAGTTTAGGGTTTAAAACCCTAATACTGACTAAACGGGAAAAGTTCAGTTTAGGGTTTAAAACCCTAATGCTGATTAAAGGAAAGAGTTCAGTTTAGGGTTTAAAACCCTAATACTGACTAAACGGGAAAAGTTCAGTTTAGGGTTTAAAACCCTAATGTTGGCTAAATGGAGAAATTCAGTTTAGGGTTTAAAACCCTAATGCTGACTGGAAGGGAAGAGTTCAGTTTAGGGTTTAAAACCCCAATGCTGATTAAAGAAAAAGTTCAGTTTAGGGTTTAAAACCCTAATGCTGATTAAATGGGAAAAGTTCAGTTTAGGATTTAAGACCCTAATGCTGACTAAATGGAAAAATTCAGTTTAGGGTTTAAAACCCTAATGCTGACTGAAAGGGAAGAAGTTCAGTTTAGGGTTTAAAACCTAATGCTGACTGCATGGAAAAGCTCAGTTTAGGGTTTAAAACCCTAATGCTGACTGGCTGGAAAAGTTCAGTTTAGGGTTTAAAACCCTAATGCTGACTAAAGGAAAAAGTTCAGTTTAGGGTTTAAAAACCCTAATGCTGACTGGCTGGAAAAGTTCAGTTTAGGGTTTAAAACCCTAATGCTGACTGAATGGAAAAGTTCAGTTTAGGGTTTAAAACCCTAATGCTGACTAAATGAAAAGTTCAGTTTAGGGTTTAAAACCCTAATGCTGATTGAAGGAAAAGTTCAGTTTAGGGTTTAAAACCCTAATGCTGATTAACAGAAAAAGTTCAGTTTAGGGTTTAAAACCATAATGCTGACTGAAAGGGAAGAAGTTCAGTTTAGGGTTTAAAACCTAATGCTGACTGCATGGAAAAGCTCAGTTTAGGGTTTATAACCCTAATACTGACTGGCTGGAAAAGTTTAGTTTAGGGTTTAAAACCCTAATGCTGACTTGCTGGAAAAGTTCAGTATAGGGTTTAAAACCCTAATGCTGACTAAAGGAAAAATTCAGTTTAGGGTTTAAAACACTAATGCTGACTACATGGAAAAGTTCAGTTTAGGGTTTAAAACCCTAATGCTGACTGCATGGAAAAGTTCAGTTTAGGGTTTAAAACCCTAATGTTGACTGAATGGAAAAGTTCAGTTTAGGGTTTAAAACCCTAATGCTGACTGCATGGAAAAGCTCAGTTTAGGGTTTATAACACTAATGCTGGTTAAAGGAAAGAGTTCAGTTTAGGGTTTAAAACCCTATTGCTGACTAAAAGGAAAGTTCAGTTTAGGGTTTAAAACCCTAATGCTGACTAAAGGAAAAAGTTCAGTTTAGGGTTTAAAACCCTAATGCTGACTGAAAGGGAAGAGTTCAGTTTAGGGTTTTAAAACCCTAATGCTGATTGAAAGGAAAAGTTCAGTTTAGGGTTTAAAACCCTAATGTTGACTAAATGGAAACGTTCAGTTTAGGGTTTAAAACCCTAATGCTGACTGAATGAAAAAGTTCAGTTTAGGGTTTAGAACCCTAATGCTGACTAAATGGAAAAGTTCAGTTTGGGGTTTAAAACCCTAATGCTGACTAAATGAAAAGTTCAGTTTAGGGTTTAAACCCCTAATGCTGATTGAAGGAAAAGTTCAGTTTAGGGTTTAAAACCCTAATGCTGATTAACAAAAAAAGTTCAGTTTAGGGTTTAAAACCCTAATGCTGACTAAAGGAAAAAGTTCAGTTTAGGGTTTAAAACCCTAATGCTGACTGGCTGGAAAAGTTCAGTTTAGGGTTTAAAACCCTAATGCTGACTGAATGGAAAAGTTCAGTTTAGGGTTTAAAACCCTAATGCTGACTGAATGGAAAAGTTCAGTTTAGAATTTAAAACCCTAATGCTGACTAAATGAAAAGTTCATTTTAGGGTTTAAAACCTTAATCCTGATTGAAGGAAAAAGTCAGTTTAGGGTTTAAAACCCTAATGCTGATTAACAGAAAAAGTTCTGTTTAGGGTTTTAAACCCTAATGCTGATTGAAGGAAAGAGTTCAGTTTAGGGTTTAAAACCCTAATACAGACTAAACGGGTAAAGTTCAGTTTAGGGTTTAAAATCCTAATGCTGATTGAAGGAAAGAGTTTAGTTTAGGGTTTAAAACCCTAATACTGACTAAACGGGAAAAGTTCAGTTTAGGGTTTAAAACCCTAATGCTGGCTAAATGGAGAAATTCAGTTTAGGGTTTAAAACCCTAATGTTGGCTGAAAGGGAAGAGTTCAGTTTAGGGTTTAAAACCCTAATGCTGATTAAAGGAAAAGTTCAGTTTATGGTTTAAAACCCTAATGCTGATTAATAGAAAAAGTCCAGTTTAGGGTTTAAAACCCTAATGCTGACTAAAGGAAAAAGTTCAGTTTAGGGTTTAAAACCCTAATGCTGATTGAAGGAAATAGTTCAGTTTAGGGTTTAAAACCCTAATACTGACTAAACGGGAAAAGTTCAGTTTAGGGTTTAAAACCCTAATGCTGATTAAAGGAAAGAGTTCAGTTTAGGGTTTAAAACCCTAATACTGACTAAACGGGAAAAGTTCAGTTTAGGGTTTAAAACCCTAATGTTGGCTAAATGGAGAAATTCAGTTTAGGGTTTAAAACCCTAATGCTGACTGGAAGGGAAGAGTTCAGTTTAGGGTTTAAAACCCCAATGCTGATTAAAGAAAAAGTTCAGTTTAGGGTTTAAAACCCTAATGCTGATTAAATGGGAAAAGTTCAGTTTAGGATTTAAGACCCTAATGCTGACTAAATGGAAAAATTCAGTTTAGGGTTTAAAACCCTAATGCTGACTGAAAGGGAAGAAGTTCAGTTTAGGGTTTAAAACCTAATGCTGACTGCATGGAAAAGCTCAGTTTAGGGTTTAAAACCCTAATGCTGACTGGCTGGAAAAGTTTAGTTTAGGGTTTAAAACCCTAATGCTGACTTGCTGGAAAAGTTCAGTTTAGGGTTTAAAAACCTAATGCTGATTGAAGGAAAGAGTTCAGTTTAGGGTTTAAAACCCTAATACTGACTAAACGGGAAAAGTTCAGTTTAGGGTTTAAAACCCTAATGCTGATTAAAGGAAAGAGTTCAGTTTAGGGTTTAAAACCCTAATACTGACTAAACGGGAAAAGTTCAGTTTAGGGTTTAAAACCCTAATGTTGGCTAAATGGAGAAATTCAGTTTAGGGTTTAAAACCCTAATGCTGACTGGAAGGGAAGAGTTCAGTTTAGGGTTTAAAACCCCAATGCTGATTAAAGAAAAAGTTCAGTTTAGGGTTTAAAACCCTAATGCTGATTAAATGGGAAAAGTTCAGTTTAGGATTTAAGACCCTAATGCTGACTAAATGGAAAAATTCAGTTTAGGGTTTAAAACCCTAATGCTGACTGAAAGGGAAGAAGTTCAGTTTAGGGTTTAAAACCTAATGCTGACTGCATGGAAAAGCTCAGTTTAGGGTTTAAAACCCTAATGCTGACTGGCTGGAAAAGTTTAGTTTAGGGTTTAAAACCCTAATGCTGACTTGCTGGAAAAGTTTAGTTTAGGGTTTAAAACCCTAATGCTGACTAAAGGAAAAATTCAGTTTAGGGTTTAAAACCCTAATGCTGACTACATGGAAAAGTTCAGTTTAGGGTTTAAAACCTTAATGCTGACTGCATGGAAAAGTTCAGTTTAGGGTTTAAAACCCTAATGCTGACTGAATGGAAAAGTTCAGTTTAGGGTTTAAAACCCTAATGCTGACTGCATGGAAAAGCTCAGTTTAGGGTTTATAACACTAATGCTGGTTAAAGGAAAGAGTTCAGTTTAGGGTTTAAAACCCTAATGCTGACTAAAAGGAAAGTTCAGTTTAGGGTTTAAAACCCTAATGCTGACTGCATGGAAAAGTTCAGTTTAGGGTTTAAAACCCTAATGCTGACTGAATGGAAAAGTTCAGTTTAGGGTTTAAAACCCTAATGCTGACTGCATGGAAAAGCTCAGTTTAGGGTTTATAACACTAATGCTGGTTAAAGGAAAGAGTTCAGTTTAGGGTTTAAAACCCTAATGCTGACTAAAAGGAAAGTTCAGTTTAGGGTTTAAAACCCTAATGCTGACTGCATGGAAAAGCTCAGTTTAGGGTTTAAAACCCTAATGCTGACTGGCTGGAAAAGTTTAGTTTAGGGTTTAAAACCCTAATGCTGACTTGCTGGAAACGTTCAGTTTAGGGTTTAAAACCCTAATGCTGACTAAAGGAAAAATTCAGTTTAGGGTTTAAAACCCTAATGCTAACTACATGGAAAAGTTCAGTTTAGGGTTTAAAACCCTAATGCTGACTGCATGGAAAAGTTCAGTTTAGGGTTTAAAACCCTAATGCTGACTGAATGGAAAAGTTCAGTTTAGGGTTTAAAACCCTAATGCTGACTGCATGGAAAAGCTCAGTTTAGGGTTTATAACACTAATGCTGGTTAAAGGAAAGAGTTCAGTTTAGGGTTTAAAACCCTAATGCTGACTAAAAGGAAAGTTTAGTTTAGGGTTTAAAACCTAATGCTGACTGCATGGAAAAGCTCAGTTTAGGGTTTAAAACCCTAATGCTGACTGGCTGGAAAAGTTTAGTTTAGGGTTTAAAACCCTAATGCTGACTGAATGGAAAAGATCAGTTTAGGGTTTAAAACCCTAATGCTGACTAAAGGAAAAATTCAGTTTAGGGTTTAAAACCCTAATGCTGACTACATGGAAAAGTTCAGTTTAGGGTTTAAAACCCTAATGCTGACTGCATGGAAAAGTTCAGTTTAGGGTTTAAAACCCTAATGCTGACTGAATGGAAAAGTTCAGTTTAGGGTTTAAAACCCTAATGCTGACTGCATGGAAAAGCTCAGTTTAGGGTTTATAACACTAATGCTGGTTAAAGGAAAGAGTTCAGTTTAGGGTTTAAAACCCTAATGCTGACTAAAAGGAAAGTTCAGTTTAGGGTTTAAAACCCTAATGCTGACTGCATGGAAAAGTTCAGTTTAGGGTTTAAAACCCTAATGCTGACTGAATGGAAAAGTTCAGTTTAGGGTTTAAAACCCTAATGCTGACTGCATGGAAAAGCTCAGTTTAGGGTTTATAACACTAATGCTGGTTAAAGGAAAGAGTTCAGTTTAGGGTTTAAAACCCTAATGCTGACTGAATGGAAAAGTTCAGTTTAGGGTTTAAAACCCTAATGCTGACTGCATGGAAAAGCTCAGTTTAGGGTTTATAACACTAATGCTGGTTAAAGGAAAGAGTTCAGTTTAGGGTTTAAAACCCTAATGCTGACTAAAAGGAAAGTTTAGTTTAGGGTTTAAAACCTAATGCTGACTGCATGGAAAAGCTCAGTTTAGGGTTTAAAACCCTAATGCTGACTGGCTGGAAAAGTTTAGTTTAGGGTTTAAAACCCTAATGCTGACTTGCTGGAAAAGTTCAGTTTAGGGTTTAAAACCCTAATGCTGACTAAAGGAAAAATTCAGTTTAGGGTTTAAAACCCTAATGCTGACTACATGGAAAAGTTCAGTTTAGGGTTTAAAACCCTAATGCTGACTGCATGGAAAAGTTCAGTTTAGGGTTTAAAACCCTAATGCTGACTGAATGGAAAAGTTCAGTTTAGGGTTTAAAACCCTAATGCTGACTGCATGGAAAAGCTCAGTTTAGGGTTTATAACACTAATGCTGGTTAAAGGAAAGAGTTCAGTTTAGGGTTTAAAACCCTAATGCTGACTAAAAGGAAAGTTCAGTTTAGGGTTTAAAACCCTAATGCTGACTAAAGGAAAAAGTTCAGTTTAGGGTTTAAAACCCTAATGCTGACTGAATGGGAAGAAGTTCAGTTTAGGGTTTAAAACCTAATGTTGACTGCATGGAAAAGCTCATTTAGGGTTTAAAACCCTAATGCTGACTAAAGGAAAAAGTTCAGTTTAGGGTTTAAAACCCTAATGCTGACTGGCTGGAAAAGTTCAGTTTAGGGTTTAAAACCCTAATGCTGACTGAATGGAAAAGTTCAGTTTAGAATTTAAAACCCTAATGCTGACTAAATGAAAAGTTCAATTTGGGGTTTAAAACCCTAATGCTGACTAAATGAAAAGTTCAGTTTAGGGTTTAAAACCCTAATGCTGATTGAAGGAAAAGTTCAGTTTAGGGTTTAAAACCCTAATGCTGACTAAAGGAAAAAATTCAGTTTAGGGTTTAAAACCCTAATGCTGACTGGCTGGAAAAGTTCAATTTAGGGTTTAAAACCCTAATGCTGACTGAATGGAAAAGTTTAGTTTAGGGTTTAAAACCCTAATGCTGACTGAATGGAAAAGTTCAGTTTAGAATTTAAAACCCTAATGCTGACTAAATGAAAAGTTCATTTTAGGGTTTAAAACCTTAATGCTGATTGAAGGAAAAAGTCAGTTTAGGGTTTAAAACCCTAATGCTGATTAATAGAAAAAGTTCAGTTTAGGGTTTAAAACCCTAATGCTGATTGAAGGAAAGAGTTCAGTTTAGGGTTTAAAACCCTAATGCTGATTGAAGGAAAGAGTTCAGTTTAGGGTTTAAAACCCTAATACTTACTAAACGGGAAAAGTTCAGTTTACGGTTTAAAACCCTAATGCTGGCTAAATGGAGAAATTCAGTTTAGGGTTTAAAACCCTAATGCTGACTGAAAGGGAAGAGTTCAGTTTAGGGTTTAAAACCCTAATGTTGATTAAAGGAAAAGTTCAATTTAGGGTTTAAAACCCTAATGCTGACTAAAGGAAAAAGTTCAGTTTAGGGTTTAAAAACCCTAATGCTGACTGGCTGGAAAAGTTCAGTTTAGGGTTTAAAACCCTAATGCTGACTGAATGGAAAAGTTCAGTTTAGGGTTTAAAACCCTAATGCTGACTAAATGAAAAGTTCAGTTTAGGGTTTAAAACCCTAATGCTGATTGAAGGAAAAGTTCAGTTTAGGGTTTAAAACCCTAATGCTGATTAACAGAAAAAGTTCAGTTTAGGGTTTAAAACCATAATGCTGACTAAAGGAAAAAGTTCAGTTTATGGTTTAAAACCCTAATGCTGACTGGCTGGAAAAGTTCAGTTTATGGTTTAAAACCCTAATGCTGACTGAATGGAAAAGTTCAGTTTAGGGTTTAGAACCCTAATGCTGACTAAATGAAAAGTTCAGTTTAGGGTTTAAAACCATAATGCTAATTAACAGAAAAAGTTCAGTTTAGGGTTTAAAACCCTAATGCTGACTAAAGGAAAAAGTTCAGTTTAGGGTTTAAAACCCTAATGCTGACTAAAGGGAAAAGTTCAGTTTAGGGTTTAAAACCCTAATGCTGACTGGCTGGAAAAGTTCAGTTTAGGGTTTAAAACCCTAATGCTGACTGAATGGAAAAGTTCAGTTTAGAATTTAAAACCCTAATGCTGACTAAATGAAAAGTTCATTTTAGGGTTTAAAACCTTAATGCTGATTGAAGGAAAAAGTCAGTTTAGGGTTTAAAACCCTAATGCTGATTAACAGAAAAAGTTCAGTTTAGGGTTTAAAACCCTAATGCTGATTGAAGGAAAGAGTTCAGTTTAGGGTTTAAAACCCTAATACTGACTAAACGGGAAAAGTTCAGTTTAGGGTTTAAAACCCTAATGCTGATTAAAGGAAAGAGTTCAGTTTAGGGTTTAAAACCCTAATACTGACTAAACGGGAAAAGTTCAGTTAAGGGTTTAAAACCCTAATGTTGGCTAAATGGAGAAATTCAGTTTAGGGTTTAAAACCCTAATGCTGACTGGAAGGGAAGAGTTCAGTTTAGGGTTTAAAACCCCAATGCTGATTAAAGAAAAAGTTCAGTTTAGGGTTTAAAACCCTAATGCTGATTAAATGGGAAAAGATCAGTTTAGGGTTTAAGACCCTAATGCTGACTAAATGGAAAAATTCAGTTTAGGGTTTAAAACCCTAATGCTGACTGAAAGGGAAGAAGTTCAGTTTAGGGTTTAAAACCTAATGCTGACTACATGGAAAAGCTCAGTTTAGAGTTTAAAACCCTAATGCTGACTGGCTGGAAAAGTTTAGTTTAGGGTTTAAAACCCTAATGCTGACTTGCTGGAAAAGTTCAGTTTAGGGTTTAAAACCTTAATGCTGACTAAAGGAAAAATTCAGTTTAGGGTTTAAAACCCTAATGCTGACTACATGGAAAAGTTCAGTTTAGGGTTTAAAACCCAAATGCTGACTGCATGGAAAAGTTCAGTTTAGGGTTTAAAACCCTAATGTTGACTGAATGGAAAAGTTCAGTTTAGGGTTTAAAACCCTAATGCTGACTGCATGGAAAAGCTCAGTTTAGGGTTTATAACACTAATGCTGGTTAAAGGAAAGAGTTCAGTTTAGGGTTTAAAACCCTAATGCTGACTAAAAGGAAAGTTCAGTTTAGGGTTTAAAACCCTAATGCTGACTAAAGGAAAAAGTTCAGTTTAAGGTTTAAAACCCTAATGCTGACTGAAAGGGAAGAGTTCAGTTTAGGGTTTTAAAACCCTAATGCTGACTGAAAGGAAAAGTTCAGTTTAGGGTTTAAAACCCTAATGCTGACTGAAAGGAAAAGTTCAGTTTAGGGTTTAAAACCCTAATGCTGACTAAATGGAAAAGTTCAGTTTAGGGTTTAAAACCCTAATGCTGACTGAATGGAAAAGTTCAGTTTAGGGTTTAGAACCCTAATGCTGACTAAATGGAAAAGTTCAGTTTGGGGTTTAAAACCCTAATGCTGACTAAATGAAAAGTTCAGTTTAGGGTTAAAAACCCTAATACTGATTGAAGGAAAAGTTCAGTTTAGGGTTTAAAACCCTAATGCTGACTAAAGGAAAAAGTTCAGTTTAGGGTTTAAAACCCTAATGCTGACTGACTGGAAAAGTTCAGTTTAGGGTTTAAAACCCTAATGCTGACTACATGGAAAAGTTCAGTTTAGGGTTTAAAACCCTAATGCTGACTGCATGGAAAAGTTCAGTTTAGGGTTTAAAACCCTAATGCTGACTGCATGGAAAAGCTCAGTTTAGGGTTTATAACACTAATGCTGGTTAAAGGAAAGAGTTCAGTTTAGGGTTTAAAACCCTAATGCTGACTAAAAGGAAAGTTCAGTTTAGGGTTTAAAACCCTAATGCTGACTAAAGGAAAAAGTTCAGTTTAGGGTTTAAAACCCTAATGCTGACTGAAAGGGAAGAAGTTCAGTTTAGGGTTTAAAACCTAATGTTGACTGCATGGAAAAGCTCATTTAGGGTTTAAAACCCTAATGCTGACTAAAGGAAAAAGTTCAGTTTAGGGTTTAAAACCCTAATGCTGACTGGCTGGAAAAGTTCAGTTTAGGGTTTAAAACCCTAATGCTGACTGAATGGAAAAGTTCAGTTTAGAATTTAAAACCCTAATGCTGACTAAATGAAAAGTTCAATTTGGGGTTTAAAACCCTAATGCTGACTAAATGAAAAGTTCAGTTTAGGGTTTAAAACCCTAATGCTGATTGAAGGAAAAGTTCAGTTTAGGGTTTAAAACCCTAATGCTGACTAAAGGAAAAAATTCAGTTTAGGGTTTAAAACCCTAATGCTGACTGGCTGGAAAAGTTCAATTTAGGGTTTAAAACCCTAATGCTGACTGAATGGAAAAGTTTAGTTTAGGGTTTAAAACCCTAATGCTGACTGAATGGAAAAGTTCAGTTTAGAATTTAAAACCCTAATGCTGACTAAATGAAAAGTTCATTTTAGGGTTTAAAACCTTAATGCTGATTGAAGGAAAAAGTCAGTTTAGGGTTTAAAACCCTAATGCTGATTAATAGAAAAAGTTCAGTTTAGGGTTTAAAACCCTAATGCTGATTGAAGGAAAGAGTTCAGTTTAGGGTTTAAAACCCTAATGCTGATTGAAGGAAAGAGTTCAGTTTAGGGTTTAAAACCCTAATACTTACTAAACGGGAAAAGTTCAGTTTACGGTTTAAAACCCTAATGCTGGCTAAATGGAGAAATTCAGTTTAGGGTTTAAAACCCTAATGCTGACTGAAAGGGAAGAGTTCAGTTTAGGGTTTAAAACCCTAATGTTGATTAAAGGAAAAGTTCAATTTAGGGTTTAAAACCCTAATGCTGACTAAAGGAAAAAGTTCAGTTTAGGGTTTAAAAACCCTAATGCTGACTGGCTGGAAAAGTTCAGTTTAGGGTTTAAAACCCTAATGCTGATTGAAGGAAAAGTTCAGTTTAGGGTTTAAAACCCTAATGCTGACTAAAGGAAAAAATTCAGTTTAGGGTTTAAAACCCTAATGCTGACTGGCTGGAAAAGTTCAGTTTAGGGTTTAAAACCCTAATGCTGACTGAATGGAAAAGTTTAGTTTAGGGTTTAAAACCCTAATGCTGACTGAATGGAAAAGTTCAGTTTAGAATTTAAAACCCTAATGCTGACTAAATGAAAAGTTCATTTTAGGGTTTAAAACCTTAATGCTGATTGAAGGAAAAAGTCAGTTTAGGGTTTAAAACCCTAATGCTGATTAACAGAAAAAGTTCTGTTTAGGGTTTAAAACCCTAATGCTAATTGAAGGAAAGAGTTCAGTTTCGGGTTTAAAACCCTAATACTGACTAAACGGGAAAAGTTCAGTTTAGGGTTTAAAACCCTAATGCTGATTGAAGGAAAGAGTTCAGTTTAGGGTTTAAAACCCTAATACTGACTAAACGGGAAAAGTTCAGTTTACGGTTTAAAACCCTAATGCTGGCTAAATGGAGAAATTCAGTTTAGGGTTTAAAACCCTAATGCTGACTGAAAGGGAAGAGTTCAGTTTAGGGTTTAAAACCCTAATGTTGATTAAAGGAAAAGTTCAATTTAGGGTTTAAAACCCTAATGCTGACTAAAGGAAAAAGTTCAGTTTAGGGTTTAAAAACCCTAATGCTGACTGGCTGGAAAAGTTCAGTTTAGGGTTTAAAACCCTAATGCTGACTGAATGGAAAAGTTCAGTTTAGGGTTTAAAACCCTAATGTTGACTAAATGAAAAGTTCAGTTTAAAGTTTAAAACCCTAATGCTGATTGAAGGAAAAGTTCAGTTTAGGGTTTAAAACCCTAATGCTGATTAACAGAAAAAGTTCAGTTTAGGGTTTAAAACCATAATGCTGACTAAAGGAAAAAGTTCAGTTTATGGTTTAAAACCCTAATGCTGACTGGCTGGAAAAGTTCAGTTTAGGGTTTAAAACCCTAATGCTGACTGAATGGAAAAGTTCAGTTTAGGGTTTAGAACCCTAATGCTGACTAAATGGAAAAGTTCAGTTTGGGGTTTAAAACCCTAATGCTGACTAAATGAAAAGTTCAGTTTAGGGTTTAAAACCCTAATGCTGATTAACAGAAAAAGTTCAGTTTAGGGTTTAAAACCCTAATGCTGACTAAAGAAAAAAGTTCAGTTTAGGGTTTAAAACCCTAATGCTGACTAAAGGGAAAAGTTCAGTTTAGGGTTTAAAACCCTAATGCTGACTGGCTGGAAAAGTTCAGTTTAGGGTTTAAAACCCTAATGCTGACTAAAAGGAAAGTTCAGTTTAGGGTTTAAAACCCTAATGCTGACTAAAGGAAAAAGTTCAGTTTAGGGTTTAAAACCCTAATGCTGACTGAAAGGGAAGAAGTTCAGTTTAGGGTTTAAAACCTAATGTTGACTGCATGGAAAAGCTCATTTAGGGTTTAAAACCCTAATGCTGACTAAAGGAAAAAGTTCAGTTTAGGGTTTAAAACCCTAATGCTGACTGGCTGGAAAAGTTCAGTTTAGGGTTTAAAACCCTAATGCTGACTGAATGGAAAAGTTCAGTTTAGGGTTTAGAACCCTAATGCTGACTAAATGGAAAAGTTCAGTTTGGGGTTTAAAACCCTAATGCTGACTAAATGAAAAGTTCAGTTTAGGGTTTAAAACCCTAATGCTGATTGAAGGAAAAGTTCAGTTTAGGGTTTAAAACCCTAATGCTGACTAAAGGTAAAAATTCAGTTTAGGGTTTAAAACCCTAATGCTGACTGGCTGGAAAAGTTCAGTTTAGGGTTTAAAACCCTAATGGTGACTGAATGGAAAAGTTTAGTTTAGGGTTTAAAACCCTAATGCTGACTGAATGGAAAAGTTCAGTTTAGAATTTAAAACCCTAATGCTGACTAAATGAAAAGTTCATTTTAGGGTTTAAAACCTTAATGCTGATTGAAGGAAAAAGTCAGTTTAGGGTTTAAAACCCTAATGCTGATTAATAGAAAAAGTTCAGTTTAGGGTTTAAAACCCTAATGCTGATTGAAGGAAAGAGTTCAGTTTAGGGTTTAAAACCCTAATACTGACTAAACGGGAAAAGTTCAGTTTAGGGTTTAAAACCCTAATGCTGATTGAAGGAAAGAGTTTAGTTTAGGGTTTAAAACCCTAATACTGACTAAACGGGAAAAGTTCAGTTTACGGTTTAAAACCCTAATGTTGGCTAAATGGAGAAATTCAGTTTAGGGTTTAAAACCCTAATGCTGACTGAAAGGGAAGAGTTCAGTTTAGGGTTTAAAACCCTAATGTTGATTAAAGGAAAAGTTCAATTTAGGGTTTAAAACCCTAATGCTGACTAAAGGAAAAAGTTTCAGTTTAGGGTTTAAAAACCCTAATGCTGACTGGCTGGAAAAGTTCAGTTTAGGGTTTAAAACCCTAATGCTGACTGAATGGAAAAGTTCAGTTTAGGGTTTAAAACCCTAATGCTGACTAAATGAAAAGTTCAGTTTAGGGTTTAAAACCCTAATGCTGATTGAAGGAAAAGTTCAGTTTAGGGTTTAAAACCCTAATGCTGATTAACAGAAAAAGTTCAGTTTAGGGTTTAAAACCATAATGCTGACTAAAGGAAAAAGTTCAGTTTATGGTTTAAAACCCTAATGCTGACTGGCTGGAAAAGTTCAGTTTAGGGTTTAAAACCCTAATGCTGACTGAATGGAAAAGTTCAGTTTAGGGTTTAGAACCCTAATGCTGACTAAATGGAAAAGTTCAGTTTGGGGTTTAAAACCCTAATGCTGACTAAATGAAAAGTTCAGTTTAGGGTTTAAAACCCTAATGCTGATTAACAGAAAAAGTTCAGTTTAGGGTTTAAAACCCTAATGCTGACTAAAGGAAAAAGTTCAGTTTAGGGTTTAAAACCCTAATGCTGACTAAAGGGAAAAGTTCAGTTTAGGGTTTAAAACCCTAATGCTGACTGGCTGGAAAAGTTCAGTTTAGGGTTTAAAACCCTAATGCTGACTGAATGGAAAAGTTCAGTTTAGAATTTAAAACCCTAATGCTGACTAAATGAAAAGTTCATTTTAGGGTTTAAAACCTTAATGCTGATTGAAGGAAAAAGTCAGTTTAGGGTTTAAAACCTTAATGCTGATTGAAGGAAAAAGTCAGTTTAGGGTTTAAAACCCTAATGCTGATTGAAGGAAAGAGTTCAGTTTAGGGTTTAAAACCCTAATACTGACTAAACGGGAAAAGTTCAGTTTAGGGTTTAAAACCCTAATGCTGATTAAAGGAAAGAGTTCAGTTTAGGGTTTAAAACCCTAATACTGACTAAACGGGAAAAGTTCAGTTAAGGGTTTAAAACCCTAATGTTGGCTAAATGGAGAAATTCAGTTTAGGGTTTAAAACCCTAATGCTGACTGGAAGGGAAGAGTTCAGTTTAGGGTTTAAAACCCCAATGCTGATTAAAGAAAAAGTTCAGTTTAGGGTTTAAAACCCTAATGCTGATTAAATGGGAAAAGATCAGTTTAGGGTTTAAGACCCTAATGCTGACTAAATGGAAAAATTCAGTTTAGGGTTTAAAACCCTAATGCTGACTGAAAGGGAAGAAGTTCAGTTTAGGGTTTAAAACCTAATGCTGACTGCATGGAAAAGCTCAGTTTAGGGTTTAAAACCCTAATGCTGACTGGCTGGAAAAGTTTAGTTTAGGGTTTAAAACCCTAATGCTGACTTGCTGGAAAAGTTCAGTTTAGGGTTTAAAACCTTAATGCTGACTAAAGGAAAAATTCAGTTTAGGGTTTAAAACCCTAATGCTGACTACATGGAAAAGTTCAGTTTAGGGTTTAAAACCCAAATGCTGACTGCATGGAAAAGTTCAGTTTAGGGTTTAAAACCCTAATGTTGACTGAATGGAAAAGTTCAGTTTAGGGTTTAAAACCCTAATGCTGACTGCATGGAAAAGCTCAGTTTAGGGTTTATAACACTAATGCTGGTTAAAGGAAAGAGTTCAGTTTAGGGTTTAAAACCCTAATGCTGACTAAAAGGAAAGTTCAGTTTAGGGTTTAAAACCCTAATGCTGACTAAAGGAAAAAGTTCAGTTTAAGGTTTAAAACCCTAATGCTGACTGAAAGGGAAGAGTTCAGTTTAGGGTTTTAAAACCCTAATGCTGACTGAAAGGAAAAGTTCAGTTTAGGGTTTAAAACCCTAATGCTGACTGAAAGGAAAAGTTCAGTTTAGGGTTTAAAACCCTAATGCTGACTAAATGGAAAAGTTCAGTTTAGGGTTTAAAACCCTAATGCTGACTGAATGGAAAAGTTCAGTTTAGGGTTTAGAACCCTAATGCTGACTAAATGGAAAAGTTCAGTTTGGGGTTTAAAACCCTAATGCTGACTAAATGAAAAGTTCAGTTTAGGGTTAAAAACCCTAATACTGATTGAAGGAAAAGTTCAGTTTAGGGTTTAAAACCCTAATGCTGATTAACAAAAAAAGTTCAGTTTAGGGTTTAAAACCCTAATGCTGACTAAAGGAAAAAGTTCAGTTTAGGGTTTAAAACCCTAATGCTGACTGACTGGAAAAGTTCAGTTTAGGGTTTAAAACCCTAATTGCTGACTGAATGGAAAAGTTCAGTTTAGGGTTTAAAACCCTAATGCTGACTGAATGGAAAAGTTCAGTTTAGAATTTAAAACCCTAATGCTGACTAAATGAAAAGTTCATTTTAGGGTTTAAAACCTTAATCCTGATTGAAGGAAAAAGTCAGTTTAGGGTTTAAAACCCTAATGCTGATTAACAGAAAAAGTTCTGTTTAGGGTTTAAAACCCTAATGCTGATTGAAGGAAAGAGTTCAGTTTAGGGTTTAAAACCCTAATACTGACTAAACGGGAAAAGTTCAGTTTAGGGTTTAAAACCCTAATGCTGATTGAAGGAAAGAGTTCAGTTTAGGGTTTAAAACCCTAATACTGACTAAACGGGAAAAGTTCAGTTTAGGGTTTAAAACCCTAATGCTGGCTAAATGGAGAAATTCAGTTTAGGGTTTAAAACCCTAATGTTGGCTGAAAGGGAAGAGTTCAGTTTAGGGTTTAAAACCCTAATGCTGATTAAAGGAAAAGTTCAGTTTATGGTTTAAAACCCTAATGCTGATTAATAGAAAAAGTCCAGTTTAGGGTTTAAAACCCTAATGCTGATTGAAGGAAAGAGTTCAGTTTAGGGTTTAAAACCCTAATACTGACTAAACGGGAAAAGTTCAGTTTAGGGTTTAAAACCCTAATGCTGACTGAATGGAAAAGTTCAGTTTAGGGTTTAAAACCCTAATGCTGACTAAATGAAAAGTTCAGTTTAGGGTTTAAAACCCTAATGCTGATTGAAGGAAAAGTTCAGTTTAGGGTTTAAAACCCTAATGCTGATTAACAGAAAAAGTTCAGTTTAGGGTTTAAAACCATAATGCTGACTAAAGGAAAAAGTTCAGTTTATGGTTTAAAACCCTAATGCTGACTGGCTGGAAAAGTTCAGTTTAGGGTTTAAAACCCTAATGCTAACTGAATGGAAAAGTTCAGTTTAGGGTTTAGAACCCTAATGCTGACTAAATGGAAAAGTTCAGTTTGGGGTTTAAAACCCTAATGCTGACTAAATGAGAAGTTCAGTTTAGGGTTTAAAACCCTAATGCTGATTAACAGAAAAAGTTCAGTTTAGGGTTTAAAACCCCAATGCTGACTAAAGGAAAAAGTTCAGTTTAGGGTTTAAAACCCCAATGCTGACTAAAGGAAAAAGTTCAGTTTAGGGTTTAAAACCCTAATGTTGACTGGCTGGAAAAGTTCAGTTTAGGGTTTAAAACCCTAATGCTGACTGAATGGAAAAGTTCAGTTTAGGGTTTAAACCCCTAATGTTGATTAACAGAAAAAGTTCAGTTTAGGGTTTAAAACCCTAATGCTGATTGAAGGAAAGAGTTTAGTTTAGGGTTTAAAACCTAATACTGACTAAATGGGAAAAGTTCAGTTTAGGGTTTAAAACCCTAATGATGATTAAAGGAAAGAGTTCAGTTTAGGGTTTAAAACCCTAATACTGACTAAATGGGAAAAGTTCAGTTTAGGGTTTAAAACCCTAATGCTGATTAAAGGAAAGAGTTCAGTTTAGTGTTTAAAACCCTAATACTGACTAAACGGGAAAAGTTCAGTGTAGGGTTTAAAACCCTAATGCTGGCTAAATGGAGAAATTCAGTTTAGGGTTTAAAACCCTAATGCTGACTGAAAGGGAAGAGTTCAGTTTAGGGTTTAAAACCCTAATACTGATTAAAGAAAAAGTTCAGTTTAGGGTTTAAAACCCTAATGCTGATTAAATGGGAAAAGTTCAGTTTAGGGTTTAAGACCCTAATGCTGACTAAATGGAAAAATTCAGTTTAGGGTTTAAAACCCTAATGCTGACTGAAAGGGAAGAAGTTCAGTTTAGGGTTTAAAACCTAATGCTGACTGCATTGAAAAACCCAGTTTAGGGTTTAAAACCCTAATGCTAACTGGCTGGAAAAGTTTAGTTTAGGGTTTAAAACCATAATACTGACTGGCTGGAAAAGTTCAGTTTAGGGTTTGAAATCCTAATGCTGACTAAAGGAAAAATTCAGTTTAGGGTTTAAAACCCTAATGCTGACTACATGGAAAAGTTCAGTTTAGGGTTTAAAACCCTAATGCTGACTGCATGGAAAAGTTCAGTTTAGGGTTTAAAACCCTAATGCTGACTGAATGGAAAAGTTCAGTTTAGGGTTTAAAACCCTAATGCTGACTGCATGGAAAAGCTCAGTTTAGGGTTTATAACACTAATGCTGGTTAAAGGAAAGAGTTCAGTTTAGGGTTTAAAACCCTAATGCTGACTAAAAGGAAAGTTCAGTTTAGGGTTTAAAACCCTAATGCTGACTAAAGGAAAAAGTTCAGTTTAGGGTTTAAAACCCTAATGCTGACTAAATGGAAAAGTTCAGTTTAGGGTTTAAAACCCTAATGCTGACTAAAAGGAAAAGTCCAGTTTAGGGTTTAAAACCCTAATGCTGACTAAATGGAAAAGTTCATTTTAGGGTTTAAAACCCTAATGCTGACTAAATGGAAAAGTTCAGTTTAGGGTTTAAAACCCTAATGCTGACTGAAGGAAAAGTTCAGTTTAGGGTTAAAAACCCTAATGCTGACTGGCTGGAAAAGTTCAGTTTAGGGTTTAAAACACTAATGCTGACTGAATGGAAAAGTTCAGTTTAGGGTTTAAAACCCTAATGCTGATTAATAGAAAAAGTTCAGTTTAGGGTTTAACACCCTAATGCTGATTGAAGGAAAGAGTTCAGTTTAGGATTTAAAACCCTAATACTGACTAAACGGGAAAAGTCAGTTTAGGGTTTAAAACCCTAATGCTGACTGAAAGGGAAGAAGTTCAGTTTAGGGTTTAAAACCTAATGTTGACTGCATGGAAAAGCTCAGTTTAGGGTTTAAAACCCTAATGCTGATTGGCTGGAAAAGTTTAGTTTAGGGTTTAAAACCCTAATGCTGACTTGCTGGAAAAGTTCAGTTTAGGGTTTAAAACCCTAATGTTGACTAAAGGAAAAATTCAGTTTAGGGTTTAAAACCCTAATGCTGACTACATGGAAAAGTTCAGTTTAGGGTTTAAAACCCTAATGCTGACTACATGGAAAAGTTCAGTTTAGGGTTTAAAACCCTAATGCTGACTGAATGGAAAAGTTCAGTTTAGGGTTTAAAACCCTAATGCTGACTGCATGGAAAAGCTCAGTTTAGGGTTTATAACACTAATGCTGGTTAAAGGAAAGAGTTCAGTTTAGGGTTTAAAACCCTAATGCTGACTAAAAGGAAAGTTCAGTTTAGGGTTTAAAACCCTAATGCTGACTAAAGGAAAAAGTTCAGTTTAGGGTTTAAAACCCTAATGCTGATTGAAGGAAAAGTTCAGTTTAGGGTTTAAAACCCTAATGCTGATTAACAGAAAAAGTTCAGTTTAGGGTTTAAAACCATAATGCTGACTAAAGGAAAAAGTTCAGTTTATGGTTTAAAACCCTAATGCTGACTGGCTGGAAAAGTTCAGTTTAGGGTTTAAAACCCTAATGCTAACTGAATGGAAAAGTTCAGTTTAGGGGTTAGAACCCTAATGCTGACTAAATGGAAAAGTTCAGTTTGGGGTTTAAAACCCTAATGCTGACTAAATGAAAAGTTCAGTTTAGGGTTTAAAACCCTAATGCTGATTAACAGAAAAAGTTAAGTTTAGGGTTTAAAACCCCAATGCTGACTAAAGGAAAAAGTTCAGTTTAGGGTTTAAAACCCTAATGCTGACTAAAGGAAAAAGTTCAGTTTAGGGTTTAAAACCCTAATATTGACTGGCTGGAAAAGTTCAGTTTAGGGTTTAAAACCCTAATGCTGACTGAATGGAAAAGTTCAGTTTAGGGTTTAAACCCCTAATGCTGATTAACAGAAAAAGTTCAGTTTAGGGTTTAAAACCCTAATGCTGATTGAAGGAAAGAGTTCAGTTTAGGGTTTAAAACCCTAATACTGACTAAATGGGAAAAGTTCAGTTTAGGGTTTAAAACCCTAATGCTGATTAAAGGAAAGAGTTCAGTTTAGGGTTTAAAACCCTAATACTGACTAAATGGGAAAAGTTCAGTTTAGGGTTTAAAACCCTAATGCTGATTAAAGGAAAGAGTTCAGTTTAGTGTTTAAAACCCTAATACTGACTAAACGGGAAAAGTTCAGTGTAGGGTTTAAAACCCTAATGCTGGCTAAATGGAGAAATTCAGTTTAGGGTTTAAAACCCTAATGCTAACTGAAAGGGAAGAGTTCAGTTTAGGGTTTAAAACCCTAATGCTGATTAAAGAAAAAGTTCAGTTTAGGGTTTAAAACCATAATGTTGATTAAATGGGAAAAGTTCAGTTTAGGGTTTAAGACCCTAATGCTGACTAAATGGAAAAATTCAGTTTAGGGTTTAAAACCCTAATGCTGACAGAAAGGGAAGAAGTTCAGTTTAGGGTTTAAAACCTAATACTGACTGCATGGAAAAGCTCAGTTTAGGGTTTAAAACCCTAATGCTGACTGGCTGCAAAATTTTAGTTTAGGGTTTAAAACCATAATGCTGACTTGCTGGAAAAGTTCAGTTTAGGGTTTAAAACCCTAATGTTGACTAAAGGAAAAATTCAGTTTAGGGTTTAAAACCCTAATGCTGACTACATGGAAAAGTTCAGTTTAGGGTTTAAAACCCTAATGCTGACTACATGGAAAAGTTCAGTTTAGGGTTTAAAACCCTAATGCTGACTGAATGGAAAAGTTCAGTTTAGGGTTTAAAACCCTAATGCTGACTGCATGGAAAAGCTCAGTTTAGGGTTTATAACACTAATGCTGGTTAAAGGAAAGAGTTCAGTTTAGGGTTTAAAACCCTAATGCTGACTAAAAGGAAAGTTCAGTTTAGGGTTTAAAACCCTAATGCTGACTAAATGAAAAGTTCAGTTTAGGGTTTAAAACCCTAATGCTGATTGAAGGAAAAGTTCAGTTTAGGGTTTAAAACCCTAATGCTGATTAAAGGAAAAATTCAGTTTAGGGTTTAAAACCCTAATGCTGACTACATGGAAAAGTTCAGTTTAGGGTTTAAAACCCTAATGCTGACTGCATGGAAAAGTTCAGTTTAGGGTTTAAAACCCTAATGCTGACTGAATGGAAAAGTTCAGTTTAGGGTTTAGAACCCTAATGCTGACTAAATGGAAAAGTTCAGTTTGGGGTTTAAAACCCTAATGCTGACTAAATGAAAAGTTCAGTTTAGGGTTTAAAACCCTAATGCTGATTAACAGAAAAAGTTAAGTTTAGGGTTTAAAACCCCAATGCTGACTAAAGGAAAAAGTTCAGTTTAGGGTTTAAAACCCTAATGCTGACTAAAGGAAAAAGTTCAGTTTAGGGTTTAAAACCCTAATGTTGACTGGCTGGAAAAGTTCAGTTTAGGGTTTAAAACCCTAATGCTGACTGAATGGAAAAGTTCAGTTTAGGGTTTAAACCCCTAATGCTGATTAACAGAAAAAGTTCAGTTTAGGGTTTAAAACCCTAATGCTGATTGAAGGAAAGAGTTCAGTTTAGGGTTTAAAACCCTAATACTGACTAAATGGGAAAAGTTCAGTTTAGGGTTTAAAACCCTAATGCTGATTAAAGGAAAGAGTTCAGTTTAGGGTTTAAAACCCTAATACTGACTAAATGGGAAAAGTTCAGTTTAGGGTTTAAAACCCTAATGCTGATTAAAGGAAAGAGTTCAGTTTAGTGTTTAAAACCCTAATACTGACTAAACGGGAAAAGTTCAGTGTAGGGTTTAAAAAAAAAATCTAATGCTGACTAAATGGAGAAATTCAGTTTAGGGTTTAAAACCCTAATGCTGACTGAAAAGGAAGAGTTCAGTTTAGGGTTTAAAACCCTAATGCTGATTAAAGAAAAAGTTCAGTTTAGGGTTTAAAACCATAATGCTGATTAAATGGGAAAAGTTCAGTTTAGGGTTTAAGACCGTAATGCTGACTAAATGGAAAAATTCAGTTTAGGGTTTAAAACCCTAATGCTGACAGAAAGGGAAGAAGTTCAGTTTAGGGTTTAAAACCTAATGCTGACTGCATGGAAAAGCTCAGTTTAGGGTTTAAAACCCTAATGCTGACTGGCTGCAAAAGTTTAGTTTAGGGTTTAAAACCATAATGCTGACTGGCTGGAAAAGTTCAGTTTAGGGTTTGAAATCCTAATGCTGACTAAAGGAAAAATTCAGTTTAGAGTTTAAAACCCTAATGCTGACTACATGGAAAAGTTCAGTTTAGGGTTTAAAACCCTAATGCTGACTGCATTGAAAAGTTCAGTTAAGGGTTTAAAACCCTAATGCTGACTGAATGGAAAAGTTCAGTTTAGGGTTTAAAACCCTAATGCTGACTGCATGGAAAAGCTCAGTTTAGGGTTTATAACACTAATGCTGGTTAAAGGAAAGAGTTCAGTTTAGGGTTTAAAACCCTAATGCTGACTAAAAGGAAAGTTCAGTTTAGGGTTTAAAACCCTAATGCTGACTAAAGGAAAAAGTTCAGTTTAGGGTTTAAAACCCTAATGCTGACTAAATGGAAGATTTCAGTTTAGGGTTTTAAAACCCTAATGCTGACTGAAAGGAAAAGTCCAGTTTAGGGTTTAAAACCCTAATGCTGACTAAATGGAAAAGTTCATTTTAGGGTTTAAAACCCTAATGCTGACTAAATGGAAAAGTTCAGTTTAGGGTTTAAAACCCTAATGCTGACTGAAGGAAAAGTTCAGTTTAGGGTTAAAAACCCTAATGCTGACTGGCTGGAAAAGTTCAGTTTAGGGTTTAAAACACTAATGCTGACTGAATGGAAAAGTTCAGTTTAGGGTTTAAAACCCTAATGCTGATTAACAGAAAAAGTTCAGTTTAGGGTTTAAAACCCTAATGCTGATTGAAGGAAAGAGTTCAGTTTAGGATTTAAAACCCTAATACTGACTAAACGGGAAAAGTCAATTTAGGGTTTAAAACCCTAATGCTGACTGAAAGGGAAGAAGTTCAGTTTAGGGTTTAAAACCTAATGTTGACTGCATGGAAAAGCTCAGTTTAGGGTTTAAAACCCTAATGCTGACTGGCTGGAAAAGTTTAGTTTAGGGTTTAAAACCCTAATGCTGACTTGCTGGAAAAGTTCAGTTTAGGGTTTAAAACCCTAATGCTGACTGAAAGGAAAAATTCAGTTTAGGGTTTAAAACCCTAATGCTGATTAAAGGAAAAATTCAGTTTAGGGTTTAAAACCCTAATGCTGACTGCATGGAAAAGTTCAGTTTAGGGTTTAAAACCCTAATGCTGACTGAATGGAAAAGTTCAGTTTAGGGTTTAAAACCCTAATGCTGACTGCATGGAAAAGCTCAGTTTAGGGTTTATAACACTAATGCTGGTTAAAGGAAAGAGTTCAGTTTAGGGTTTAAAACCCTAATGCTGACTAAAAGGAAAGTTCAGTTTAGGGTTTAAAACCCTAATGCTGACTAAAGGAAAAAGTTCAGTTTAGGGTTTAAAACCCAAAATACTGACTAAACGAGAAAAGTTCAGTTTAGGGTTTAAAACCCTAATGCTGATTAAAGGAAAGAGTTTAGTTTAGGGTTTAAAACCCTAATACTAACTAAACGGGAAAAGTTCAGTTTAGGGTTTAAAACCCTAATGTTGGCTAAATGGAGAAATTCAGTTTAGGGTTTAAAACCCTAATGCTGACTGGAAGGGAAGAGTTCAGTTTAGGGTTTAAAACCCCAATGCTGATTAAAGAAAAAGTTCAGTTTAGGGTTTAAAACCCTAATGCTGATTAAATGGGAAAAGTTCAGTTTAGGGTTTAAGACCCAAATGCTGACTAAATGGAAAAATTCAGTTTAGGGTTTAAAGCCTTAATGCTGACTGAAGAAGTTCAATTTAGGGTATAAAACCTAATGCTGACTGCATGGAAAAGCTCAGTTTAGGGTTTAAAACCCTAATGCTAACTGGCTGGAAAAGTTTAGTTTAGGGTTTAAAACCCTAATGCTGACTTGCTGGAAAAGTTCAGTTTAGGGTTTAAAACCCTAATGCTGACTACATGGAAAAGTTCAGTTTAGGGTTTAAAACCCTAATGCTGACTGCATGGAAAAGTTCAGTTTAGGGTTTAAAACCCTAATGCTGACTGAATGGAAAAGTTCAGTTTAGGGTTTAAAACCCTAATGCTGACTGCATGGAAAAGTTCAGTTTAGGGTTTAAAACCCTAATGCTGACTGAATGGAAAAGTTCAGTTTAGGGTTTAAAACCCTAATGCTGACTGCATGGAAAAGCTCAGTTTAGGGTTTATAACACTAATGCTGGTTAAAGGAAAGAGTTCAGTTTAGGGTTTAAAACCCTAATGCTGACTAAAAGGAAAGTTCAGTTTAGGGTTTAAAACCCTAATGCTGACTAAAGGAAAAAGTTCAGTTTAGGGTTTAAAACCCAAAATACTGACTAAACGAGAAAAGTTCAGTTTAGGGTTTAAAACCCTAATGCTGATTAAAGGAAAGAGTTTAGTTTAGGGTTTAAAACCCTAATACTAACTAAACGGGAAAAGTTCAGTTTAGGGTTTAAAACCCTAATGTTGGCTAAATGGAGAAATTCAGTTTAGGGTTTAAAACCCTAATGCTGACTGGAAGGGAAGAGTTCAGTTTAGGGTTTAAAACCCCAATGCTGATTAAAGAAAAAGTTCAGTTTAGGGTTTAAAACCCTAATGCTGATTAAATGGGAAAAGTTCAGTTTAGGGTTTAAGACCCAAATGCTGACTAAATGGAAAAATTCAGTTTAGGGTTTAAAGCCTTAATGCTGACTGAAGAAGTTCAATTTAGGGTATAAAACCTAATGCTGACTGCATGGAAAAGCTCAGTTTAGGGTTTAAAACCCTAATGCTAACTGGCTGGAAAAGTTTAGTTTAGGGTTTAAAACCCTAATGCTGACTTGCTGGAAAAGTTCAGTTTAGGGTTTAAAACCCTAATGCTGACTACATGGAAAAGTTCAGTTTAGGGTTTAAAACCCTAATGCTGACTGCATGGAAAAGTTCAGTTTAGGGTTTAAAACCCTAATGCTGACTGAATGGAAAAGTTCAGTTTAGGGTTTAAAACCCTAATGCTGACTGCATGGAAAAGCTCAGTTTAGGGTTTATAACACTAATGCTGGTTAAAGGAAAGAGTTCAGTTTAGGGTTTAAAACCCTAATGCTGACTAAAAGGAAAGTTCAGTTTAGGGTTTAAAACCCTAATGCTGACTAAAGGAAAAAGTTCAGTTTAGGGTTTAAAACCCTAATGCTGACTGAAAGGGAAGAAGTTCAGTTTAGGGTTTAAAACCTAATGTTGACTGCATGGAAAAGCTTAGTTTAGTGTTTAAAACCCTAATGCTGACTAAAGAAAAAAGTTCAGTTTAGGGTTTAAAACCCTAATGCTGATTGGCTGGAAAAGTTCAGTTTAGGGTTTAAAACCCTAATGCTGACTGAATGTAAAAGTTCAGTTTAGGGTTTAGAACCCTAATGCTGACTAAATGGAAAAGTTCAGTTTGGGGTTTAAAACCCTAATGCTGACTAAATGAAAAGTTCAGTTTAGGGTTTAAAACCCTAATGCTGATTGAAGGAAAAGTTCAGTTTAGGGTTTAAAACCCTAATGCTGATTAACAGAAAAAGTTCAGTTTAGGGTTTAAAACCCTAATGCTGACTAAAGGAAAAAGTTCAGTTTAGGGTTTAAAACCCTAATGCTGACTGGCTGGAAAAGTTCAGTTTAGGGTTTAAAACCATAATGCTGACTGAATGGAAAAGTTCAGTTTAGGGTTTAAAACCCTTATGCTGACTGAATGGAAAAGTTCAGTTTAGAATTTAAAACCTTAATGCTGACTAAATGAAAAGTTCATTTTAGGGTTTAAAACCTTAATGCTGATTGAAGGAAAAAGTCAGTTTAGGGTTTAAAACCCTAATGCTGATTTATTGAAAAAGTTCAGTTTAGGGTTTAAAACCCTAATGCTGATTGAAGGAAAGAGTTCAGTTTAGGGTTTAAATCCCTAATACTGACTAAACGGGAAAAGTTCAGTTTAGGGTTTAAAACCCTAATGCTGATTGAAGGAAAGAGTTCAGTTTAGGGTTTAAAACCCTAATACTAACTAAACGGGAAAAGTTCAGTTAAGGGTTTAAAACCCTAATGTTGGCTAAATGGAGAAATTCAGTTTAGGGTTTAAAACCCTAATGCTGACTGGAAGGGAAAAGTTCAGTTTAGGGTTTAAAACCCTAATGCTGATTAAATGGGAAAAGTTCAGTTTAGGGTTTAAGACCCTAATGCTGACTAAATGGAAAAATTCAGTTTAGAGTTTAAAACCCTAATGCTGACTGAAAGGGAAGAAGTTCAGTTTGGGGTTTAAAACCTAATGCTGACTGTATGGAAAAGCTCAGTTTAGGGTTTAAAACCCTAATGCTGACTGGCTGGAAAAGTTTAGTTTAGGGTTTAAAACCCTAATGCTGACTTGCTGGAAAAGTTTAGTTTAGGGTTTAAAACCCAAATGCTGACTAAAGGAAAAATTCAGTTTAGGGTTTAAAACCCTAATGCTGACTACATGGAAAAGTTCAGTTTAGGGTTTAAAACCCTAATGCTGACTGCATGGAGAAGTTCAGTTTAGGGTTTAAAACCCTAATGCTGACTGAATGGAAAAGTTCAGTTTAGGGTTTAAAACCCTAATGCTGACTGCATGGAAAAGCTCAGTTTAGGGTTTATAACACTAATGCTGGTTAAAGGAAAGAGTTCAGTTTAGGGTTTAAAACCCTAATGCTGACTAAAAGGAAAGTTCAGTTTAGGGTTTAAAACCCTAATGCTGACTAAAGGAAAAAGTTCAGTTTAGGGTTTAAAACCCTAATGCTGACTAAATGGAAAAGTTCAGTTTAGGGTTTAAAACCCTAATGCTGACTGAAAGGAAAAGTTCAGTTTAGGGTTTAAAACCCTAATGCTGACTGAAGGAAAGAGTTCAGTTTAGGGTTTAAAACCCTAATGCTGACTGAAAGGAAAAGTTCAGTTTAGGGTTTAAAACCCTAATGCTGACTAAATGGAAAAGTTCAGTTTAGGGTTTAAAACCCTAATGCTGACTGAATGGAAAAGTTCAGTTTAGGGTTTAGAACCCTAATGCTGACTAAATGGAAAAGTTCAGTTTGGGGTTTAAAACCCTAATGCTGACTAAATGAAAAGTTCAGTTTAGGGTTTAAAACCCTAATGCTGATTGAAGGAAAAGTTCAGTTTAGGGTTTAAAACCCTAATGCTGATTAACAGAAAAAGTTCAGTTTAGGGTTTAAAACCCTAATGCTGACTAAAGGAAAAAGTTCAGTTTAGGGTTTAAAACCCTAATGCTGACTGGCTGGAAAAGTTCAGTTTAGGGTTTAAAACCCTAATGCTGACTGAATGGAAAAGTTCAGTTTAGGGTTTAAAACCCTAATGCTGACTGAATGGAAAAGTTCAGTTTAGAATTTAAAACCCTAATGCTGACTAAATGAAAAGTTCATTTTAGGGTTTAAAACCTTAATGTTGATTGAAGGAAAAAGTCAGTTTAGGGTTTAAAACCCTAATGCTGATTAACAGAAAAAGTTCTGTTTAGGGTTTAAAACCCTAATGCTGATTGAAGGAAAGAGTTCAGTTTAGGGTTTAAAACCCTTATACTGACTAAACGGGAAAAGTTCAGTTTAGGGTTTAAAACCTTAATGTTGATTGAAGGAAAGAGTTCAGTTTAGGGTTTAAAACCCTAATACTGACTAAACGGGAAAAGTTCAGTTTAGGGTTTAAAACCCTAATGCTGGATAAATGGAGAAATTCAGTTTAGGGTTTAAAACCCTAATGTTGGCTGAAAGGGAAGAGTTCAGTTTAGGGTTTAAAACCCTAATGCTGATTAAAGGAAAAGTTCAGTTTATGGTTTAAAACCCTAATGCTGATTTATAGAAAAAGTCCAGTTTAGGGTTTAAAACCCTAATGCTGACTGGCTGGAAAGGTTCAATTTAGGGTTTAAAACCCTAATGCTGACTGAATGGAAAAGTTCAGTTTAGGGTTTAAAACCCTAATGCTGACTAAATGAAAAGTTCAGTTTAGGGTTTAAAACCCTAATGCTGATTGAAGGAAAAGTTCAGTTTAGGGTTTAAAACCCTAATGCTGATTAACAGAAAAAGTTCAGTTTAGGGTTTAAAACCATAATGCTGACTAAAGGAAAAACTTCAGTTTATGGTTTAAAACCCTAATGCTGACTGACTGGAAAAGTTCAGTTTAGGGTTTAAAACCCTAATGCTAACTGAATGGAAAAGTTCAGTTTAGGGTTTAGAACCCTAATGCTGACTAAATGGAAAAGTTCAGTTTGGGGTTTAAAATCCTAATGCTGACTAAATGAAAAGTTCAGTTTAGGGTTTAAAACCCTAATGCTGATTAACAGAAAAAGTTTAGTTTAGGGTTTAAAACCCTAATGCTGACTAAAGGAAAAAGTTTAGTTTAGGGTTTAAAACTCTAATGCTGACTAAAGGAAAAAGTTCAGTTTAGGGTTTAAAACCCTAATGCTAACTGGCTGGAAAAGTTCAGTTTAGGGTTTAAAACCCTAATGCTGACTGAATGGAAAAGTTCAGTTTAGGGTTTAAAACCCTAATGCTGATTAACAGAAAAAGTTCAGTTTAGGGTTTAAAACCCTAATGCTAATTGAAGGAAAGAGTTCAGTTTAGGGTTTAAAACCCTAATACTGACTAAACGGGAAAAGTTCAGTTTAGGGTTTAAAACCCTGATGCTGATTAAAGGAAAGACTTCAGTTTAGGGTTTAAAACCCAAATGCTGACTAAAGGAAAAATTCAGTTTAGGGTTTAAAACCCTAATGCTGACTACATGGAAAAGTTCAGTTTAGGGTTTAAAACCCTAATGCTGACTGCATGGAGAAGTTCAGTTTAGGGTTTAAAACCCTAATGCTGACTGAATGGAAAAGTTCAGTTTAGGGTTTAAAACCCTAATGCTGACTGCATGGAAAAGCTCAGTTTAGGGTTTATAACACTAATGCTGGTTAAAGGAAAGAGTTCAGTTTAGGGTTTAAAACCCTAATGCTGACTAAAAGGAAAGTTCAGTTTAGGGTTTAAAACCCTAATGCTGACTAAAGGAAAAAGTTCAGTTTAGGGTTTAAAACCCTAATGCTGACTGAAAAGGAAGAGTTCAGTTTAGGGTTTTAAAACCCTAATGCTGACTGAAAGGAAAAGTTCAGTTTAGGGTTTAAAACCCTAATGCTGACTGAAGGAAAGAGTTCAGTTTAGGGTTTAAAACCCTAATGCTGACTGAAAGGAAAAGTTCAGTTTAGGGTTTAAAACCCTAATGCTGACTAAATGGAAAAGTTCAGTTTAGGGTTTAAAACCCTAATGCTGACTGAATGGAAAAGTTCAGTTTAGGGTTTAGAACCCTAATGCTGACTAAATGGAAAAGTTCAGTTTGGGGTTTAAAACCCTAATGCTGACTAAATGAAAAGTTCAGTTTAGGGTTTAAAACCCTAATGCTGATTGAAGGAAAAGTTCAGTTTAGGGTTTAAAACCCTAATGCTGATTAACAGAAAAAGTTCAGTTTAGGGTTTAAAACCCTAATGCTGACTAAAGGAAAAAGTTCAGTTTAGGGTTTAAAACCCTAATGCTGACTGGCTGGAAAAGTTCAGTTTAGGGTTTAAAACCCTAATGCTGACTGAATGGAAAAGTTCAGTTTAGGGTTTAAAACCCTAATGCTGACTGAATGGAAAAGTTCAGTTTAGAATTTAAAACCCTAATGCTGACTAAATGAAAAGTTCATTTTAGGGTTTAAAACCTTAATGTTGATTGAAGGAAAAAGTCAGTTTAGGGTTTAAAACCCTAATGCTGATTAACAGAAAAAGTTCTGTTTAGGGTTTAAAACCCTAATGCTGATTGAAGGAAAGAGTTCAGTTTAGGGTTTAAAACCCTTATACTGACTAAACGGGAAAAGTTCAGTTTAGGGTTTAAAACCTTAATGTTGATTGAAGGAAAGAGTTCAGTTTAGGGTTTAAAACCCTAATACTGACTAAACGGGAAAAGTTCAGTTTAGGGTTTAAAACCCTAATGCTGGATAAATGGAGAAATTCAGTTTAGGGTTTAAAACCCTAATGTTGGCTGAAAGGGAAGAGTTCAGTTTAGGGTTTAAAACCCTAATGCTGATTAAAGGAAAAGTTCAGTTTATGGTTTAAAACCCTAATGCTGATTTATAGAAAAAGTCCAGTTTAGGGTTTAAAACCCTAATGCTGACTGGCTGGAAAGGTTCAATTTAGGGTTTAAAACCCTAATGCTGACTGAATGGAAAAGTTCAGTTTAGGGTTTAAAACCCTAATGCTGACTAAATGAAAAGTTCAGTTTAGGGTTTAAAACCCTAATGCTGATTGAAGGAAAAGTTCAGTTTAGGGTTTAAAACCCTAATGCTGATTAACAGAAAAAGTTCAGTTTAGGGTTTAAAACCATAATGCTGACTAAAGGAAAAAGTTCAGTTTATGGTTTAAAACCCTAATGCTGACTGACTGGAAAAGTTCAGTTTAGGGTTTAAAACCCTAATGCTAACTGAATGGAAAAGTTCAGTTTAGGGTTTAGAACCCTAATGCTGACTAAATGGAAAAGTTCAGTTTGGGGTTTAAAATCCTAATGCTGACTAAATGAAAAGTTCAGTTTAGGGTTTAAAACCCTAATGCTGATTAACAGAAAAAGTTTAGTTTAGGGTTTAAAACCCTAATGCTGACTAAAGGAAAAAGTTTAGTTTAGGGTTTAAAACTCTAATGCTGACTAAAGGAAAAAGTTCAGTTTAGGGTTTAAAACCCTAATGCTAACTGGCTGGAAAAGTTCAGTTTAGGGTTTAAAACCCTAATGCTGACTGAATGGAAAAGTTCAGTTTAGGGTTTAAAACCCTAATGCTGATTAACAGAAAAAGTTCAGTTTAGGGTTTAAAACCCTAATGCTGAATTGAAGGAAAGAGTTCAGTTTAGGGTTTAAAACCCTAATACTGACTAAACGGGAAAAGTTCAGTTTAGGGTTTAAAACCCTAATGCTGATTAAAGGAAAGAGTTCAGTTTAGGGTTTAAAACCCTAATACTGACTAAACGGGAAAAGTTCAGTTTAGGGTTTAAAACCCTAATGCTGGCTAAATGGAGAAATTCAGTTTAGGGTTTAAAACCCTAATGCTGACTGAAAGGGAAGAGTTCAGTTTAGGGTTTAAAACCCTAATGCTGATTAAATAAAAAGTTCAGTTTAGGGTTTAAAACCCTAATGCTGACTAAAAGGGAAGAAGTAACCTAATGCTGACTGCATGGAAAAGCTCAGTTTAGGGTTTAAAACCCTAATACAGACTGACTGGAAAAGTTTAGTTTAGGGTTTAAAACCATAATGCTGACTGGCTGGAAAAGTTCAGTTTAGGGTTTAAAACCCTAATGCTGACTAAAGGAAAAATTCAGTTTAGGGTTTAAAACCCTAATGCTGACTACATGGAAAAGTTCAGTTTATGGTTTAAAACCCTAATGCTGACTGCATGGAAAAGTTCAGTTTAGGGTTTAAAACCCTAATGCTGACTGAATGGAAAAGTTCAGTTTAGGGTTTAAAACCCTAATGCTGACTGCATGGAAAAGCTCAGTTTAGGGTTTATAACACTAATGCTGGTTAAAGGAAAGAGTTCAGTTTAGGGTTTAAAACCCTAATGCTGACTAAAAGGAAAGTTCAGTTTAGGGTTTAAAACCCTAATGCTGACTAAAGGAAAAAGTTCAGTTTAGGGTTTAAAACCCTAATGCTGACTGAAAGGGAAGAGTTCAGTTTAGGGTTTAAAACCCTAATGCTGACTAAAGGAAAAGTTCAGTTTAGGGTTTAAAACCCTAATGCTGACTAAATGGAAAAGTTCAGTTTAGGGTTTAAAACCCTAATGCTGACTAAATGGAAAAGTTCAGTTTAGGGTTTAAAACCCTAATGCTGACTGAAGGGAAAGTTCAGTTTAGGGTTTAAAACCCTAATGCTGACTAAATAGAAAAGTTCAGTTTAGGGTTTAAAACCCTAATGCTGACTGGTTGGGGGTAAAGTTCGAGAATGCTAGCTAACCTCTTTTTTTTGGATTTTCTTGTTTTAGTAGAAGATAAAAGGGAGTCTCGTGGAAACTTACCTTTCGAGTGAGTTCCTTATTGCCAAAATATTTCTTGTACCCATGTACCATCTTCTTTGGGCGACACCTGCTTCTTGCACGGTTGTCTTGGATTATACCTGTTTCAACTTTTCAGACAAAGAACAATTGTTAGTTCGGAAATGACGGCCGGTTCGGTGACCTTGATCGTTCCCAGTTGCTTTGTTGCGTCCTTATTTCTGTTGCGAAGTCCTGTCATTGATTGGATTCAAATGGCGAAACCCTTTAGACTGCTCAGGCTTGTATTTCCAGATTCTGTGATGATTTGCCTCGTAAGGCTCTTTTTTTTTTCTTTTTTTTGTGTCCCGTTTTGCTTGGAGATTCTCAACGGGGATTTTATTGGAGGTATTCTTTGGGGATTCGTACAAAAGGAAACTCTGTGGGGGAATATTTACAAAGTGGATTATTTGTGTGGATTTTTGTACAACAGGGCATGCTGGGGATTTGTTTCAAAGTGGGCTTTCTAGGATTTGTTGGGGTAAGCTTGTTGGGGAATTTTTACAAAGGGACTCGCTGGGGATGTGATGGGGATTTGTGTCCCATATTTTTTTTTTTTTAAACAAAGGGAAGAACCTGTGGGGATCTGTACAAGGGAAAATTTGTGTGGATTTCGCTGGAGCAGACCTTTTGGGGAATACTTACGAAGTGGATTCTTTGTGCGGATTCGTACAAAGGGAAGCCCTGTGGGGATTTGTCCGAGGCGGACTTACTGGGGAAATTTCTCTCTTTCCTCTTTACTTCGAACGCCGTCAAACATCATTATTCATCAAGTTTCGACAGGCGTACCAACGAAACGAGGTGTTTTCCTTCATGAAACGGAATTCCGTGCAACCAAACCTGCCAGCTGTCCTTTCCGGTATATCTAGAACTTGGGGTTAAACATGAAAGAGATTCGAAGAAAAACAAAGAAAAGATAAAACAAATTTCAGAAAAGGAGTGCCCCCTTCGGGACGAGAAAGACTTATCTGAGGAAGATAATGCTCGCTTTAAATGACATGACATGCTCTTTGGACTGGACGCCTGACCTTCCATGAGCTTGCGTTTCCCTGAACCAAAATGGATCTGTGATTCCAAACCGGTGGAACTTTGCCGAGACCTCCTTGGGTAGAGTCATTCTTTAGGCCAACAGCGCCCTTTGCGGGTTTTCGTTGGCTGACCTCTCTCATTTCTCTTCCTGTCATCGCTTGATAGCACTCTTTGTGATTTTTTACTAAACAAGCTCTCTCATTTCGGTCTCTCTACTCCCGTCGCCTCGCGGTGCCCGAAGGTTTTTACCGACGAGACTCTCTCATTTTATCTCTCTCAATTTATAGTGTAACGGTCTCCATTTGTGACATTTTTTGGTTCCCCGTTACCTTTGGTAATTGTGGTTCTGGAAGGCTTGTGTTTGGCAAAGAAAAGTAGATGATCTAAACCGCTTGACGTGCCCCGGTTTCAATTTTAGGGTGAATGGGATTTTATTGTTGGTGCGACTGAACCTCAGGGAGAGGCTGCCTACGTATCCTTTCGGAATCAAGTCAAAAGTAGTTCAGGGGTCTCAATCAATGTTTTTTTTGTAAAGTCGCCGAAGGGATGTGTCCGGCTCAAAGGGCTTGTAGAGAGAGTCGGTAGTGGGAATATAACCTTCAGCATTTCAAATATGTCAGGATCGCCGAGGCGTCACTCAGATGTAGTATCTCTTGACTACATCTGCATTTACTGCTGTTTCGGGGTCATTTCCTTCGATATCACCTAGATACAATGCTCCTCTCGGCAATATTTTTCTGATGATGTATGGGCCTTTCCAATTTGGAGCAAATTTCCCTTTCGCTTCCTGGTGATGTGGCAGAATACGCCTCAGTACCTGCTGACCTACCTCGAAATTCCTGGGTTGGACTTTCTTGTTGTAAGCGCGAGCCATTCTTTGCTGGTACAACTGTCCGTGACAAACCGCGGCCATTCGCTTCTCATCGATCAAAATCAATTGCTCTAACCGAGTCCTGTCCCACTCGCTGTCTTCAATTTCTGCTTCAACAATTGTTCGAAGCGAAGGGATTTCTACTTCTGCTGGTATCACAGCCTCGGTCCCATAAACCAAAAGATAAGGAGTTGGTCCTACTGACGTGCGTACCGTAGTACGGTACCCCAACAACGCAAATGGTAACTGCTCATGCCATTGTCGGGAACTTTGGATCGTTTTCCTCAAAATCTTCTTGATGTTTTTGTTCGCCACTTCCACAGCACCATTGTCCTTCAGCCGATAAGGAGTAGAATTCCTATGCGTTATCTTGAATTGCTCGCATACATCTCCCATCAAGTGACTGTTCAAGTTTGCTGCGTTATCTGTTATCTTGTGGTTTCTAGGGTTCGTAGACGGTAGATTTGGGACTTGGGCTTCCATGGTTAGATTCGGACCAAACCAAGCATGGTTTGGTCACGAGGTGGGTCCGGGGACTGTCTGGTGTGAAACTAGGGTCAATTGGTGTAAGTCAGGTTCCGACTCGAATCTTCCAATGAAGATTCGAGAAGGTGGGAGGGGATTCGAGCTAACTAAAGGAAAAAGTTTAGTTTAGGGTTTAAAATCCTAATGCTGACTGGCTGGAAAAGTTCAGTTTAGGGTTTAAAACCCTAATGCTGACTGAATGGAAAAGTTCAGTTTAGGGTTTAAAACCCTAATGCTGACTAAATGGAGTTCAGTTTGGGGTTTAAAACCCTAATGCTGACTAAATGAAAAGTTCAGTTTAGGGTTTAAAACCCTAATGCTGATTGAAGGAAAAGTTCAGTTTAGGGTTTAAAACTCTAATGCTGATTAACAGAAATAGTTCAGTTTAGGGTTTAAAACCCTAATGATGACTAAAGGAAAAGGTTCAGTTTAGGGTTTAAAAATCCTAATGCTGACTGAAAGGAAAAGTTCAGTTTAGGGTTTAAAACCCTAATGTTGACTGAATGGAAAAGTTCAGTTTAGGGTTTAAAACCCTAATGCTGACTAAATGAAAAGTTCAGTTTAGGGTTTAAAACCCTAATGCTGGCTAAATGGAAAAATTCAGTTTAGGGTTTAAAACCCTAATGCTGACTGAAAGGGAAGAGTTCAGTTTAGGGTTTAAAACCCTAATGCTGATTAAAGGAAAAGTTCAGTTTAGGGTTTAAAACCCTAATGCTGACTAAAGGAAAAAGTTCAGTTTAGGGTTTAAAAACCCTAATGCTGACTGGCTGGAAAAGTTCAGTTTAGGGTTTAAAACCCTAATGCTGACTGAATGGAAAAGTTCAGTTTAGGGTTTAAAACCCTAATGCTGACTAAATGAAAAGTTCAGTTTAGGGTTTAAAACCCTAATGCTGATTGAAGGAAAAGTTCAGTTTAGGGTTTAAAACCCTAATGCTGATTAACAGAAAAAGTTCAGTTTAGGGTTTAAAACCATAATGCTGACTAAAGGAAAAAGTTCAGTTTATGGTTTAAAACCCTAATGCTGACTGGCTGGAAAAGTTCAGTTTAGGGTTTAAAACCCTAATGCTTGACTGAATGGAAAAGTTCAGTTTAGGGTTTAGAACCCTAATGCTGACTAAATGGAAAAGTTCAGTTTGGGGTTTAAAACCCTAATGCTGACTAAATGAAAAGTTCAGTTTAGGGTTTAAAACCCTAATGCTGATTAACAGAAAAAGTTCAGTTTAGGGTTTAAAACCCTAATGCTGACTAAAGGAAAAAGTTCAGTTTAGGGTTTAAAACCCTAATGCTGACTAAAGGAAAAAGTTCAGTTTAGGGTTTAAAACCCTAATGCTGACTGGCTGGAAAAGTTCAGTTTAGGGTTTAAAACCCTAATGCTGACTGAATGGAAAAGTTCAGTTTAGAATTTAAAACCCTAATGCTGACTAAATGAAAAGTTCATTTTAGGGTTTAAAACCTTAATACTGATTGAAGGAAAAAGTCAGTTTAGGGTTTAAAACCCTAATGCTGATTAACAGAAAAAGTTCAGTTTAGGGTTTAAAACCCCAATGCTGATTGAAGGAAAGAGTTCAGTTTAGGGTTTAAAACCCTAATGCTGATTAAATGGGAAAAGTTCAGTTTAGGGTTTAAGACCCTAATGCTGACTAAATGGAAAAATTCAGTTTAGGGTTTAAAACCCTAATGCTGACTAAAAGGGAAGAAGTTCAGTTTAGGGTTTAAAACCTAATGCTTACTGCATGGAAAAGCTTAGTTTAGGGTTTAAAACCCTAATGCTGACTGGCTGAAAAAGTTTAGTTTAGGGTTTAAAACACTAATGCTGACTTGCTGGAAAAGTTCAGTTTAGGGTTTAAAACCTTAATGCTGACTAAAGGAAAAATTCAGTTTAGGGTTTAAAACCCTAATGCTGACTACATGGAAAAGTTCAGTTTAGGGTTTAAAACCCTAATGCTGACTGCATGGAGAAGTTCAGTTTAGGGTTTAAAACCCTAATGCTGACTAAACGGGAAAAGTTCAGTTTAGGGTTTAAAACCCTAATGCTGGCTAAATGGAGAAATTCAGTTTAGGGTTTAAAACCCTAATTTTGGCTAAAAGGGAAGAGTTCAGTTTAGGTTTAAAACCCTAATGCTGATTAAAGGAAAAGTTCAGTTTATGGTTTAAAACCCTAATGCTGATTAATAGAAAAAGTCCAGTTTAGGGTTTAAAACCCTAATGCTGACTGAAAGGGAAGTGTTCAGTTTAGGGTTTTAAAACCCTAATGCTGACTGAAAGGAAAAGTTCAGTTTAGGGTTTAAAACCCTAATGCTGACTAAATGGAAAAGTTCAGTTTAGGGTTTAAAACCCTAATGTTGACTGAATGGAAAAGTTCAGTTTAGGGTTTAGAACCCTAATGCTGACTAAATGGAAAAGTTCAGTTTGAGGTTTAAAACCCTAATGCTGACTAAATGAAAAGTTCAGTTTAGGGTTTAAAACCCTAATGCTAATTGAAGGAAAAGTTCAGTTTCGGGTTTAAAACACTAATGCTGATTGAAGGAAAAGTTCAGTTTAGGGTTTAAAACCCTAATGCTGATTAACAGAAAAAGTTCAGTTTAGGGTTTAAAACCCTAATGCTGGCTAAAGGAAAAAGTTCAGTTTAGGGTTTAAGACCCTAATGCTGACTGAATGGAAAAGTTCAGTTTAGGGTTTAAAACCCTAATGCTGACTGAATGGAAAAGTTCAGTTTAGAATTTAAAACCCTAATGCTGACTAAATGAAAAGTTCATTTTAGGGTTTAAAACCTTAATGCTGATTGAAGGAAAAAGTCAGTTTAGGGTTTAAAACCCTAATGCTGATTAACAGAAAAAGTTCTGTTTAGGGTTTAAAACCCTAATGCTGATTGAAGGAAAGAGTTCAGTTTAGGGTTTAAAACCCTTATACTGACTAAACGGGAAAAGTTCAGTTTAGGGTTTAAAACCTAATGCTGATTGAAGGAAAAAGTTCAATTTAGGGTTTAAACCCTAATACTGACTAAACAGGAAAAGTTCAGTTTAGGGTTTAAAACCCTAATGCTGGCTAAATGGAGAAATTCAGTTTAGGGTTTAAAACCCTAATGTTGGCTGAAAGGGAAGAGTTCAGTTTAGGGTTTAAAACCCTAATGCTGATTAAAGGAAAAGTTCAGTTTATGGTTTAAAACCCTAATGCTGATTAATAGAAAAAGTCCAGTTTAGGGTTTAAAACCCTAATGCTGACTGAATGGAAAAGTTCAGTTTAGGGTTTAAAACCCTAATGCTGACTAAATGAAAAGTTCAGTTTAGGGTTTAAAACCCTAATGCTGATTGAAGGAAAAGTTCAGTTTAGGGTTTAAAACCCTAATGCTGATTAACAGAAAAAGATCAGTTTAGGGTTTAAAACCATAATGCTGACTAAAGGAAAAAGTTCAGTTTATGGTTTAAAACCCTAATGCTGACTGGCTGGAAAAGTTCAGTTTAGGGTTTAAAACCCTAATGCTAACTGAATGGAAAAGTTCAGTTTAGGGTTTAGAACCCTAATGCTGACTAAATGGAAAAGTTCAGTTTGGGGTTTAAAACCCTAATGCTGACTAAATGAAAAGTTCAGTTTAGGGTTTAAAACCCTAATGCTGATTGAAGGAAAAGTTCAGTTTAGGGTTTAAAACCCTAATGCTGACTAAAGGAAAAAGTTCAGTTTAGGGTTTAAAACCCTAATGCTGACTAAAGGAAAAAGTTCAGTTTAGGGTTTAAAACCCTAATGCTGACTAAAGGAAAAAGTTCAGTTTAGGGTTTAAAACCCTAATGCTGACTGAATGGAAAAGTTCAGTTTAGGGTTTAAAACCCTAATGCTGACTGAATGGAAAAGTTCAGTTTAGAATTTAAAACCCTAATGCTGACTAAATGAAAAGTTCATTTTAGGGTTTAAAACCTTAATGCTGATTGAAGGAAAAAGTCAGTTTAGGGTTTAAAACCCTAATGCTGATTAACAGAAAAAGTTCTGTTTAGGGTTTAAAACCCTAATGCTGATTGAAGGAAAGAGTTCAGTTTAGGGTTTAAAACCCTTATATTGACTAAACGGGAAAAGTTTAGTTTAGGGTTTAAAACCCTAATGCTGATTGAAGGAAAGAGTTCAGTTTAGGGTTTAAAACCCTAATACTGACTAAACGGGAAAAGTTCAGTTTAGGGTTTAAAACCCTAATGCTGATTGAAGGAAAGAGTTCAGTTTAGGGTTTAAAACCCTAATACTGACTAAACGGGAAAAGTTCAGTTTAGGGTTTAAAACCCTAATGCTGGCTAAATGGAGAAATTCAGTTTAGGGTTTAAAACCCTAATTTTGGCTAAAAGGGAAGAGTTCAGTTTAGGTTTAAAACCCTAATGCTGATTAAAGGAAAAGTTCAGTTTATGGTTTAAAACCCTAATGCTGATTAATAGAAAAAGTCCAGTTTAGGGTTTAAAACCCTAATGCTGACAGAAAGGGAAGTGTTCAGTTTAGGGTTTTAAAACCCTAATGCTGACTGAAAGGAAAAGTTCAGTTTAGGGTTTAAAACCCTAATGCTGACTAAATGGAAAAGTTCAGTTTAGGGTTTAAAACCCTAATGTTGACTGAATGGAAAAGTTCAGTTTAGGGTTTAGAACCCTAATGCTGACTAAATGGAAAAGTTCAGTTTGAGGTTTAAAACCCTAATGCTGACTAAATGAAAAGTTCAGTTTAGGGTTTAAAACCCTAATGCTAATTGAAGGAAAAGTTCAGTTTCGGGTTTAAAACACTAATGCTGATTGAAGGAAAAGTTCAGTTTAGGGTTTAAAACCCTAATGCTGATTAACAGAAAAAGTTCAGTTTAGGGTTTAAAACCCTAATGCTGGCTAAAGGAAAAAGTTCAGTTTAGGGTTTAAGACCCTAATGCTGACTGAATGGAAAAGTTCAGTTTAGGGTTTAAAACCCTAATGCTGACTGAATGGAAAAGTTCAGTTTAGAATTTAAAACCCTAATGCTGACTAAATGAAAAGTTCATTTTAGGGTTTAAAACCTTAATGCTGATTGAAGGAAAAAGTCATTTTAGGGTTTAAAACCCTAATGCTGATTAACAGAAAAAGTTCTGTTTAGGGTTTAAAACCCTAATGCTGATTGAAGGAAAGAGTTCAGTTTAGGGTTTAAAACCCTTATACTGACTAAACGGGAAAAGTTCAGTTTAGGGTTTAAAACCTAATGCTGATTGAAGGAAAAAGTTCAGTTTAGGGTTTAAAACCCTAATACTGACTAAACAGGAAAAGTTCAGTTTAGGGTTTAAAACCCTAATGCTGGCTAAATGGAGAAATTCAGTTTAGGGTTTAAAACCCTAATGTTGGCTGAAAGGGAAGAGTTCAGTTTAGGGTTTAAAACCCTAATGCTGATTAAAGGAAAAGTTCAGTTTATGGTTTAAAACCCTAATGCTGATTAATTGGAAAAGTTCAGTTTAGGGTTTAAAACCCTAATGCTGACTGAATGGAAAAGTTCAGTTTAGGGTTTAAAACCCTAATGCTGACTAAATGAAAAGTTCAGTTTAGGGTTTAAAACCCTAATGCTGATTGAAGGAAAAGTTCAGTTTAGGGTTTAAAACCCTAATGCTGATTAACAGAAAAAGATCAGTTTAGGGTTTAAAACCATAATGCTGACTAAAGGAAAAAGTTCAGTTTATGGTTTAAAACCCTAATGCTGACTGGCTGGAAAAGTTCAGTTTAGGGTTTAAAACCCTAATGCTAACTGAATGGAAAAGTTCAGTTTAGGGTTTAGAACCCTAATGCTGACTAAATGGAAAAGTTCAGTTTGGGGTTTAAAACCCTAATGCTGACTAAATGAAAAGTTCAGTTTAGGGTTTAAAACCCTAATGCTGATTAACAGAAAAAGTTCAGTTTAGGGTTTAAAACCCTAATGCTGACTAAAGGAAAAAGTTCAGTTTAGGGTTTAAAACCCTAATGCTGACTAAAGGAAAAGGTTCAGTTTAGGGTTTAAAAACCTTAATGTTGACTGAAAGGAAAAGTTCAGTTTAGGGTTTAAAACCATAATACTGACTAAAGGAAAAAGTTCAGTTTAAGGTTTAAAACCCTAATGCTGACTGGCTGGAAAAGTTCAGTTTAGGGTTTAAAACCCTAATGCTGACTGAATGGAAAAGTTCAGTTTAGGGTTTAAAACCCTAATGCTGACTGAATGGAAAAGTTCAGTTTAGAATTTAAAACCCTAATGCTGACTAAATGAAAAGTTCATTTTAGGGTTTAAAACCTTAATGCTGATTGAAGGAAAAAGTCAGTTTAGGGTTTAAAACCCTAATGCTGATTAACAGAAAAAGTTCTGTTTAGGGTTTAAAAACCTAATGCTGATTGAAGGAAAGAATTAAGTTTAGGGTTTAAAACCCTTATATTGACTAAACGGGAAAAGTTTAGTTTAGGGTTTAAAACCCTAATGCTGATTGAAGGAAAAAGTTCAGTTTAGGGTTTAAAACCCTAATACTGACTAAACGGGAAAAGTTCAGTTTAGGGTTTAAAACCCTAATGCTGGCTAAATGGAAAGTTCAGTTTAGGGTTTAAAACCCTAATGCTGACTGAATGGAAAAAGTTCAGTTTAGGGTTTAAAACCCTAATGCTGACTGAATGGAAAAGTTCAGTTTAGGGTTTAAAACCCTAATGCTGACTGACTGGAAAAAGCTCAGTTTAGGGTTTATAACACTAATGCTGGTTAAAGGAAAGAGTTCAGTTTAGGGTTTAAAACCCTAATGCTGACTAAAAGGAAAGTTCAGTTTAGGGTTTAAAACCCTAATGCTGACTAAAGGAAAAAGTTCAGTTTAGGGTTTAAAACCCTAATGCTGACTGAAAGGGAAGAGTTCAGTTTAGGGTTTTAAAACCCTAATGCTGACTGAAAGGAAAAGTTCAGTTTAGGGTTTAAAACCCTAATGCTGACTAAATGGAAAAGTTCAGTTTAGGGTTTAAAACCCTAATGTTGACTGAATGGAAAAGTTCAGTTTAGGGTTTAGAACCCTAATGCTGACTAAATGGAAAAGTTCAGTTTGGGGTTTAAAACCCTAATGCTGACTAAATGAAAAGTTCAGTTTAGGGTTTAAAACCCTAATGCTGATTGAAGGAAAAGTTCAGTTTAGGGTTTAAAACCATAATGCTGATTAACAGAAAAAGTTCAGTTTAGGGTTTAAAACCCTAATGCTGACTAAAGGAAAAAGTTCAGTTTAGGGTTTAAAACCCTAATGCTGACTGGCTGGAAAAGTTCAGTTTAGGGTTTAAAACCCTAATGCTGACTGAATGGAAAAGTTCAGTTTAGAATTTAAAACCCTAATGCTGACTAAATGAAAAGTTCATTTTAGGGTTTAAAACCTTAATGCTGATTGAAGGAAAAAGTCAGTTTAGGGTTTAAAACCCTAATGCTGATTAACAGAAAAAGTTCTGTTTAGGGTTTAAAACCCTAATGCTGATTGAAGGAAAGAGTTCAGTTTAGGGTTTAAAACCCTTATATTGACTAAACGGGAAAAGTTTAGTTTAGGGTTTAAAACCCTAATGCTGATTGAAGGAAAGAGTTCAGTTTAGGGTTTAAAACCCTAATACTGACTAAACGGGAAAAGTTCAGTTTAGGGTTTAAAACCCTAATGCTGATTGAAGGAAAGAGTTCAGTTTAGGGTTTAAAACCCTAATACTGACTAAACGGGAAAAGTTCAGTTTAGGGTTTAAAACCCTAATGCTGGCTAAATGGAGAAATTCAGTTTAGGGTTTAAAACCCTAATTTTGGCTAAAAGGGAAGAGTTCAGTTTAGGTTTAAAACCCTAATGCTGATTAAAGGAAAAGTTCAGTTTATGGTTTAAAACCCTAATGCTGATTAATAGAAAAAGTCCAGTTTAGGGTTTAAAACCCTAATGCTGACTGAATGGAAAAGTTCAGTTTAGGGTTTAAAACCCTAATGCTGACTAAATGAAAAGTTCAGTTTAGGGTTTAAAACCCTAATGCTGATTGAAGGAAAAGTTCAGTTTAGGGTTTAAAACCCTAATGCTGATTAACAGAAAAAAGATCAGTTTAGGGTTTAAAACCATAATGCTGACTAAAGGAAAAAGTTCAGTTTATGGTTTAAAACCCTAATGCTGACTGGCTGGAAAAGTTCAGTTTAGGGTTTAAAACCCTAATGCTAACTGAATGGAAAAGTTCAGTTTAGGGTTTAGAACCCTAATGCTGACTAAATGGAAAAGTTCAGTTTGGGGTTTAAAACCCTAATGCTGACTAAATGAAAAGTTCAGTTTAGGGTTTAAAACCCTAATGCTGATTAACAGAAAAAGTTCAGTTTAGGGTTTAAAACCCTAATGCTGACTAAAGGAAAAAGTTCAGTTTAGGGTTTAAAACCCTAATGCTGACTAAAGGAAAAAGTTCAATTTAGGGTTTAAAACCCTAATGTTGACTGGCTGGAAAAGTTCAGTTTAGGGTTTAAAACCCTAATGCTGACTGAATGGAAAAGTTCAGTTTAGGGTTTAAAACCTTAATGCTGATTGAAGGAAAAAGTCAGTTTAGGGTTTAAAACCCTAATGCTGATTGAAGGAAAGAGTTCAGTTTAGGGTTTAAAACCCTAATACTGACTAAACGGGAAAAGTTCAGTTTAGGGTTTAAAACCCTAATGCTGATTAAAGGAAAGAGTTCAGTTTAGGGTTTAAAACCCTAATACTGACTAAACGGGAAAAGTTCAGTTTAGGGTTTAAAACCCTAATGCTGATTAAAGGAAAGAGTTCAGTTTAGGGTTTAAAACCCTAATACTGACTAAACGAGAAAAGTTCAGTTTAGGGTTTAAAACCCTAATGCTGGCTAAATGGAGAAATTCAGTTTAGGGTTTAAAACCCTAATGCTGACTGAAAGGGAAGAGTTCAGTTTAGGGTTTAAAACCCTAATGCTGATTAAAGAAAAAGTTCAGTTTAGGGTTTAAAACCCTAATGCTGACTGAAAGGGAAGAAGTTCAGTTTAGGGTTTAAAACCTAATGCTGACTGCATGGAAAAGCTCAGTTTAGGGTTTAAAACTCTAATGCTGACTGGCTGGAAAAGTTTAGTTTAGGGTTTAAAACCATAATGCTGGCTGGCTGGAAAAGTTCAGTTTAGGGTTTAAAACCCTAATGCTGACTAAAGGAAAAATTCAGTTTAGGGTTTAAAACCCTAATACTGACTACATGGAAAAGTTCAGTTTAGGGTTTAAAACCCTAATGCTGACTGCATGGAAAAGTTCAGTTTAGGGTTTAAAACCCTAATGCTGACTGAATGGAAAAGTTCAGTTTAGGGTTTAAAACCCTAATGCTGACTGCATGGAAAAGCTCAGTTTAGGGTTTATAACACTAATGCTGGTTAAAGGAAAGAGTTCAGTTTAGGGTTTAAAACCCTAATGCTGACTAAAAGGAAAGTTCAGTTTAGGGTTTAAAACCCTAATGCTGACTAAAGGAAAAAGTTCAGTTTAGGGTTTAAAACCCTAATGCTGACTGAAAGGGAAGAGTTCAGTTTAGGGTTTAAAACCCTAATGCTGACTAAAGGAAAAGTTCAGTTTAGGGTTTAAAACCCTAATGCTGACTAAATGGAAAAGTTCAGTTTAGGGTTTAAAACCCTAATGCTGACTAAATGGAAAAGTTCAGTTTAGGGTTTAAAACCCTAATGCTGACTGAAGGGAAAGTTTAGTTTAGGGTTTAAAACCCTAATGCTGACTAAATGGAAAAGTTCAGTTTAGGGTTTAAAACCCTAATGCTGACTGGTTGGGGGTAAAGTTCGAGAATGCTAACTAACCTCTTTTTTTTTGGATTTTCTTGTTTTAGTAGAAGATAAAAGGGAGTCTCGTGGAAACTTACCTTTCGAGTGAGTTCCTTATTGCCAAAATATTTCTTGTACCCATGTACCATCTTCTTTGGGCGACACCTACTTCTTGCACGGTTGTCTTGGATTATACCTGTTTTAACTTTTCAGACAAAGAACAATACGGTCGGTTCGGTGACCTTGATCGTTCCCAGTTGCTTTGTTGCGTCCTTATTTCTGTTGCGAAGTCCTGCCATTGATTGGATTCAAATGGCGAAACCCTTTAGACTGCTCAGGCTTGTATTTCCAGATTCTGTGATGATTTGCCTCGTAAGGCACTTTTTTTTTCTTTTTTTTTGTGTCCCGTTTTGCTTGGAGATTCTCAACGGGGATTTTATTGGAGGTATTCTTTGGGGATTCGTACAAAAGGAAACTCTGTGGGGGAATATTTACAAAGTGGATTCTTTGTGTGGATTTTTGTACAACAGGGCATGCTGAGGATTTGTTTCAAAGCCGGCTTTCTAGGATTTGTTGGGGTAAGCTTGTTGGGGAATTTTTACAAAGGGACTCGCTGGGGATGTGATGGGGATTTGTGTCCCATTTTTTTTTTTTTAAACAAAGGGAAGAACCTGTGGGGATCTGTACAAGGGAAAATCTGTGTGGATTTCGCTGGAGCAGACGTTTTGGTGAATATTTACGAAGTGGATTCTTTGTGCGGATTCGTACAAAGGGAAGCCCTGTGGGGATTTGTCCGAGGCGGACTTGCTGGGGAAATTTCTCTCTTTCCTCTTTACTTCGAACGCCGTCAAACATCATGATTCATCAGGTTTGGACAGGCGTACCAACGAAACGAGGTGTTTTCCTTCATGAAACGGAATTCCGTGCAACCAAACCTGCCACATGTCCTTTCCGGTATATCCAGAACTTGGGGTTAAACATGAAAGTGATTCGAAGAAAAACAAAGAAAAGATAAAACAAATTTCAGAAAAGGAGTGCCCCCTTCGGGACGAGAAAGACTTGTCTGAGGAAGATAATGCTCGCTTTAAATGACATGACATGCTCTTTGGACTGGACGCCTGACCTTCCATGAGCTTGCGTTTCCCTGAACCAAAACAGATCTGTGATTCCAAACCGGTGGAACTTTGCCGAGACCTCCTTGGGTAGAGTCATTCTTTCGGCCAACAACGCCCTTTGCGGGTTTTCGTTGGCTGACCTCTCTCATTTCTCTTCCTGTCATCACTTGATAGCACTCTTTGTGATTTTTTACTAAACAAGCTCTCTCATTTCGGTCTCTCTACTCCCGTCGCCTCGCGGTGCCCGAAGGTTTTCACCGACGAGACTCTCTCATTATATCTCTCTCAATTTACAGTGTAACGGTCTCCATTTGTGACATTTTTTGGTTCCCCGTTACCTTTGGTAATTGTGGTTCTGGAAGGCTTGTGTTTGGCAAAGAAAAGTAGATGATCTAAACCGCTTGACGTGCCCCGGTTTCAATTTTAGGGTGAATGGGATTTTATTGTTGGTGCGACTGAACCTCAGGGAGAGGCTGCCTACGTATCCTTTCGGAATCAAGTCAAACGTAGTTCAGGGGTCTCAATCAATGTTTTTTTTTTGTAAAGTCGCCGAAGGGATGTGTTCGGCTCAAAGGGCTTGTAGAGAGAGTCGGTAGTGGGAATATAACCTTCAGCATTTCAAATATGTCATGATCGCCGAGGCGTCACTCAGATGTAGTATCTCTTGACTACATCTGCATTTACTGCTGTTTCGGGGTCATTTCCTTCGATATCACCTAGATACAATGCTCCTCTCGACAATATTTTTCTGATGATGTATGGGCCTTTCCAATTTGTAGCAAATTTCCCTTTCGCTTCCTGGTGATGTGGCAGAATACGCCTCAGTACCAGCTGACCTACCTCGAAATTCCTGGGTCGGACTTTCTTGTTGTAAGCGCGGGCCATTCTTTGCTGGTACAACTGTCCGTGACAAACCGCGGTCATTCGCTTCTCATCGATCAAAATCAATTGCTCTAACCGAGTCCTGACCCACTCGCTGTCTTCAATTTCTGCTTCAACAATTGTTCGAAGCGAAGGGATTTCTACTTCTGCTGGTATCACAGCCTCGGTCCCATAAACCAAAAGATAAGGAGTTGGTCCTACTGACGTGCGTACCGTAGTACGGTACCCCAACAACGCAAATGGTAACTGCTCATGCCACTGTCGGGAACTTTGGAACGTTTTCCTCAAAATCTTCTTGATGTTTTTGTTCGCCACTTCCACAGCACCATTGGCCTTCGGCCGATAAGGAGTAGAATTCCTATGCGTTATCTTGAATTGCTCGCATACATCTCCCATCAAGTGACTGTTCAAGTTTGCTGCGTTATCTGTTATCTTGGGGTTTCTAGGGTTCGTAGACGGTAGATTTGGGACTTGGGCTTCCATGGTTAGATTCGGACCAAACCAAGCATGGTTTGGTCACGAGGTGGGTCCGGGGACTGTCTGGTGTGAAACTGGGGTCAATTGGTGTAAGTCAGGTTCCGACTCGAATCTTCCAATGAAGATTCGAGAAGGTGGGAGGGGATTCGAGCTAACTGGCTGGTGGATTTGGGTTCAGGATGGTGAGGAGCGTCTATGGTGTTAAGGTGAGGGCCACCAGCGTTCATGCTGCCGGTGATTAACGGTGAGGGGAAAAGGGGGCGGCTAGGGTTCAAAGGGGGTGGTCTGTGAAGACGAAGAAAGGTAGGGGGGGTGTTTTGATGGGGCGTGGGGTATGGTTATAGGCTTATATAGTTAGTGAGGGGTCGATTCCTGGCCGTTGGATGGGGTGAGATGAAGGGTCAGGATCTTTTGGCTGGTAGAGAACGGTGTCGTTTCATCCTAAAGGGGTTTGGGTCGGTCAGGGTGGAATGGGTCGGGTTCATCAGTGGGTATGGGGAATGTGATCTTGGTCGTTGATCAATCTGAGATCAACGGCCTAGATCAGATTCGATCACTACGACGTCGTTTGGACGCTCTGGACGTCAGCTGGTGTGGACCGGGTACACATGGGGTTTTGGGTTTGATTTTGGGCCACGAATTAAAACGAAAATAGGCCCAAACTGATTTCAACCAAATTCTGCACTCTCTTTTTATTATATTTTTTATTTTAAAACAAAACCTAAGTAAATCAAATTAAAATTCATTAATTAAACACTTAATACAATTATTTGCACACATATATTAAAATATTTAAAGCAAGTAAAATTAAACAAAACAAACAATCACGGACAAAGATGCATATTTATGATTTTTCTATTTAATAACTGGATTACGGTTCAAACTGCACATGACACACACATTTTTTGTATTTTGTTTTAATAATAATAAAAAAATGGACAAAAATCATAGATAATTAATAAAATGCCACGTGAAAAATCCAAAAATTGTACAGCAAGGCCGATCGCTATTATTTTTTGTTTCTTTTGGAGTGATTGTCGCGTAAAACAAAAATCACGTGCTCACAGCTGCCCCTCTTTGTTCGAAAACACGAAGAGTTTTCGTGCAAAGATAAAGTGAGCGGATATGAGCGATTTTTGCCTATGGACTACTCCGTGTGAAGCATGTTTTGAAAGATCTGACCGAATCTTTGCTTCGAAGATTTCCTACACATCCTGGGCTAAAGAGGAATTAGGTCAATAAAGTTCGGGAAATTCTTGATAGCTGGGACTACCATGGGATTGCAATGGTTGTTGTTACTGCTGTTGCTGTTGTCACGGTTTCTTTACTGACCGCCTTATTACAACCAAAGAAAGATTGAAACTGAACTAAATACTTATATGCATGTCAACTGCTAGTTACAAGATCCCTATCTATGATTCTTTTGCGACTTGATCTTGGGTCTTAGCTGATTTTGCTTGGAGACTCCGATCCGAATCTTGATGCTTGCGAGTTGTAGGTGCATGTTTAATCTCTGGGATACTGAGTGAGACGCGACTGGCATAGTTCGGGACCTTAATCAAATCTTGGAGCGATCCGCCTTCCATTTTCTCCGGTATCTCGGGACATCTTCTTTTTGTCTTTTTCTTCTTTGATTCTGAGTTGAGACTCATCCCGTGGGTCACTTCAATCTGTGTGGCTCGAGGTTAGACCTGCGGGGAAAAACAAACGAATGAAATTTTCTGCCCCAGTTTCACTAGGAAAATTTCGTGAATTATTCGCGAGGAAGTTCATAAAATTGGTGAAAGAGGATATGAATGCTCAGTTCAGGGTTGGAGCCCTAATACCGACTAGCTGGGGAGAAGTTCAGTTTAGAGTTGAAACTCTAATGCTGACCAACTGGGAAAAGTTCAGTTTAGGGTTGGGGCCCTAATGCTGACTAAAGGAAAAGTTCAGTTTAGGATTTTAAAACCCTAATGCTGACTGAAAGGAAAAGTTCAGTTTAGGGTTTAAAACCCTAATGCTGACTAAATGGAAAAGTTCAGTTTAGGGTTTAAAACCGTAATGCTGATTAAAGGAAAAGTTCAGTTTAGGGTTTAAAACCCTAATGTTGATTAACAGAAAAAGTTCAGTTTAGGGTTTAAAACCCTAATGCTGACTAAAGGAAAATGTTCAGTTTAGGGTTTAAAAACCCTAATGCTGACTGGCTGGAAAAGATCAGTTTAGGGTTTAAAACCCTAATGCTGACTGAATGGAAAAGTTCAGTTTAGAGTTTAAAACCCTAATGCTGACTAAATGAAAAGTTCAGTTTAGGGTTTAAAACCCTAATGCTGATTGAAGGAAAAGTTCAGTTTAGGGTTTAAAACCCTAATGCTGATTAACAGAAAAAGTTCAGTTTAGGGTTTAAAACCCTAATGCTGACTAAAGGAAAAAGTTCAGTTTAGGGTTTAAAATCCTAATGCTGACTGGCTGGAAAAGTTCAGTTTAGGGTTTAAAACCCTAATGCTGACTGAATGGAAAAGTTCAGTTTAGGGTTTAAAACCCTAATGCTGATTAACAGAAAAAGTTCAGTTTAGGGTTTAAAACCCTAATGCTGACTAAAGGAAAATGTTCAGTTTAGGGTTTAAAAACCCTAATGCTGACTGGCTGGAAAAGATCAGTTTAGGGTTTAAAACCCTAATGCTGACTGAATGGAAAAGTTCAGTTTAGGGTTTAAAACCCTAATGCTGACTAAATGAAAAGTTCAGTTTAAGGTTTAAAACCCTAATGCTTATTGAAGGAAAAGTTCACTTTAGGGTTTAAAACCCTAATGCTGATTAACAGAAAAAGTTCAGTTTAGGGTTTAAAATTCTAATGCTGACTAAAGGAAAAAGTTCAGTTTAGGGTTTAAAATCCTAATGCTGACTGGCTGGAAAAGTTCAGTTTAGGGTTTAAAACCCTAATGCTGATTAGCAGAAAAAGTTCAGTTTAGGGTTTAAAACCCTAATGCTGACTAAATGGAAAAGTTCAGTTTGGGGTTTAAAACCCTAATGCTGATTAAATGAAAAGTTCAGTTTAGGGTTTAAAACCCTAATGCTGATTGAAGGAAAAGTTCACTTTAGGGTTTAAAACCCTAATGCTGATTAACAGAAAAAGTTCAGTTTAGGGTTTAAAACCCTAATGCTGACTAAAGGAAAAAGTTCAGTTTAGGGTTTAAAATCCTAATGTTGACTGGCTGGAAAAGTTCAGTTTAGGGTTTAAAACCCTAATGCTGACTGAATGGAAAAGTTCAGTTTAGGGTTTAAAACCCTAATGCTGACTAAATGGAAAAGTTTAGTTTGGAGTTTAAAACCCTAATGCTGACTAAATGAAAAGTTCAGTTTATGGTTTAAAACCCTAATGCTGATTGAAGGAAAAGTTCAGTTTAGGGTTTAAAACCCTAATGCTGATTAACAGAAATAGTTCAGTTTAGGGTTTAAAACCCTAATGCTGACTAAAGGAAAAGGTTCAGTTTAGGGTTTAAAAACCCTAATGCTGACTGAAAGGAAAAGTTCAGTTTAGGGTTTAAAACCCTAATGCTGACTAAATGAAAAGTTCAGTTTAGGGTTTAAAACCCTAATGCTGATTGAAGGAAAAGTTCAGTTTAGGGTTTAAAACCCTAATGCTGATTAACAGAAAAAGTTCAGTTTAGGGTTTAAAACCATAATGCTGACTAAAGGAAAAAGTTCAGTTTAGGGTTTAAAACCCTAATGCTGACTGGCTGGAAAAGTTCAGTTTAGGGTTTTAAACCCTAATGTTGACTGAATGGAAAAGTTCAGTTTAGGGTTTAGAACCATAATGCTGACTAAATGGAAAAGTTCAGTTTGGGGTTTAAAACCCTAATGCTGACTAAATGAAAAGTTCAGTTTAGGGTTTAAAACCCTAATGCTGATTGAAGGAAAAGTTCAGTTTAGGGTTTAAAACCCTAATGCTGATTAACAGAAAAAGTTCAGTTTAGGGTTTAAAACCCTAATGCTGGCTAAAGGAAAAAGTTCAGTTTAGGGTTTAAGACCCTAATGCTGATTTGCTGGAAAAGTTCAGTTTAGGGTTTAAAACCCTAATGCTGACTGAATGTAAAAGTTCAGTTTAGGGTTTAAAACCCTAATGCTGACTAAATGAAAAGTTCATTTTAGGGTTTAAAACCTTAATGCTAATTGAAGGAAAAGTTCAGTTTAGGGTTTAAAACCTTAATGCTAATTAACAGAAAAAGTTCACTTTAGGGTCTAAAACCCTAATGCTGATTGAAGGAAAGAGTTCAGTTTAGGGTTTAAAACCCTAATACTGACTTAACGGGAAAAGTTCAGTTTAGGGTTTAAAACCCTAATGCTGATTGAAGGAAAAAGTTTAGTTTAGGGTTTAAAACCCTAATACTGACTGAAGGGAAAGTTCAGTTTAGGGTTTAAAACCCTAATGCTGACTAAATGGAAAAGTTCAGTTTAGGGTTTAAAACCCTAATGCTGACTGAAGGGAAAGTTCAGTTTAGGGTTTGAAACCCTAATGCTGACTGGCTGGAAAGTTCAGTTTAGGGTTTAAAACCCTAATGCTGACTAAATGGAAAAGTTCAGTTTAGGGTTTAAAACCCTAATGCTGACTGAAGGGAAAGTTCAGTTTAGGGTTTGAAACCCTAATGCTGACTGGCTGGAAAGTTCAGTTTAGGGTTTAAAACCCTAATGCTGACTAAATGGAAAAGTTCAGTTTAGGGTTTAAAACCCTAATGCTGACTGAAGGGAAAGTTCAGTTTCGGGTTTAAAACACTAATGCTGATTGAAGGAAAAGTTCAGTTTAGGGTTTAAAACCCTAATGCTGATTAACAGAAAAAGTTCAGTTTAGGGTTTAAAACCCTAATGCTGGCTAAAGGAAAAAGTTCAGTTTAGGGTTTAAGACCATAATGCTGATTGGCTGGAAAAGTTCAGTTTAGGGTTTAAAACCCTAATGCTGACTGAATGGAAAAGTTTAGTTTAGGGTTTAAAACCCTAATGCTGACTAAATGAAAAGTTTATTTTAGGGTTTAAAACCTTAATGCTGATTGAAGGAAAAGTTCAGTTTAGGGTTTAAAACCCTAATGCTGATTGAAGGAAAGAGTTCAGTTTAGGGTTTAAAACCCTAATACTGACTAAACGGGAAAAGTTCAGTTTAGGGTTTAAAACCCTAATGCTGATTGAAGGAAAGAGTTTAGTTTAGGGTTTAAAACCATAATACTGACTAAACGGGAAAAGTTCAGTTTAGGGTTTAAAACCCTAAAGCTGGCAAAATGGAAAAATTCAGTTTAGGGTTTAAAACCCTAATGCTGACTGAAAGGGAAAAAGTTCAGTTTAGGGTTTAAAACCCTAATGCTGATTAAAGGAAAAGTTCAGTTTAGGGTTTAAAACCCTAATGCTGACTAAATGGAAAAATTCAGTTTAGGGTTTAAAACCCTAATGCTGACTGAAAGGGAAAAAGTTCAGTTTAGGGTTTAAAACCTAATGCTGACTGCATGGAAAAGCTCATTTTAAGGTTTAAAACCCTAATGCTGACTGGCTGGAAAAGTTTAATTTAGGGTTTAAATCCCTATTGCTGACTGGCTGGAAAAGTTCAGTTTAGGGTTTAAAACCCTAATGCTGACTAAAGGAAAAATTCAGTTTAGGGTTTAAAACCCTAATGCTAACTGCATGGAAAAGTTCAGTTTAGGGTTTAAAACCCTAATGCTGTCTGCATGGAAAAGTTCAGTTTAGGGTTTAAAACCCTAATGCTGACTGAATAGAAAAGTTCAGTTTAGGGTTTAAAACCCTAATGCTGACCGCATGGATAAGCTCAGTTTAGGGTTTATAACCCTAATGCTGGTTAAAGGAAAGAGTTCAGTTTAGGGTTTAAAACCCTAATGCTGACTAAAAGGAAAGTTCAGTTTAGGGTTTAAAACCCTAATGCTGACTAAAGGAAAAAGTTCAGTTTAGGGTTTAAAACCCTAATGCTAACTGAAAGGGAAGAGTTCAGTTTAGGGTTTTAAAACCCTAATGCTGACTGAAAGGAAAAGTTCAGTTTAGGGTTTAAAACCCTAATGCTGACTAAATGGAAAAGTTCAGTTTAGGGTTTAAAACCCTAATGCTGATTTGCTGGAAAAGTTCAGTTTAGGGTTTAAAACCCTAATGCTGACTGAATGGAAAAGTTCAGTTTAGGGTTTAAAACCCTAATGCTGACTAAATGAAAAGTTCATTTTAGGGTTTAAAACCTTAATGCTGATTGAAGGAAAAGTTCAGTTTAGGGTTTAAAACCTTAATGCTAATTAACAGAAAAAGTTCACTTTAGGGTCTAAAACCCTAATGCTGATTGAAGGAAAGAGTTCAGTTTAGGGTTTAAAACCCTAATACTGACTTAACGGGAAAAGTTCAGTTTAGGGTTTAAAACCCTAATGCTGATTGAAGGAAAGAGTTTAGTTTAGGGTTTAAAACCCTAATACTAACTGAAGGGAAAGTTCAGTTTAGGGTTTAAAACCCTAATGCTGACTGAAGGGAAAGTTCAGTTTAGGGTTTGAAACCCTAATGCTGACTGGCTGGAAAGTTCAGTTTAGGGTTTAAAACCCTAATGCTGACTAAATGGAAAAGTTCAGTTTAGGGTTTAAAACCCTAATGCTGACTGAAGGGAAAGTTCAGTTTAGGGTTTGAAACCCTAATGCTGACTGGCTGGAAAGTTCAGTTTAGGGTTTAAAACCCTAATGCTGACTAAATGGAAAAGTTCAGTTTAGGGTTTAAAACCCTAATGCTGACTGAAGGGAAAGTTCAGTTTCGGGTTTAAAACACTAATGCTGATTGAAGGAAAAGTTCAGTTTAGGGTTTAAAACCCTAATGCTGATTAACAGAAAAAGTTCAATTTAGGGTTTAAAACCCTAATGCTGGCTAAAGGAAAAAGTTCAGTTTAGGGTTTAAGACCATAATGCTGATTGGCTGGAAAAGTTCAGTTTAGGGTTTAAAACCCTAATGCTGACTGAATGGAAAAGTTTAGTTTAGGGTTTAAAACCCTAATGCTGACTAAATGAAAAGTTTATTTTAGGGTTTAAAACCTTAATGCTGATTGAAGGAAAAGTTCAGTTTAGGGTTTAAAACCCTAATGCTGATTGAAGGAAAGAGTTCAGTTTAGGGTTTAAAACCCTAATACTGACTAAACGGGAAAAGTTCAGTTTAGGGTTTAAAACCCTAATGCTGATTGAAGGAAAGAGTTTAGTTTAGGGTTTAAAACCCTAATACTGACTAAACGGGAAAAGTTCAGTTTAGGGTTTAAAACCCTAAAGATGGCAAAATGGAAAAATTCAGTTTAGGGTTTAAAACCCTAATGCTGACTGAAAGGGAGGAGTTCAGTTTAGGGTTTAAAACCCTAATGCTGATTAAAGGAAAAGTTCAGTTTAGGGTTTAAAACCCTAATGCTGACTAAATGGAAAAATTCAGTTTAGGGTTTAAAACCCTAATACTGACTGAAAGGGAAAAAGTTCAGTTTAGGGTTTAAAACCTAATGCTGACTGCATGGAAAAGCTCATTTTAGGGTTTAAAACCCTAATGCTGACTGGCTGGAAAAGTTTAATTTAGGGTTTAAATCCCTATTGCTGACTGGCTGGAAAAGTTCAGTTTAGGGTTTAAAACCCTAATGCTGACTAAAGGAAAAATTCAGTTTAGGGTTTAAAACCCTAATGCTAACTGCATGGAAAAGTTCAGTTTAGGGTTTAAAACCCTAATGCTGTCTGCATGGAAAAGTTCAGTTTAGGGTTTAAAACCCTAATGCTGACTGAATAGAAAAGTTCAGTTTAGGGTTTAAAACCCTAATGCTGACCGCATGGATAAGCTCAGTTTAGGGTTTATAACCCTAATGCTGGTTAAAGGAAAGAGTTCAGTTTAGGGTTTAAAACCCTAATGCTGACTAAAAGGAAAGTTCAGTTTAGGGTTTAAAACCCTAATGCTGACTAAAGGAAAAAGTTCAGTTTAGGGTTTAAAACCCTAATGCTAACTGAAAGGGAAGAGTTCAGTTTAGGGTTTTAAAACCCTAATGCTGACTGAAAGGAAAAGTTCAGTTTAGGGTTTAAAACCCTAATGCTGACTAAATGGAAAAGTTCAGTTTAGGGTTTAAAACCCTAATGCTGACTAAATGGAAAAGTTCAGTTTAGGGTTTAAAACCCTAATGCTGACTGAAGGGAAAGTTCAGTTTAGGGTTTAAAACCCTAATGCTGACTAAATGGAAAAGTTCAGTTTAGGGTTTAAAACCCTAATGCTGACTGAAGGGAAAGTTCAGTTTCGGGTTTAAAACCCTAATGCTGACTAAATGGAAAAGTTCAGTGTAGGGTTTAAAACCCTAATGCTAACTGGTTGGGGTAAAGTTCGAGAATGCTAGCTAACCTCTTTTTTTTTGGATTTTCTTGTTTTAGTAGAAGATAAAAGGGAGTCTCGTGGAAACTTACCTTTCGAGTGAGTTCCTTATTGCCAAAATATTTCTTGTACCCATGTACCATCTTCTTTCGGCGACACCTGCTTCTTGCACGATTGTCTTGGATTATACCTGTTTCAACTTTTCAGACAAAGAACAATTGTTAGTTCGGAAATGACGGTCGGTTCGGTGACCTTGATCGTTCCCAGTTGCTTTGTTGCGTCCTTATTTCTGTTGCGAAGTCCTGTCATTGATTGGATTCAAATGGCGAAACCCTTTAGACTGCTCAGGCTTGTATTTCGAGATTCTGTGATGATTTGCCTCGTAAGGCTCTTTTTTTTTCTTTTTTTTTGTGTCCCGTTTTGCTTGGAGATTCTCAACGGGGATTTTATTGGAGGTATACTGTGGGGATTCGTACAAAAGGAAACTCTGTGGGGGAATATTTACAAAGTGGATTCTTTGTGTGGATTTTTGCACAACGGGGCATGCTGGGCATTTGTTTCAAAGCGGGCTTTCTAGGATTTGTTGGGGTTAGCTTGTTGGGGAATTTTTACAAAGGGACTCGCTGGGGATGTGATGGGGATTTGTGTCCCATTTTTTTTTTTTTTTAAAAAACAAAGGGAAGAACCTGTGGGGATCTGTACAAGGGAAAATCTGTGTGGATTTCGCTGGAGCAGACCTTTTGGGGAATATTTATAAAGTGGATTCTTTGTGCGGATTCGTACAAAGGGAAGCCCTGTGGGGATTTGTCCGAGGCGGACTTGCTGGGGAAATTTCTCTCTTTCCTCTTTACTTCGAACGCCGTCAAACATTATGATTCATCAGGTTTGGACAGGCGTACCAACGAAACGAGGTGTTTTCCTTCATGAAACGAAATTCCGTGCAACAAAACCTGCCACCTATCCTTTCCGGTATATCTAGAACTTGGGGTTAAACATGAAAGAGATTCGATGAAACACAAAGAAAAAATAAAACAAATTTCAGAAAAGGAGTGCCCCCTTCGGGACGAGAAAGACTTATCTTAGGAAGATAATGCTCGTTTTAAATGACATGACATGCTCTTTGGACTGGACGCCTGACCTTCCATGAGCTTGCGTTTCCCTGAACCAAAACGGATCTGTGATTCCAAACCGATGGAACTTTGCCGAGACCTCCTTGTGTAGAGTCATTCTTTCGGCCAACAGCGCCCTTTGCGGGTTTTCGCTGGCTGACCTCTCTCATTTCTCTTCTTGTCATCGCTTGATAGCAGTCTTTGTGATTTTTTACTAAACAAGCTCTCTCATTTCGGTCTCTCTACTCCCGTCGCCTCGCGGTGCCCGAAGGTTTTCACCGACGAGACTCTCTCATTTTATCTCTCTCAAATTACAGTGTAACAGTCTCCATTTGTGACGTTTTTTGGTTCCCCGTTACCTTTGGTAATTGTGGTTCTGGAAGGCTTGTGTTTGGCAAAGAAAAGTAGATGATCTAAACCGCTTGACGTGCCCCGGTTTCAATTTTAGGGTGAATGGGATTTTATTGTTGGTGCGACTGAACCTCAGGGAGAGGCTGCCTACGTATCCTTTCGGAATCAAGTCAAACGTAGTTCAGGGGTCCCAATCAATTTTTTTTTTTTTTTTTGTAAAGTCGCCGAAGGTATGTGTCCGGCTCAAAGGGCTTGTAGAGAGAGTCGGTAGTGGGAATAAAACCTTCAGCATTTCAAATGTGTCAAGATCGCCGAGGCGTCACTCAGACGTAGTATCTCTTGACTGCATCTGCATTTACTGCTGTTTCAAGGTCATTTCCTTCGATATCACCTAGATACAATGCTCCTCTCGGCAATATTTTTCTGATGATGTATGGGCCTTTGCAATTTGGAGCAAATTTCCCTTTCGCTTCATGGTGATGTGGCAGAATACGCCTCAGTACCAGCTGATCTACCTCGAAATTCCTGGGTTGGACTTTCTTGTTGTAAGCGCGGGCCATTCTTTGCTGGTACAACTGTCCCTGACAAACCGCGGCCATTCGCTTCTCATCGATCAAAATCAATTGCTCTAACCGAGTCCTGACCCACTCGCTGTCTTCATTTTCTGCTTCAACAATGGTTCGAAGTGAAGGGATTTCTAATTCTGCTGGTATCACAGCCTCGGTCCCATAAACCAAAAGATAAGGAGTTGCTCCTACTGACGTGCGTACCGTAGTACGGTACCCCAACAACGCAAATGGTAACTGCTCATGCCACTGTCGGGAACTTTGGATCGTTTTCCTCAAAATCTTCTTGATGTTTTTGTTCGCCGCTTCCACAGCACCATTGGCCTTCGGCCGATAAGGAGTAGAATTCTTATGCGTTATCTTGAATTGCTCGCATACATCTCCCATCAAGTGACTGTTCAAGTTTGCTGCGTTATCTGTAATGATAGTCGCAGGAATACCGAAACGACAAATAAGATTTGAGTGTACCAAATCCACTACAGCGTTTTTAGTGATCGACTTAAGAGTGACAGCCTCTACCCATTTTGTGAAGTAATCGATGGCAACCAGTATAAATCTGTGTCCATTTGAAGCCTTTGGCTCGATTGGTCCAATGACGTCCATGCCCCAAGCGACAAATGGCCAAGGTGCAGACATGGGATGCAGTTCCGTGGGAGGTGCATGAAACGTATAACTGTGCACCTGACACTGATGACACTTCCGAACGAAGCTAAAGCAGTCCTTTTCCATGGTCATTCAATAATAACCTGCTCGAAGGATTTTCTTCGCTAAGACATACCCGTTCATGTGAGGTCCGCACACACCTGCATGTACTTCGTGCATGATCTTTCTTGCCTCCTCGACGTCGACACATCTTAGGACGTTGAGGTCCGGGGTCCTCTTGCACAACAATTCACCGCTCAGAAAGAAACCACTTGCATGTCGCCTAATGGTTCTCTTTTGATCTCCAGTAGCATGCTCGGGGTATTCTTGCATCTTCAAGAACCTCTTGATGTCATGGTACCAAGGCTACGTATTTGATCCCGCCTCGATTACATTGCAGTAACCGTGTCTTTCCCTGATTTGGATTTCCAAAGGATCGACGTGGGCGTTGCCCGGGTAGGGTAGCATTGAAGCCAGAGTAGCAAGTGCATCTGCCAGTTCATTGTGACTCCTCGGGATATACCTGAATTCTATTGATTTAAAACGCTTACCGAGGTCCTCCACGTGCTGTCGGTAAGGGATAAGTTTGACATCCCGAGTTTCCCATTCACCTTGGGCTTGCCGGATAATCAGGTCAGAATCTCCCATAATCAGTAAGTCTTCGACATCCTGATCGATCGCCATATGCATGCCCATAATACAGGCTTCATACTCAGCTGTATTGTTTGTGCAAAAGATACGCAGTCTAGCTGTGGCGGGATAATGCTGACCAAAAGGCGAAATCAAAATTGCCCCAATCCCTACACCTTTGGCATTCACGGCTCCATTAAAGAACATCTTCCAAATATGAGCGTCCTCCGAGACCACTTCTACGGTGTTTACTTCTTCATCGGGAAAGTAGGTACTCAATGGATGGTATTCCTCATCGACCGGATTTTCGGCCAAGTGATCTGCTAGAGCCTGGGCTTTCATTGCCGTGCGAGTAACATAGACTATGTCGAATTCGGTAAGCAAGATTTGCCACTTAGCCAGTCTTCCAGTAGGCATTGGTTTCTGAAATATATACTTCAGAGGATCTAACCTGCTTATGAGGAAGGTAGTGTGAGCTTGAAGATAATGTCTCAGCTTTTGAGCAACCCATGTCAGAGCGCAACAGGTTCTTTCCAGCAAAGTGTATTTGGCCTCATAGCTAGTGAATTTCTTGCTCAAGTAGTAGATTGCTTGCTCCTTCTTTCCGGTTATGTCATGTTGTCCGAGGATGCAACCGAAGGAGTTTTCCAAGACTGTCAGATACAAGAATAGCGGTCTCCCTGGCTCTGGGGGGACCAAAACTGGGGGATTTGAAAGGTATTCTTTGACCTTATTAAAGGCTTCTTGACACTCAGCTGTCCATTTGATCGCCGCATCTTTCCTCAACATCTTGAATATGGGCTCACACGTGCTTGTCAGCTGGGCAATAAATCGACTGATGTAGTTCAATCTGCCCAACAAACTCATCACGTCTTTCTTCGTTCTCGGGGGAGGTAGATCTCTGATAGATTTTATCTTAGTTGGATCTAGTTCGATACCTCTCCTGCTTACGATGAAGCCCAAAAGTTTGCCCGATGGAACTCCGAAAGCACATTTGGCTGGGTTCAGCTTCAAGTCATACTTCCTTAGTCTCTCGAAGAACTTCCTCAAGTCTTGGATGTGATTATCCTGCGTCCTGGACTTGACTATCACGTCGTCCACGTACACCTCTATTCCCTGATGCATGATGTCATGAAAAATGGCAGTCATGGCCCTCATGTAAGTAGCGCCAGCATTCTTCAGACCAAATGGCATGACCCGATAACAGTAGGTGCCCCAAGGCGTGGTGAAGGCAGTTTTCTCGGCGTCCTCTTCATCCATCAATACCTGATGATATCCAGCGTAACAATCTACGAAAGACTGTATCTCGTGTTTGGCGCAATTATCAACGAGGATGTGGATGTTGGGCAGTGGGAAATTATCTTTGGGACTCGCTTTGTTCAAATCTCGGTAATCTACACATACCCGAGTTTTCCCGTCTTTTTTCGGTACTGGAACCACATTTGCCAACCATGTTGTATACTGGACTACCCGAATCACTCCCGTTTTCAGTTGTTTGGTGATCTCCTCTTTAATCTTGTCACTGACCTCAGTTTTGAACTTTCGTTGCTTTTGTTGAACTGGAGGACAATCAGGGTGAATTGGCAATTTATGAACCACTAGATCAACACCTAGTCCCGGCATGTCATCGTATGACCAAGCAAACACGTCTTTAAGTTTAAAAAGAAGTTGAATTATCGCATCTCGCGTTTTCTTGTCCGTGTGAATGCTTATTTTGGTCTCCCGGATTTCTTCAGGAGTTCCTAAATTAACCGGTTCGGTGTCATTCAGATTTGGCTTAGGTTTATTCTCAAAATGTTCCAACTCTCGGTTTATTTCCCTAAAAGCTTCTTCTTCATCATATTCTGGTTCTGGGTTCATTAATTCACAGTTAAATAGCTCGTTGTGATCTGGGCGTGAAGTCCGCAAGCATGTCATATTTAAAGCCGCATTATTATAACTGAAAGGAAAGATAAAAGGAAAAATAACAAAAATCAGAACAAAAGAAAGAATGGGAAAGCAATGATGATTTTTTTTATTTTCTTTGGGAAGTTGGAAGACAACAATGTTTACAACTTAGTAATTCAAAACAACAATTGAAAGGAAGAAAACATTCAAGTTATGTCCTGGAGATAACTTGTGACACAGGAAAGGTGGCAGGACAGGTCTACCCGGACTTCCGTCTAGTCGGGAATGGCGTGGCCTCCCAGTTTCGAAGTTTGGCGTTCGGCCCCACGTACAACATCTCAGTAGTGCTTGTGTCTTCAACTGGTTGAACCATGTGAGTCTCGTAGAGCATTTCTCTCATTGCCCCACATATCTCCTCGATTTCCTTAGCCGTGAAGACCTCATCATCTTCTTCTTCGGTGTATCTTGGTCTGATGAAGGTTTCATATAAATCCGGCAATGGTCGAGGTAACTTCCAACTCTCATTTTTCCTTTTCTTTGCCCACTCTTCTTCTCCTGGAGTGGGTTTGAAACCTAGTCCAAAAGGTTTCTTGGTGGTCGGCAAGGTGATAGGTTCTATTATTCTCTGCAGGGTTCATCCAAGCCCTTTCCCTGGCCTAAATCCATGCCGGATCATCTCTTTGGCCACCATGACCGAGGCGTTAGATAAGAAAGGCTGGGGGAAACGTATTCCCTCTTCATGCTGCTCTGCTAGTACAATCTCGAAAGCTTGATAGACCGTATGTTCGCTCCCTTCCCTTGGTTCAAGATATGGGATGGATGGGTCCCGATAAATAGCATGCTCGTCTTCTCCATGGACCACGATCTCTCGGTCTTCGTACTCAAACTTCACCATCTGGTGAAGAGTGGAAGGCACAGCTCCTGCCGCATGGGTCCAAGGTCTGCCGAGGAGAAAATTGTAGGATGTATCCATGTCGAGCACCTGGAAGGTTACTTCAAATTCGACTGGCCCTATGACCAACAACAGGTCTATTTCCCCCATGGTATCTCTCTTGATGCCGTCGAAAGCCCTTACGCAGACATTATTGGGTCGGATTCTTCCGATCCCAATTTCCATTCTTTGTAGCGTGGAGAGTGGGCAAATGTCAACACCTGAGCCCCCATCCAACATTACCCGCTTGACATAGTAGCCCTCGTATTTAACTGTTAGATGCAAGGCCTTGTTGTGTGCCGCTCCTTCTGGGGGTAAATTGTTCTTACTGAAAGAGATTTGGTTGACAGCGAAGAAACTTTCTGTCATCCGCTCCAGTTGTTCAACCGAGGTTTCAACTGGCACGTATGCTTCATTCAGGGTCTTCAGTAAGATCTTTTGATGCTCGGTCAACCTCATCAACAATGACAGCATGGACACTTGCTCGGGGCACTTGCGCAGTTGATCTATCACTTCGTAATCCGACATTTTCATTTGTTGGAAGAACACTTCCGCTTCTTCAACGCTCACAGGCTTCTTTGGTGGGAAGCGCCTTTGTGTGGCGTTGTTCAGCTCTTGGGTATTTGAGTACCTTCCAATGAAAGTATTTTCTGGAAGTTCTCCCATGACCTCTTTACCTTTGTACATTACCAAAGTCTTTTGATAATTCCACGGCACTGTGGACGGGTTGGTCATCGGCTTTTGTGGCACGCGTCTGATAACCACTGGCTCATTCAGCCGAGGTGGTTGAATCGTCCCCCGAACCACATAGGCCCTTTTTGGCACGTACATAGGTTTTGCCTTTTTGATACCGAAGTTCTCCGTCTTCTCAGCTCGACCTCGTGGTATGTAAAGAACTCCATCCTTTACCGGTACCACTTTCTTCTCCACCTTCTTTTCAGGCTCACTCTTTATAGCATTGGCCTCCTCCCCCTTTTATGGTTTCTGGTCTGTCTCAGGCCTTTTCCGCGTGTCGACAATGGCGATTATAGCTTTCAGAGCAGGGTCGAATTCTTTGTCTTCGCAAATCATTCCGATCAGCGGCCCATTATTGTGAGCAGGCAATGGATTGTTAGTCACATTTGGGATCTCCTCGTCCCTTAGCACTATTTTCCCTTGCTCTATCAAATTCTCGACCACTCTTTTCAACGACCAGCAGTCATTTGTATCATGTCCCTCGGCCCCTGAATGATAGGCGCATCTGACTCCAGCTTTGTAAGAAGGTGACGTCGGGTTTTGCCTTGTTTGAGGGATTGGTTGCAAGAAACCCAACTGGACTAGCTTCGGGAACAAAGTAGAGTATGGTTCACCGATGGGCGTGAAAGTCCGCCTTCTAGGTGGCTCCTGAGGGTGGAAGTTATTCTGCGGAGGTTGTGGGTTATAGTGGTTGTGGTAAGGAGGCGGATTTCTGGGAAGTGGAGCTTGGCCTCGGTTGGCTTGTTGCGGTGGGCGGATATAAGACTAGGCATTCATGACCATATAGGGTTGATGAGCATATGCCAGATTTGAGTGGGGGTAGTAGTGTTGTGGGGTTCTTTCCGGAAAACGGGGCCTATGGTTACGATATTCCCTTGCTTCTGAGGCTGCCATGGCCGCTTCTTCCTTTTTCTTCCCTCTTGCCAATCCTCCGGACCCGCTTTGGACGGCTCGGGAGGTCACCCTTATGGCTGCTTGACTCAGAATCCTACCTGTTTTCAGACCATTCTCCACCATCTCTCCAATCTTAATTGCTTCTTCAAATGGCTTTCCCATGGCTGACATCATGTTTTGGAAATAGTCATACTCTTGAGCCTGGAGAAAAGTAGTGACCATTTCTACCTCATCCATGGGAGGCTTCACCCTCGACGCCTGCTCACGCCACTTAATAGCATATTCTCTGAAGCTTTCTGAAGGTTTCTTCTTCAAATTCGATAGAGAATTTTGGTCTGGTGCAATGTCGATGTTATACTGGAATTGTTTCACAAAATCTCTGTCGAGATCATCCCATATATGCCATCGGGACATTTCCTTGTCCATATACCATTCCGAGGCTATACCTACTAGACTTTCCCCAAAATATGCCATTAGCAGTTCTTCTTTTCCGCCGGCTCCCCACAATTGGTTGCAATATTTCTTAAGATGTGCAATGGGGTCACCGTGCCCATCGTATTTCTCAAACTTTGGGGTCTTGAAACCCACTGGCAGGTGCACGTGAGGGAACATGCATAGGTCAGCGTAAGAGACGCTCTTCTGTCCGCTCAAACCTTGCATATTCTTCAAACTTTGTTCAAGGCTTCTCATTCTTTTGGCCATCTCATTTTGTTCTGCAATTATGAGGTTCTGATCCTGCCCGGGTGCAAGCTCGCACTGAGGCGGTGGAGGATTAGTGTTTGGAATGTAAAAGAGGATGAGTCAAAGCTTGGCTTGTACGTAGCAGGCTGTGCCGTAATCGGGGAGGGCAGTGCAGTAAAGATGTTCATGCTTGCATCGGTGGCTGACATTCGGGGGTGAGGCTCAGAAGGCGATCCAGCAGAGAAGGCTGAAGTGGCTGGGTATCCGAATGGGGTAGCGGGATAATTTATGGGGACATTAGAAGTCCCGCTTGACCTGGAGAATAACTCCGGGAATCCGGGGACGACACTTGGCGGTTCTTTTCCGTTATTCCAGTCGTCCAGCATTTCCAACATATGGAGTCGTAGGATTCTATTTTCTTCCGCAGTTGCGGATTCAGGTGTGAGGACGGCTGAGATTGAGCTCTCCTCGGAAACAGGGATTGTTTGCAACGGAATTTCTGAAGACATTTCCACACTTCCTTTTGACCTGGTGAAGTAAGTGTGAGTACTGCTTCCGGTCTTAACAACAGGTAGTTGAACACTTCTCTTTGACCTCGTGAAGTATGAGTGTGAGGCCAGACTTTCACCAAACCAACCGTCTTTCCAAAAACCTAGAGAACTCAACGACACACGAGTGGTTAATTCGAAAATAAATAACAGATAGGCAACCTCACGTTGAGCATGATGCACCTATACAGTTAAGTGAATTCTACATGTTTGCGACGAAGCATGCATCATTCCGGCATTCTTTTTAGGCTTCCCTTTTCTTATTTTTTCTTCTCTTTTTGTTTCTCTTTTATGTTTTGTTTTGCGGTAAAAATGCGACCGGATCTGATGAGGATTGCCTACGTATCACGATGCCACGTGAATCAGATCATTACGTAGTTCAAAAACACAAATGAGCGTAAAAGAAGCAACATTTTTATTGTTGAAACGGTCTATTACAAACTACATTTTGCAAAAGAAAGAGCAAACTTTGAAAATAAACCTAGACTCAAAAAAGACTAAAAATCACCCTGATGGGAAAAACAGGCAGAAGATGCTAAGATACAGACTTGACTTATGAGTACATTATGGTTATGAAAATTGGTGTCCACGGGGCATCGTTCGGCCTCGCCGCGGTCCTAGGTGTGAGATCCCTCTCAAGTTGCTCCAGCTCATGCATGGTTTGCTTGACATAACTCATCACTGCCGAGAGGACGGTAATGCTGGTCATGTTCTCACATTGTAGACATCGTCTGGTGATGGCATGGGCAATGGCCTTGATCCTATCTCTGGTTTGCTTCTTCTCTATGAGTAAGCGTTTTATCTGATCGCTACATATCTTGAATACCTGAGCATCCTGTATATGCTGATGCTTCAGTTGCTGTACTTCTAACTTCATCTGGGCCAACAAGTCGTACCAGTATCTGCTCTCAATTTAGAAATCCTTGGCCCGATTAGATGCTTTGATCTCAAGTGTAGCCATCTCTCTCTTCATTTTAGCAACAATTTTCTCGTGGTCGCCTTCCAATTGATTCAAGTATCGGCGATGCTTATCTGCTCTTGTATCCCACTGTTCCCTGAGCTTTGCTATGACGTTTTTAGATTTCTCTAAATCCTCTTGCCATTCCCTGACTTTGCTTTTTAGCCTTTTTATCAACTGCTCATCTGATCGACGCCTTGGCTGTTTATCCGCATCCATCCTTATCTGTTTGATCTGGGCTCTGAGCATTTCGTTTTCCTGAATTAACATGTTCCGCTCTCCCAGATCGGTAGCAACTTGCACGTTGTGCTCATATTTCAAGCTTTCCACTTGTTGCTTCAACCTGCTGATTTCGGCGCAATAGCCTCTTTCTTTTGCTAACCAATCCCACTGCTTTCGCTATGATTCGGCGAAATTCAGGATGTGGGGTCTCTTAGCCAGCCTTTCATGCTCAAGTTCCCTTCTATACCATGCAAGGTAACCTGGTGCCGTCTCACCTTTGGCTTGATCCCGCACGCAAGTATCTGATTTCAAATATTGACACTCACTCCAGATTTGGCGAATTTTTGCTTCTGGAAACTGTCCGTTAGGACTTATCTCAACTGTTTGAGCGCTAAGATCTTCCTCATGTGGTACTGTCTGGCATCTTCCGAGCTGTCTCAAAACTCGGCAGGGCACGTAAGGTTGAATGCTCTTAAGTCCCATCAGTAAGAAATGAGTTCTAGCTGCTGGCATATATATGACCTCGTCATCAGGCAACCATCCCAATGTCCAATGTATTTGGCTGGCAGTAAGAGCTTGAAAGAACGAGGTCCATGCCATGACTCCTTTGGGCAAATTGATCTCTTTGGTTCTCGTGTAAAATTCTTCTATGCAAGTCTTTTCCGGGGTACCATGGCTCAAAATCTCGGAACGATGGCAAAGGTGCTCGGTCATCCACATTTGTAGGAGCAAGTTACAACCTTCGAAGAAATTTCCCCCAGCTTTACAAGCTGTAAGAGCTCGAAAGATGTCAGATACCACTATAGGCACGAGAGTACTGTCACTTTGCGTGAGTAAGGTGCTGACGACCCCGGATATCTTCAAATCAATGTTTCCGTCTTTCCTTGGAAATACCAGAAGGCCTAGGAACATCATCATGAAGGCTACCCTTCTGTGTTTGTCCCACTTCTGACGAATACCTTTGCTGCACAGTTTGTTGATTGGATTATTTAATCCCTCTTCATGACCGTATCTATCATATATGAAGCATGGAGTACAAAAACCAGCAGCCAGATCCGGGTTGTGGACCGTTCTAGGTATCTTCAGTGAATCTAGGAACCGATGTACCATGACAGCTCTTGGGGCGACCAAGTATTTTTGCCTTAACAGAAGTTCAGCATTTCCGATGTACCCAGCCATTTCTTCCAAAGTCGGGGTGAGTTCAAAATCAGAGAAATGGAAAACATTGTGCGCCGGGTCCGAGTAGGTAACCAAAGCTCTTATGATATCTCCCCGAGGCTGGATTTCCAACAAACCCACGAGACCTTTCAGATATTTCTTGACCTCATCTTGTCCCTCAGCACCCAGATCATTCCACCATAGCCGTAACTTGACAGCGATTTTGGTCATTATTGAAAAATGTTCATTTTGCATTGTGCTCATCCTGCACATTTATTAAGGTGTTCTTTAACAAAAATAACTTGACTCAAAATATTTTACAAGGAAGATCAAGTTTTCGAACACGGCCTTTCAGCACTTCGGGGATGAAGATTTTGAGGCCGTGTGGGTCAATTGGATGAAAATCCTAAAAATGACCCGAAGGTGGTTATTTATGCAAAGTCAGCCTTCCGGCGTCCCTTTCGGGAACATTCAGCTATTTATGACAAAACAACATCACCTGATTTATTCGTGAGACAATTTGACACACATTTTTTATTATTATTATTACTATTTGTTACTTTTTTTTTAGTAAAAGGTGGGGTTGAACCCGATGGGGGTTGCCTACGTATCTCACATCCGGTGAGAATCAAACCGGTGTAGTTCGGTAAATCGTGAATAGAGGAAATCAATTAAACCCAGAAAGCAAGAATATGTTTTTTAAGGAAATATTTGGACTATTAGTCTGGATTTATAAAAGAGGTACTACGAAAGAAGCAACATTTTTTTGAATTATGAATTTTCCAATTTTTTTTTACTTTTAAATAAATACCCCTTTTTTTTTATTTTGAAAGTGAGAAAAATTTTATATGTTTTTTTTTTAAAATCAAACTAGAAGACAAAATTTTTTATTTTTTTTTAGAAAAATTCCGGCGAGGTTTTGACACTACTTGGACATTGGGTTTTTTCAAAATAAGTAATTATCTCCCTACGCTGCTATTTTCCCTTTTTTAGAAACCGGTCAGCATGTGGAACTGAAGCAAATAAATGCGCAAAACAAATAGGATGCAGCAGGATGGTCTTTTCATTTCAAGTTGTCTGTCCTAGACAGACCCAACCCCTGTGTTGAGTCCCCTAAGTCAAATGCAACATGATGCAAATAAGCGTTCCTACTAGGGATCCGGCATGAAGTTTCGTTATACTAGGTTTATAGCCTGGGTATTTGTTCTAGACTGTGTACTCGAGCGGACAACTCGAGTCGAGGAGGGGGCTACGTACCGGGGACCCGCGAGATCGTCCGGCTTTGTAACTTGTCCGACCTCTTTCTTATTTCAGGTATTGACACTAACAGAATAGGGAGTCTCGACCAGCGAGCTTCTCCCCGGAGGTAAGAAGAGAAGGGTTTCGGCACAGTTTATATACAGTTCAGATAATATCAAAGCGGTAAAAGACAACATTTAGCACGTTATGCAAAAACATGTAATAAAGATCAGATAATAAAGCCAAATATAACAATTATTCTAAGCTCGAATTCTTGAACCCTGAACCAGTGGTTCTGGGTTAATCTCCCCAGCAGAGTCGCCAGAGCTGTCACACCTCCTTTTTGCGCGCCCCGCCCCGAAGGGTAAAAATGCGCGAGGGGAGTTTTTCCAATTTAAGTGACAATATTCGAAATGGGATTATTTATTTAATTCAGAGTCGCCACTTGGGAAAGGTTTGGCTTTTGGTGTCCCAAGTCACCAGTTTATCTTGAATCCCAAATCGAGGAAATTTTCGACTTTTCCAAATGAAGTCTGCGAACCAGAAATTCTAAGTAAGGAATTCTGTTGACCCGAGGGAAGGTGTTAGGCACCCTCGAATCCCGTGGTTCTAGCACGGTCGCTTAAATTGTTATAATGGCTAAATATCTGATTTAAATACATGTTGTGACTTATGTGCTTTTATTAAGTTTAAACCGCTTTTATTATTATCATTTATTTTTATAGAATTGCAACGTCGTGAAAATGCATCTCGAACCACGTCACAATCAATGCACCCGTGGTCGTCGACACATTTTGACTCCGTTGAGATTCGGATTTGGGTCACATCAATGTGCACCCGTGTTTAAGAAGGTTAAATTATTAAAGGTGCGCCTAAAGCAACTAGCGTATTGTTATTTTGGGAAGGCCGTAAAATTCGCTAAACGGCCTGTCCCGAATTCTAAGTATTTTAATATATACATTTAGAGGGCCCCGCAGCTTGTGCATTTTTGTTTGTCGAGGCTCGTCTCATTTTTATTTAAAAGGATAAACCTATAGTGACTACATTTCTATCATGTTCGTCTCTAATAAAATGAAAGAAAGAGGATTGCGTGCTAATTACATGCTTGACCAACTTCGGATTCTTATTTGATTATCTGATTAGTTGTTTATGAGGCGTGAATTGTTTTGTGCCTTATTTCATGGATGAACATGTTGTTAAATTGTCAGGGGAAATTAATATACAAGATCAATAGAACTGCTAAAAGCTTATGATAAATGTTCTTCAGATCCGAGTTTGAAACTCGCTTATTTAAACCAGGTCAGTGGAATTAACTTATCGGAAACTATTACTAATAGAGTTTGAACAGGATCATGTGAACTGCCTAAAAAGATCCAATAAAACTACATCATATCCGGCAAGATTAAGGCATTCTGTTCTATACATGCAGAATATTAGTCGAAAGGTTATCTAATTATCTGTGTGCCAAAACACTCATACATTCCTTATCAGACAACCCACTAAACAACTGAAATCACAATTTAAGACGAACTAAGCTGCAATTAAGTACAAGGCTACCTAATGTGTTTCTTTATTGAATTACAAACTAAACAAGTTACACAAATCTAATAACATTCGTAAAAAAACTGTAACTGCATCAAACGAATGATTAAACTCCCGCATATCTTTTATTTCATGCTTTCATTGTTACATCAGATGCAAAGTTCTAGTATGTACCTGGATGTTGGATACAACAGAAGAAGCAAGGGGTCAGTAGAGCAATAGAAGCAATACCAAACAGCAGCAGTGACAGCAGGTAACAAATAGAACAAAATCCCAGTGCAAGAGGCAACTAGAGCCGATGGAAAAATGGCAGAATGACAGCAATGACCAGTAGTATAGAAACAGAAATCCAGACGATCCAATTCCAAGAGAATCAACCAATGCAAACCAACCAATAAACTTAGCTGATACTTGAAAGAAAACAGAACTGACTGAATAGGTTGAACAAACTGAGAATCGAACAAACAGCAGGAAGAAAACAGTTTCTGATTTCTGTATGTTTTTCTCCCTCGTATGTGTGTCTGTATAAGCACCTCTATTTTTCTCTCACTTTCTCTTTTCTTTTCAAAATCCAGTGCCAATTTTCAGTTTTGAAATCTACTTGAGTTATCAAGAAGAATTCTCTTTCAGTTTTCTATTTTTTCAGAACGCTTATTATCAATGTTCAGTCTGAGTTCCCTATGTGTATCTGTGTCTCCCTTTTCTATGATTTCTTCCCCCCTCTTATAAGCCTAAAACTCAACCCCTTAACAGCCTGTTCATCAATCAGAAAACCCCTCCCATTTGTTGTCTTCTTTTTAGTTTCCACTTACTATTTAAATAAAAAACACTCCCATGATATTCCCTGGCAGATTTACCTTTTAAGTAAGGTTTATTATTTCTGAACTAAAGCGGAATATGGGCAGCAGAATATAATCTGACAGCATATGCTGTCAAACTATTTTAAACTTAACAGAGGCCTTTATGCACATGTTGTGCACAAGTGCACATGCCCTCCAATTCTGACTGCAACTAAAAAAAACCAAACCTTTTATATTTCTGATTCAAATACATCAATTATAAGTAGCTATAGTTGATTCTCAATTTGATTCAAACAATGTTCAGCAAGACAAATCAAACTGTTACCATTCAAACAGCTAAAACTATTCGACGACATGTATCGAATCGACTATACTAATTAAAACATATACAATCAAAGCCAAGGATTAGAATCGAACAGTATTGCAACAAGGGTTCAGATTGCACTGTCAACACAGAGGTTAACTTGGAGATTGATTACTCAAACAATTTCAATTCAGTCGATTATGCAGTTTACATACACACACATTATCGGTGAATGAGGAAACATTTGACCAAATACAGAGGTCCAGGCAAAGTGTGTAAAACAGTTGGTAAAATTCAAAACACAAATTAAACAAGACGTTTGGCCATACGAACAGACCTTTAACAAACACACGAACTGAAATAAAGAAGAGAAAACAAACTTACCTTAAAATCTTTGAAAGAAAAATCAGAAAAATCAGCTTGTGTTTGAACAGACCCTAATCTCTTGACTTAAACAGACACGGACCAGGCTTGGGGTTTCTAGGGTTCGTAGACGGTAGATTTGGGACTTGGGCTTCCATGGTTAGATTCGGACCAAACCAAGCATGGTTTGGTCACGAGGGGGGTCCGGGGACTGTCTGCCGTGAAACTGGGGTCAATTGGTGTAAGTCAGGTTCTGACTCGAATCTTCAAATGAAGATTCGAGAAGGTGGGAGGGGATTCGAGCTAACTGGTTGGTGGATTTGGGTTCAGGATGGTGAGGAGCGTCTATGGTGTTTAGGTGAGAGCCACCGGCGTTCATGCCGTCGGTGATTAACGGTGAGGGGAAAAGGGGGAGGCTAGGGTTCAAAGGGGGTGGTCTGTGAAGACGAAGAAAGGTAGGGGGGTGTTTGGATGGGGCGTGGGGTATGGTTATAGGCTTATATAGTTATTGAGGGGTCGACTCCTGGCCGTTGGATGGGGTGAGATGAAGGGTCAGGATCTTCTGGCTGGTAGGGAACGGTGTTGTTTCATCCTAAAGGGGTTTGGGTCGGTCCGGGTGGAATGGGTCGGGTTCATCCGTGGGTATGGGGAATGTGATCTTGGCCGTTGATCAATCTGAGATCAACGGCCGAGATCAGACTCGATCACTACGACGTCGTTTGGACGCTCTGGACGTCAGCTGGTGTGGACCGGGTACACATGGAGTTTTGGGTTTGATTTTGGGCCTCGAATTAAAACGAAAATAGGCCCAAACTGATTTCAACCCAATTCTGCACTCTCTTTTTATTATATTTTTTATTTTAAAACAAAACCTAAGTAAATCAAATTAAAATTCATTAATTAAACACTTAATACAATTATTTGCACACATATATTAAAATATTTAAAGCAAGTAAAATTAAACAAAACAAACAATCACGGACAAAGATGCATATTTATGATTTTTCTATTTAATAACCGGATTACGGTTCAAACTGCACATGACACACACATTTTTTGTATTTTATTTTAATAATAATAAAAAAATGGACAAAAATCATAGATAATTAATAAAATGCCACGTGAAAAATCCAAAAATTGTACAGCAAGGCTGATCGCTATTATTTTTTGTTTCTTTTGGAGTGATTGTCGCGTAAAACAAAAATCACGTGCTCACATCCCCTTTCTTGTGAAAACTTCAATACGACAGTCTTTCGCTTTTAGCTCTCCCTGCTTCATTCATCGGCTCTTTGGGTTACTCAACATCCCCGCTCTACTAGGGATAAGATCCACACTTAAGGTAGTATTTATCCCATCCAGGCTTTCAGTGCCTATCTTCTGAATGCTAGTATTCACATCTAATCATAATATTCTAGAGTGCACCATCTGGGTGCCTCACAAGAAGATTTATTGGCACATTTGTAATACCCCTTGGAAATGTCAACTAACACAAGTAATCCATTCACCATTTTGGGTTACTCTAACCCCATCCGGATCTTGATATCCCATCTTTCTCTTAACTATACCTGTTAGCCCTAATAGGGCATAACTGAAATGGGTGTGACCAATTGTACATACCTTGGTTACTGTTGAATATAATTCAAAAAGTTTATGTTCCTCTGCCTAAATTATAAACACTATTAACCTTCATTAACTGGGCGCCTCGTACCCTTCTTCATCTTGCTTCTTTTCCTTGTTTAAACTTGTATTTATCTTCTTAATCTCTCATTGTCTTTCACCATAAAGATGGATAGGCATTCTTGCCTTAAGTCTTCTTATTAGGAAGTTTACACCTTTCAGTACACCCATGATCTGCTAAAGACTTCACATTTACTTATCGTAGGCATCATACAAAAATCCAATTCCTCTGACTCAGCGTTTCCACAACAATCTCTCTTTCCAACCTTCTTTCCGGATATAGGTATCGTCTTATTACGAATAGGATTTAGGAATTTGAAGTCTTATGACTGAGCTCTACCACACGATCTAGAGTAAGAAGAAATAGTGACAATCTTAAATGCCCTGTAGCCTCCTACTTATAAGTGTGGTGCACGACATACCCATAAACAAGACTCTATTAGACACGGCTTGTAGACTCCCTAGGACAGAACTGCTTTGATACCACTTTTTTCACGACCCAAACCGATGGGCCGTGATGGGCACCCTGTACCTTACTTAACCGAGTACCAACATAATGTATCTTTCTTATTACATCATTATATACATGTGACATATGAGCCTAATAGGCCAACATGATCATTTATAAATTCAAAACATAGGCCAACAAGGTCGTACAATCTTTCACGTACACGACATATGTCTACAAGCATCTAAGAATACATAAATGTCAGAAAGGTCAGGACAGAGTTCCGCCATATCAAATAATACACGTCTAAATCATACTAACCAAACATGCTACTCCAAAGCAAATGAAGCACATCAACATCTTCCGTTGAGCTGATAGCCTACTTTGAGGGCTCTTGACCCGTCTGTCTGGACTTGCGAGCATGAAACACAGCGTCCCCAGGAAAAAGGAACGTCAATACGAAATAATGTACCGAGTATGTAAGGCAATATACTGAAAGCTGAAACTGAACTGATAATATAATAACTACAAGTAGCTGGAAGTCAAAGATAATCTGAAAATATACTTACATGCTGATACTGACTCAACTCTCTCGATACAGTAAGTAAAATAGCTACCCGGCCCTATAAGGCTCGTTATATATATATAACTGCTCTACCATAGTAGGCTCACTCTTAGGAGCTCGGCCATACTAGGCTCTGTATCTCGACCAGCTGGGCTCGTTCATAAGCGCTCGACCATAGTATGCTCGGTATATATATAACTGCTCCGCCGTAGTAGGTTTGCTCATAGGCACTCGACCATACTAGGCTCTATATCTTGACTAACTAGGCTCGCTCATAAGTGCTCGGCCATAGTAGGATCAGTATGTAACTTACCATCTGATCAGAGGTTGCCCAATAAGGCCTGCCCATCGATTATAGCTTGATGGTAATAAAAATAATGTAATACTTTATATATAAACTCTATGCTCTCTTGATTGGAAGAAGGAAATACTAAATTGAATATGAGTCCCTATAAGGAGAATACTGTTACTTACAAAACTAGAAAAATATACGTAAATTCCAGGATATGAATTTTTCTTTATGCCTCGCTATCAAATATAAAAAAAATCTTTTACTTATGTTGATGCTTTATCTTAAAATTTCCTTATTTCTGTGATGTTTGTCTTAAAGGAATATATCTACTTTGTGAAAGTTTTAAATGCAATCTTCTTCCTAAAAGTTAAAGAAACTCATTTTCTTTTATATATAATTTATACAAATACCTTATAGAAAAATCACGTTCACTCAAAAATGTATATAATATAATTTTTCAACTATTATTAAATAATTACCTAACCATTTGACTTGATACAAATTGTACGGTTTCTGTTACGAATAAGCATAACAAATATTGCCAAAGTTTTCCTCATAAATATTAATTATTCGTAGAAGAACACTGGTTGAATAGGATAAGCTCAAAACTCTAATTCATGTGCGATTTATTTATATGGGATCATGCCAAAATGAAAGAAGGTCTTAGGCTTAACATACCTAGAGTAGGAAAAACTAAATAAAATATTTTTGAAAAAGATTGCACCGTACTCCTTTAGAACCGGAAAATTTTACGTTGCTACGGTTCTAACAATTCTCGTTAGAATTGTTTGGTTGCAAAAATTTTGATTGAAAGCTTTGTTTAAAAAACTTGGTGTAGATCCACTTGTTCTTGAATTGGACAAAATGGTTCTTGAATTTTAACTGGAGTTGTTTGGTTTATGTAGGAACTAGAATGGTAGGAATTACTAATGTTCTGGTTATATAAAAGTGTAGTATCCAAAATGTTTTTACAAGACTTTATTTAAAAAGGTGAGAATGAAGTATCTCTTAGTTATTAATTAGGTGCCACCTAACCCAAATATCTAAGAGTCATTCTTTTAATTCTTGGCTTGCTAACACGTTTTTGGGAGGGGTTAATCTTATCTAAATATATCCCCAATTAATTAGGTATTGTCTCGCTATCAAGTAATTAATTAATTGCCCGCAAAACTGAAAATTATTTCCACTTACTTAAAATACTATTCACTTTTCACATACCTTATACACCTTACTATTATGGTCATGTGGTACCTCGTATTGTACTAGTCCATAAATACCGAGTATTTTAGCTCGGGCCGTATTTTATCCCAACATGTCAAACTTGGACTTGCTTCCCTTCTCACCTACTTATTATATGTTTGAAATAGCAAAATCCTTATAATTTCCAAATAATCTTTTCCTTGGATAAATATCAATTACCTTACGACAAATTCGACGTACAATACTACAAGGTGCAACATCGTCGTAATGTAGTACTGCAGGACGTGACATCTCACTTTCGGGATCTCATTAATTTATTGTACTTTCATGTACAAAGATATGGGGTGTAACAGGCTCTTACGCCTTGCCCTTGGGCATTTGTATTTTAACTATTTTGGGTTCAGTCTCCGAGTCGGGTTTCGACCTAAGCATAATTGACCCTCAAGTTCTGTATTTGCGTGGGCTGGCGACGATGGCTCTTACACCTTGCCCTTGGGAATTTGTATTTTAACTATTTTGGGTTCAGTCTCTGAGTCGGGTTTTGACTCAGGCACAATTGACCCTCAAGTTCTGTATTTGCATGGGCTGGCGACGATGGCTCTTACGCCTTGGGTCGAAGCGACATTTTGTATACACGGCCCTGAGGCTCATTAAGCTGGCGACAATGGCTCTTATGCTTTGCCCTTAGGCATGGATAGTTAGCTATTTTGGGTTTGGTCTCCGAATCGGGTTACGACTCGAGCTCATTTTGACCCTCAAGCTTTCAAATTTTAAGTTGGCGACAGTGGCTCTTACGCTTTTGGTCGATGCGACCTTTTAGTGTGTATGGCCCTGAGGCTCATTAGGATGGCGATAATGGCTCTTATGCTTTGCACTTAGGCATTTGTAGGCTTTGTTTTCCTCTCTTTAAGGATTTTTTAAATGATTTTGCCTGACCCGTCGTCAGTTCAGGAAGAACCTCGATTTCAAGTCGTTTGCGGCAATATTTGAGCACCTTGAAAGGTTTAGCTCGTTGGATGAGTAGCTCGAAGCCTTGTGATTTGGAGATGACATAGTCGAAGATCTTTTGTCTGTTGAGGGTTGCTTGTTTAATCGGTTCTTTTCGAAGTAGATTCGAAGTAATAGCCTATGATTTTGTAGCGACGGTCGGGCATCCCCGAGTCGCGTTAATTCGGCTGGTACAACCGTATGACCGTAATCATTGGTCTTTAGCCGGAGCCATTTTTGGTCCCGAGTGTAGTAGTTTATGTGTCTGTATTGAGGGTATTCCCTTTCAGGATTCTTACAAATGCGATATATAGCCTAAACATCGGGATTGAGTTTATGCATGTAGTAAGGTCTTACAAAATTTTCATGCCTTTTGAGGTCTTTCAGTTTTGTTGATACTTAGTACAAGTATGATTCATGCCTTGCTTGAGGTAATACAATTTGTGCTGCTGATACTCGGTATGAGTATGATTCATGCGTTTCTTGAGATCTTACAGTGTGTGTTGTTGGTACACGGTGCGAGTATGATTCATGCCTTGCTTGAGGTCTTACAGTTTGTGTTGTTGATACTCGTTACGAGTATGATTCATGCCTTGCTTGAGGTCTTATAGTTTGTGATGTTGATACTCGGTACTAGTATGATTCATGCCTTGCTTGAGTTCTTACAGATTGTGCTGTTGATACTCTATACGAGTATGATTCATGCCTTGCTTGAGGTATTATAGTTTGTGCTGTGGATACTCGGTATGAGTATGATACATGCCTTACTTGAGGTCTTACAGGACCGAGTCTTCCCGCTCGGGGTCTTATGGCCTCGGGTTTTTAAATGAAGGGCGATTGGAAACAGTCTTCGAGTCATCGAGTTTGCTTTGGCTCGGGAACCGTTACATGTGGTCTCGGAATTGCCTCATTGAGGGCTTATGATTTTGGAGATTCTGACCCTGAGGATATGTGCTTTCTGAGTCTGTGTTGCCAATCCCCGAGTGTTCGGGACATTTTTCCTTTTTGGAGATGTTTCGTGATTTCCATGCTGCCTCATTGAGGGCTTATGAGTTTGGAGTTCCGACCCTGAGGCCATGCAGGTGCCGAGTTATTGACGCTAGTCTCCGAGTATTTTGGGGCGTTCCGGTGGAAGGATCTTTGCTGTGAAAATGCTAAGTTTTTTGGAGTAAGAGGTGCTTTGGCGAAAGATATTCTTTGATTGCTTGGCATAAGTACATGTCGTTTTGCTGCCGTGAGTCTGGCTTATGCGGACATAGTTCATTTTACCGTTTGGTCTGGTACATCATTTCCTATTAGAACCTTGTTCGTTGTTCCTTGGTTTTTCCGAGTGGATGACCTCTCAAGGGTTTGTCCTCAAGTTTTCGGAGTTCATTGCAAAAGAAGCCTCGTACACTTGTTGGATACTCCTTAGGTAGTACATGGACGTTGCCTCATTAAAAACCTTGCCGGTGAAGCCCTCTTCGGTACAAAAGCTCGGCCGAAGGAAAAGAGTGCAACAGATGCCTTTAAGGCCTTGAGATCTTCGGGTTGGGTTAGCACTTTTAACTGTCCTGATCGGGCGCCTGCATATGGGTTAGTGTATAATAAATAAAAGGGGAGGTGGTCTTACCTTTTCGTGGGATGTGTCGGCGATGTTCCGAGGTCTGATGTGTCCCTATTGTTTGTAGCGAGGACTCGGTACGATCCTTCACTGTGTTTAATCGGGGTTAGTCGAAGACGTAGTTTGATCATCCTTTGGCTCTTTCGAGAGTGGAGATATTGGTGTCGGTGCTACGTTACATGCCGCGAACACTTCCTTTGTCGCGTGTTGTTCCCCGTAGATGGTTTTAAACATACTCTGTATTGGAAATTTCATCATTTGGTGGAGGGTGGATGGTTCTGCTCTTATGCAGTGTATCCTTAGTCGCCCGAATAAGGCATTGTAATTCATGTCTCCTTCAATGACATGGAATTTGACATTTTGGGTCGTGCCAGCCACGTTGACTGGGAGAACGATCTCGCCTTTCATTGTTTCGATCACCGTGTTGAATCTGTTACGGAATCGAGTCTGGGGAGTGTCGATGCCCCCCAATATCATGTGGATAACATGTCGTGGCTCATTTGCTTCATCCTTTTTGGTCGCCTCTCTTTCTCGGAACTGAATTTTTGCCTGATCACTCAAAAATTCTCGGAGGTGACTTTTATTGCATAGCCTGGTTATTCCCTCTCAGAGTCGATAGCAATCTTCACTCCTATGGCCGTGCGTGTTATGAAGTTCACATACTATGTTGTGATTCCTATGGTAAGGATCCGACTGAATGAGCCTGGCCATTTGGTGTCCCTGGTTTTATTGATGGCGAACACGATGTCCGATACATCGACGCTGAAGTTGTATTCTGATAGGCGAGGTGTACCCCTTAGCCCTGAGTTCCTATCGAATCTGGCTTTGTTGATGAGTCCTCGAGGATCCTGTCCTCGATCTATTCTCTGATCATTGCAAGGTGGGTTGCACCTCGAGGCGTTCCTCCTATCTTTGATGTACGGCTGATATCTTTCTTTGTTTGGATTTGGTTTCTGTGTCAGGAGCCTACTTGGGTATACTAAGACCGAGGGGGCTCCTAATTGGTCATGCTCGGCCCAAATTTTTGACTGGTACCAATTGTGAACGTTCGACCAGGTAACAGCTGGGTACTCGATCAAATTCTGTTTCAGCTGATTTCAAGCCATCGAGCTTCATTCATTAAGACCTTGAGTGAAAGCCTGCACTGCCCAGTCGTCGAGGAGTGGCAGTAGCTCCATCCATTCCATTTGAAAGTGAGACACGAATTTCGACAGCATCTCGTTATCCCTTTGCTTAATTTTGAAAACGTCGGACTTCCTCGTCGCTACTTTGATGACATCGGCATGTGCCTTTACAAAGGAGACTGCTAGCATGGCGAATGAATCTATGGAGTTAGGAGCCAAGTTGTGATACCACATCATGTCCCCCTTCGAGAGTGTTTCCCCGAACATTTTTAGCAATATAGACTCGATCTCATCGTTCATTATATCGTTGCCCTCCGCGCTAGTGTAGGCAGTGACGTGTTCGTTGGGAACTGAGGTCCCACTGTATTTTGGGAGTTCTGTCCTTCTAAACTTCTTTGGAATAGGTTTCGGAGCCGCTTCCTCTGGGAATGTCTGTTGCACGAACTTCTTCAAATCTACACCTTTCAGGACCGGGGGTGCGTCTAAGTTTTGGTCGACCGTGAAGTTATAGATTTCAACCTTTTTGTCGTTAGCTGTTATCACTTTCTCTCCCGACTCAATCTTTTTGGTGAGGTTGTCGGGCATTTTTACGATGGCAGGATCGGCTACCGATCCGTTGTTGCTCGATCTCTCTGGTACCTGTTCGGCCAAGGGAGTATCTTCCGGTGCTACTGTGTTGGGAGTCTTCGGGTGGCTTTGTAGCTAAGCGATAGCCAGTTTTTGTGACTGCAATATTTCAATAATAACATGAAGATTTTGTGCCTGTAATATTTCAAAAATAACATGAAGACTAACTTCTCGTTCTTCCCGAGTTGGGTTTTTTTGGGCTTCCTGTAGGTCGCCATATTATATGCTCTTGTCGGTGTGTGAGGTTTCATCGACTTGATGTGCGTCTTGCAAACCCGCGTCCGCTGGAATCAGTCCAGGTGCGTTATCGGGATCCTGTGGTAGTGCGCCAATGATTGGAATAGTCACACCATTTTCTCTGCAGTTTTAAAGGTTGTTGTTATCAACTTTGTTTACTGAGCCAGACATTTTAACTTGAAATCGAAGATCTTGGACAAGAAAAAGTGTGAAAGATAACTTGCGGTTTGTGATGAAACCAGCAAGAAAATAATCACTATAATTTTTAGCCCCACGGTGGGTGCCAAACTATTTACTGTGAAAATGGTAATAACAATTAAATTTGTTGATGGAACTCTAAAAATACGTGATCTATTTTTATGCTAGTTGTTTAGCAGTTGATGTTAGATATATGGAGATAAAAGATGAAATGCGAGCTAAAATTCAATTAAAATCAAACCAAAGGGTTAGATATTCTAGCCTCGGACTGACCAATGAAGGGCTCGAGGTCGATGCCTAGGCTCGGGCTCGAGCTATCGGGGAATAACGAGCAATAAGTGAAGAACAAGTATGAAGGCAATAAATATGAGCAATAATATCGAGAGAGTAAGTTAGAGAGAAAAGAGAGAGAGAGTTGTTATTTATCTTGTGTAGAATAGTTGGAGCAATAGCAGCCTTTTACAAAATGGCAAGGATCCAATTTATATAGGAGGGGGATCCCAACATAGTAAAAAATGCATTAATTTTAAAAGTATGGAGATGGGAGGGCTAGACGTGACACCCTGATACAAGTTCCGGGCAGACCGGCTTTGTCAGACTTAGCCGCGTGCCTTGGGAATTTCCCATTTTTACTCTAGCCTCGATCCATATCCCCTTTAGGCCGGGCCTCGACGAGGTTTAAGGGAGGGATCTAGGTCACAGTCTCATATCCTCGTGGCCTCGAGATGTTCTTCTGAAATGAACTAATAGCAAGAAATTGAACCCTCTGATTTCGCAGCGTACAATGACTTTAAATCTAAATCACTTTATAAATTCTAAAACATTTATAATGTCATGCACGTGTGAATAAATGTTTTGCCATGCATAGGTATGGGTGTACATAATATCATCAAACCACGTAGGGTATCCCATCATATCATCTTGGCCACTGTGGGCAATATCATCAACATATACAAGCTGATCAGGTGGTGGTGCGTATATAATGCCGTAACCTTTTCCCATATTCCATATACATATATTTACATATATACGCATATCTAATGTCATATGGTCATGGGTCAATGCACATGAGTGAAATGCATGAAAAATACGTAATAATCTCAATACTCCTGTTGGATAAAATTTTCCAACTGCGTATTATTCTGAGACCCATGAACAGAAATTAATAATAATTTTCATGGAGAATCAAGAATATAGACACCCCTAATAATTCTATGAATAGAGTAATTTATAGAAACTGTGTGTTTGCTCGTTTCTTTAGTATAATTTGGACCATGCCAAAAGAAAGAAGGGAGGGCCTTAACATACTTGGAGTAGGAACATCTTCGTATAATTATCTCGTTGGAAACCTTCGTTGATTGAACTTAGAACCCAAAAATCGGATTTAAGCTTCTGCGCTTTTGAACTTGAGGAACGAAATTGGCTTGGTTTTTGAAATATTTGGACGAAATTGCTTTTTCTTTTGAAATGGAACGTTTCTGCTTCAATGTCCTTGGCTTTTAAGACAAAGGCAGACTTTTAGTTTTGACGCCTTTACAAGGCTTTCCCACTAAATGTTATGGATATAATTTACATGTCTTTAAGACTAGACTTATGTTATGGCTTGGTTAGTTTATTTAATAGCCATCTGGAAAAATGACTACTTAGTCATTTCCAACTTCGTGGCTTCTTGCCAAGTGGCATGGGGGTGGGATAATTTATTAATTTTTATCCACTTATTAGTTAACTGGGTAATGTCCTGTTACCCGGTAATTAATCAATTACCCGCATAATTTAAAAATTACCACAAATTACTTAAAATTCTATTTATTTTTAAAATATTTCATATATACTTTATATATTATACTGCCATGGTCATATGGTATCTTGCATGGTACTAGTCCATAATTATATGGTATTATCGCTCGACCGGTATTTAATTCCAAGTTGGCCACTTTCAACGAAACTCATTTTCTTTAATCTGTGTACCCCTTTATCTTTCATAACACTTATTTATTGCTTGTTATAAGTAGTGTAAGTACATTAACGTCAAGATGATCTCATCCCCAAGTCTACGTCGTTTAACTAAAAACGAAATTTTTAACGTATGAAAACGCGAGATGTAACAGCATGGCTGAGCTTTGATAGAGAATCAGCAGGGCAGTTGGCTTCTCTGTACACATAGGAACACATGAAACTTCCCACTTGCATTAGGATTCCAAATGGCTTCATTAGGTTTGTTGGGATTGAAGAAGATTGGAACTTGTATTATTTGAGGAATGAGCTGAACAGGGGCAAAGTCATTAAGCTTTTGCGAGTTCCAGTAACCCTATGTCTAGAAATTGGAGACTTGGACATTCCCAGGTCTACCACCCTCATTTCTGTATTGAGCTAATGGCCCAGAACCTAGCCAATTATCCCACCAGAAACTGCAATTACCTGAGTGAAGCCTCCACCTGATATTTTTTTCATCTTCATTGATTTTCATGTATCTGCAATGGTTCTGAAGCCCAGACCTCCTTCTCTGATTAGATAGCAAAGTTTATACCATGAATCCCAATGATATTTCATTCTATTATTGTCCATGCCCCAGAAGAAATTGGCTGCCAATTTCTCTATTTGTTTTTGGATAGTTTTGGGAGGGGAGATTGCTAACAAGAGGTGGATTGGAGAACATGATTTATTAAGATTTCCCTTCCCCATGTGAAAGCATTTTGCCATGCCAACCTCTGATTCTCCCAACTATCTTGGATGTGAGGTTATTGAAATGAGATATTCTCAACCTGCCAATGTACAGAGGACATCCAAGGTAGGTCAGAGGTGAATTTTTCTTAGTTTAACCTGTGACAGCGTGAATTCTTCTGACAGTAGGCTGAAATGCACAAGGATATGACATGAAGTGACTCTTATGCCTATTGATTTGGTGGACAGATGTGTTTTCATAGTTGTTGAGAATCCACAAGATCCTCTGCAGAGAAGACCCGCCCCCAAATGAGAATATTATGATGTCATCAGTAAAACTGAGGTGACTAACTTGAGGACCCCTCCTTTCCATATAGAACCCATTAAAAATTGGTTGTGGTTGAGAGTGTTCAGCATTCTAGAGAGCAATTCAGCACCTATAATGAACAAGGAAGGGGCTAGAGGATCTCCTTGATTAAGACCTCTAGAGGAGTGGAAAAAGCCAAACCTTGTGCCATTGAAAAAAGCCAAACCTTGTACCAGTTATTGTACATGGTCTTCCAAATCATGTCAATGATCATCTCACAAAAACCCATTCTTCTTAACATAATGCAAGTGTAGCTCCGGGACACCCTATCATAAGCCTTGGCCATATCTAGCTTGATGACACCATTGGAACCTTCATTTGGCTTCTTAATCCCATGAACTATCTCTTGTGCTAGCATGATGTTTTCTGAGATATTTCTACCTCTAACAAAACCAGACTGATTAGGTGAGATTATTCTAGGGAGGATAGGAGCAAGTCTGGAGCAAATAACTTTGGAGATGATGTTGTTGATGAAATTGCTTAGACTGATGGGTCTAAATATAGATAGAGAGTTGGGAAATTCCACCTTGGGCAATAGCACTAAACAAGCACCGGTCATATACATTGTCATACTGCTACCTCCAAAAAAAGCTAGAACAACATTCAGCAGATCAACCTTAATGATGTCCCAGCATGATTGGTAGAACTTTCCATTGAAACCATCTAGTCCAGTTGCACTGTTGGGATTAATAGAGAAGATTGCCTCTTTGAGTTCTGATAAAGTAGAGTCTGCAGTCAGAATGTCATTGTCTTCCTAAGTGATTATAGAAGGAATACATGAGAGGAGTTATTCCCTGACTTAACCCCTTGGATCTGTGAAGAGGTCTTGGTAAAATGTACATGCTGCATTACCAATAGCTGCATCTCCTTGAATCCACTATCCATTTTCATCTTTGATGTTATGGATATACATTTTTCTTCTTCTACCTCTGATGAGACTATGGAAGTACTTGGAGTTGGCATCTCTTTCTTTGAACCACTGAAGTTGAGTTTTTTGTATTAGAAAGTTCTCTTCTAATTTCATGTATCTTATGTACTGAGCCTTAAGGTCATGAAGATTTGCCCTGTCAAATTCTTCATTTATCTCATCCCAGACCATTTCTGTTGCCTTCACCTTTTCTTCATATTCCTTTGCCTTTTGAAATATGTCCCCAAATTCTTGCCTTGACCACTAACTTAATCCAGTACAAAGAGCCTTCAATTTTTGATAGAATATCCACATAGCATTCTCAGTTACCTGTTTATCCCAGATTCCCTTAACAAATGGTTTGAAGTTAGCATCATCAAACCACAGGTTAAGGAACCTAAAGTATTTGTTGCCAGTTTCTAGCCTAACTCTGATCTTCATGAGCAGGGGCATGTGGTCTGACCCTGCTGATGCTAAGTGAGAGACTGTGGTAGCAAGAAAAGCAGCTATCTATTGATCATTGGCAAGGCCCCTGTCCAGTCTTTTCCGTACTATGGAATATTGACTTCTTCCATTAGACCATGTGCATATGGGGCCATAGTATCCCAAATCTACCAAATCGCAATCTTCAATCATGCATAAAAATTCCATACCCTTGTTCATTTGGTAAGGAATGCCTCCTATCATCTCTTCAACTGAGGCAATAACATTGAAGTCACCAATCACACACCAAAGAGTATCATCAGTTGCTGATTTGTGTCTCAGCACCTCCCATAATGGTCTTCTCAGAATTGGTTTGCATTTGGCATATACTACAGTGAGGAAGAAAGGGGTGTCACTTTCCACATGTCTCATTTCTAAAGTTAACTATTGTTCATCATGATCAGTGACAGAAGCACTGAATTCTTTGTCCTAGAAAAACTAGATTTTGTCATTAACATTGAAAGCAGCTTGGTGCATTGAAAGTTGGAGTTTGAAAAGGTTTATATGAGAGGTATCTAGGAATGGTTCAAGAACTGCAATAAATCAAAGTTTGTGGATATGTTTTAGAATTCTGAGCCTTTCAATAGCTCCAGAGGTTCTGATGCCTCTTGCATTCCAAATGATTGTACTAATCATTGGAAGGATGGTTTTAGGTTGTGTTTTGGTAGGACACTGCTGCTTCTAATTCTAGCAGCTATGCTCCTTGTTAACCTTGGTGAGGGACTCTATCATGATGACAATGTTGCAGGAACATCATCATCCTGGTTTGGATTTCCATTTACAGCAGCAATCAAGAGTTCATAATATTGCTCTTTTTGAAGGTCTTCTTTACTAGACTCATCATCAGCATCTTGTTCCCCAAATATTTCATCCTCATATTCAGTTGGTATGTAGTCATCTTGCTTGGGAGTATATCTGTTGAGAGGGAATTCTTCCAAGACCATATCTAGTGGATGTAGGAGGTGGTTTTTTTGGGAGTGCTAGTAGGAATAGAGGTGATTTTGTGTGTTCCAGGTATGGTTTTTTCATCATTGGTGGGTACGTCTAATTAATTGTTATTTGAGGGAGGTTCCTTTTTGGGGAGTAATGATTGGGAGAGGGAGGAGTTAGCAATAACTGAGTTTCTGTAGATAGTGGATTCCACTGTTACATTAGGATCAGGCCTGAAACTTTGCTGGATAGTAGGACTCTGAAATTGGGCATTATCTGGCGGTTCATTTATACTGATTCCTGCATTTCTGTTTCACATAACTTTCCTCTTTTTCTGATTGAGTTTGTTCTTTGTTTTCTGAGTCTGAACTTGAACTTGAAAATCAGCTGCAACTTTAGCTTTTCCTTTGAGCAATGCTTTTATTTATGCAGAAGTATTTTCTTCAGAAGTGGAGGACTCAAAATCCTCTTCCATAATTACACTTTTAGGGTGCTGGGCTTGTTGCTTGCCTGAGTTGGTGACTGTAGTAGTAGGGGTTAGGTGGTCAGTCCTATGGTCATTTAGTGGTGCATTAGCACACCCATGAAGAACATGAGGAATCCCCACCCTATTTGGTACCCCTTCCTGTATGGCTAAAGGTATCTCCTGATAATTCTCCTTTCCTCCATTTACTTCACCATCAACAGAAATAGAAGTGGGGGTAGAGGGAATGGGTTGATTCTGGGCACCAGAATCTACACACCTCTCCAGTTGAGCTGGAGGATTGATGAGGGGGATACCTGATGGTTGTGGTAGTTGTGTGGCCTGTTGTTGAGTTTCATTTGGAACAACTTGTTGTTATTAAGTGTGTGATTGCCTTGGCATGTAAACTTGTTGTTGTTTCTTGTTTTGGGTAGTGCCTTTAAAGTTTTTCTTCTTTTGTATTTGCCATTCCTCTTCTGTTATCATAGCTACCACATTTTGATCTTCTGCTCCCTTTTGGTGTTCTACTGTCATATAGTTTTTCCTTTGATCGTGTGAAACTAATTTTGTGTTTCCCCCTGCTCCTTCTTTTGGTTCTTAGTTGTTCCTGCTTCATCTTTGGACTTCTTGTGATTGGTGGATTGTGAGTTACTTGCTTCAGTAGTTTTTTCCTCCTTTTTCTTCTTTTATTCCTCTTCGCCCAGTCTGATTTCACAGGTGTATTCAGAATGGCTCAGGTGCCTGCAGTGATTACAGTAGGCAGGCACACTATCATATTGGACTTCCAGCCATTCTCTATATCTATTTTCATCCTGTTCCTCATCATATCCAAGCAAGACATGATGAGGTCTCTCCTTGGTGAGATCAATTTGGATTTTTACCTTAGCCACACTTCCCCTTGTTTTCTAGAAATATGCCAGGTCCAGGTATAAGGCTTTGCCAATAGGTGACAGTAGAGGTGTGAGTATTTCTATGTAATACTAATGCTAAGATAGTTCAGGGATAACCACCCATATAGGCATAATAGGTGAGTCTTCATTTGTCTTGAATGCTGGGGACCATGCTTCAAATTTCATCATTTGACCTTGGATATACATATGTTGTTTGGCCCAGACAGTGGAATGATCATACTCATTCTCCAAGTCAATGTAGACAGTCCTACCATTGAAGTGAGCTATGTTGACCGGTCCTATGAGTTCAGTCTGGGCAATAAAGCATTTTCTAATGACTTCCATTCTAGGCATGGTATTGGAGAACTTGCCTACTACTGTGAATTTACACCTGTCAGCAAATCTCACCATATAATCATCCCTTTTAAAAATTATTGCAGGCTAACCTTGTTGTTATTTTTTAGGGGTAAAAGATATGGGTTTGATCTCAGCGTCATGTTTGGCTCTGAGCCTTGTGACATAAGAATGGGTGACAGTAGGGGTGGTGGTGGAGAACTACCAACTGGTTTGTTTTTATTCGAGGGATTGCTAGCTTGTGGAGTGGGGTTGGTGACTGGAGGAGCCTGTGTGACAAGCTGGATAGCTGGTGGACTATTTTTGCAGGAGGTTTCTCGGAGTTTTTTGAGTTGATTGACCTAACAAAGTTGGATGAGATATTGAGTAGCGCATTAGCAATAGAATTAGGATTTGGATAGGGTTGGTTCTAAGGCAACTGATTGTGTAGAGGCTCATAGTTAGTTGTTGGATGCACAGATGAAGGGGTAGCACCTAAGGTAAGACCATTGACATCTCATTTTCCAATCGTTTCAGTACTGTTTTCAGGAATACGGGAGGTGTTTAGCGTAGACATATGAACTCCTTGAGCTATTTGTTAACCCTTGGCAGTCTTCTGAGCTTCTGGCAAGGAGGAGAGTGGTTGACCATTGCTTTTATGAATTAAAGCATGGGAATTCTTTTGACGAGTAGATTCATGTTGATATTGTAAGGCTTGAACACCATTTTGAATTCCCATATGAGCAACAGAGGTGGCATTGACATTTGGTTGAGCACCTGGAAATTCATCGACTGCAGAGTCACTAATTTGGATATTCTAGGAGATAGGCTCCTCGGGCAGAGTATAAAGTTTCAAAATCAAGGGTTTAGACATTTTTATCAAAACAAGTGTTTGGGAGCTCAGATTTGAAAGAGATTTTGAGTGATTTTTAGAGATATCAATTGGATAATGATTCCTAGATTTTTTTAGCTTATAACCCATTAATCTAAATGTGAATTCATTATCTAATTTTGGATTTGGGGTGAGAAAATGAGAAAAATTTGGAAACAATCTTGGGCCTAATTTTGGGTTTTTGATCAAGATTTTAGTATCAGATTGTTGTAATTTTGGTATGGTTAGACTCGTGAGTGAATGAGGGTTCATAATCCGTAACTTTTACATGATTACGAGAAGTGGGACCAGGGAGGATTTTTGGGCAATTTTCTTAATTTCGTGTGTTAGCTTTAAATTAATTTGTGGAATTAGTTACTTGAAGTTATATTTATATTATGCAATTCATTTGAATAGATTTGGGCTATTTGGAGTCGAGTACTCGTGGCAAGAACATGATTTCGAGTTGATTGAGCTGGTTCGAGGTAAGTAGTTTGCCTAACCTTGTGTGGGGGAACTCCCCCTTAGCATTTGGTATTGTTGATATAAATGCCTTGTACGTGAGGTGACAAGTGCGTACTTGTGCAAATTGTTGAAAATCATATTTTCATTAAGTAACTATAATTGTGTTTTTCTTCCTTGTTGTACATTACTTGCAATTTTAAGCCTACCTTTAGCTTAGGAAAGCATGCCTAAGTGGCTTAACTGTTTTACTTGCTCAAACTGCCTTATTTGAATTCTATGCAGCATGCTAGGTTAGAAATACCTATTTTTCCTAGGTATAGAATTGGATAGAATTGAATATTCTTCGTGATGTTATTGTGAGTTTACTTTGGGACTATGGGCGATATCCCGGTAGATCCCCTTTGCATATTTATTTGGGACTACGGATTGGTATTCCGATAGATCCCCCCTGCACATTTACATTGGAACTACGGGACTGTACCCAATTGATTCCACATGTATTGGATATTTACAGTTGGGACTACGGATTGGTATTCCGGTAGATCCCCCTGCACATTTACATTGGAACTACGGGACTGTACCCGGTTGATTCCACCTGTACTGGATATTTATATTTGGGACTACGAATTGGTATTCCGGTAGATCCCCTACGCACTATGAGTTGGACTACGGGACGACACCTGGGAGATCCACTGGATATTTACATTTGGGGACTACAGGACGATATACTGGGAGATCCCCGGTTGCTATTTTGTGTGGAGCTATATTCTTTCTGCAATTTTTCTCTCTTTTATAGTTGTTGTTATTCTTATTATCCTATGTTACTTCATACTGTTTCATATCATTTTATATTTTTATGTATATGACCGGTAGGGCCCTGACCTTCCTCGTCACTACCCGACCGAAGTTAGGCTTGGCACTTACTAGGTACTGTTGTGGTGTACTTATGCCCTTTCTTGTACATATTTTTCTTCGTGTGCAGATCCAGGTTCTTCGACTCAGCCCTAATATCCTTGAGGCGAGGCGTTTCTTCAGAAACTTCGAGGTATATCTTCCGCGTCTGCAGACCGATGAGTCCCTCTCCATTCTCTCTTGTAGTTATAGCCCATCTATATTTCTTTTGATTTAGACATTCTTGAGTTAGAGCACTATATAGTATCCATAGCTTATGATTTCATGAGATTCCGGGTTTTGAGAGATATTTCAGTTGAGAGTGTATATTTGTATATGCCGAGCGACATCTTAAACGTTTTCATTATGTTTATCCGTAGTTTCTACTAGTTTTTATCTGTTGTTTCCATTTTCCGCAAATTGTTAGTCTTACTTAGTCGTAAAGACTAGGTGCCGTCACGATAGTTCACGGAGGGCTAACTGGGGTTGTGAAAAGTTGGTATTAGAGCTCTAGGTTCATAGGAGTCATGAATCACAAGCCGGTTTATTAGAGTCCTGCGGATCGGTACGGAGACGTCTGTACTTATCTACGAGAGGCTATGTAACTGTTAGCAAAATTCCACTTCATTTGACTTCGCTATCGTGCGAGATTCTTAACATCACCAATTCTAAACCTCTGTCTTCCATTCTCTCATAGATGGTGAGGCCACGTACTACCAGAGATGACCAGGCACCCGTGCCCCCAGCTAGAACCGTCAGAGGTTGGGGCCGGGGTAGATGCCGAGGACGCTTACGTGGTACAGCCAGCGCACCCACGTGAGTTGCAACCGAGGAGCCACCAGCAGCTCCTGCCGGAACCCAGGCACCTGATACGCCTACTACTACTACTCCAACACTTCAGGAGACATTAGCATAGTTCATGAGCATGTTTTGTACAATGGTTAAGGCGGGGTTGATTCAGGTTGTACCAAATACTTCACATATCGGGAGAGGGACCCAGACTCCCGCCTCCCCCACTCCAGAACAGTGAGTTCACATTGATTGGGTTCCAGGTGTCATGGCGACACAACCTATGGTCCCATTTAAGCAGGTATAAAGGGTTGCTCGCCGGGTAAAGGACATGTGGGTCCGGGAGATAGAGGACATACAAGGTCAGGAAAGAGAGTCTAGGGAGGCGGGGAGACCTCATAGATCAGAGAGATCTACTGGTCCTTATTTTGGAGGCAAGGTATGATATGGTAAAGGTTTTTTAGGTCAGCCAGTTCCGTTTGCGTTTCAGGCTTCGCACAATGTTTCAGGTGTTCAGGGGTCTTAAAGTACCCGTACCGCACAGTTCTCACAGCTACGTCAGTAGCGAGGTTGTTTTGAGTGTGGCGACACATGCCATGTGGTTAGAGATTACCCTAGACTAGGGAGGGGTGCACCTCCACATACTTCTCAATCACATCGTGCTCCGGAGTGTTCCCAAGCTATGATTTCAGCACCAGTTGCTACCCGACCTGCCCAGCCGACTAGATGTGGAGGTTGGATAGGTAGAGGCTGCCCTAGAGGGGGAGGCCAGGCCAGATATTTTGCCTTTCCTGCCCTTACTGAGGCTCTTGCCTTCAATTTTGTCAACACAGGTATTGTCCTAGTTTGTCATAGAGATGCATCGACTTTATTCGATTTCGGTTCCACTTATTCTTATGTGTCCTATTATTTGCCCCGCATTTGGGCATATCTCGGGATTCTTTGAGTTCCCCTATTTATATTTCTACTTCTATGAGAGATTTTATTGTTGTGGACCGTGTTTATCGGTCATGTTTGGTTACTCTTAGTTGTTTTGAGACCAGAGCCAATTTATTATTGCTCAACATGGTAGACTTTGATGTTATCTTGGGCATGGACTGGTTGTCGCGCCATTATGCTATTCTTGATTGTCATGCCACAACCTAACGTTGGCTATGCCAGGTGTACTGCGAGTAAAGTGGAGGGGTACTTTAGATCACACTCCCAGTAGAGTTATTTCTTTCCTTAAAGCTCAGCGAATGGTTGAGAATGGGTGTGACATGTATCTGGCCTATGTGAGAGTTGCTAATGTTGATACCCCTACAGTTGATTCAGTCCCAGTAGTACGTGACTTCTCTGATGTGTTTTCAGCTGATCTTTCGGGTATGCCACCCGATAGGGATATTGATTTTTGGTATTGATCTGTTGCCGGGAACTCAACCCATTTCTATTCCTCCGTACCGTATGGCTTATCCTGAGTTGAAGGAGATGAAGGATCAGTAACAAGAATTGCTTGATATGGGTTTTATTCGGCCCAATTTTCACCTTGGGGTGCTTCTGTCTTGTTTGTGAAGAAAAAGGATGGTTCTATGCGTATGTTCATTAATTATCGCCAGTTGAACATAGTTACAGTGAAGAATCGGTATCTTTTTCCTCGTATTGATGATCTATTTGACTAGTCACAGGGTGCATAAGTGTTTTCTAAGATTGACTTGCATTCAGGTTACCATCAGTTGAAGATTCGGGAGCCAGATATACCGAAAACTACTTTCATGACTCAGTATGGTCATTACGAGTTCCTTGTTATATTGTTTGGGCTTACCACTACCCCAACATTCTTCACGAATTAGATGCACAGTGTGTTTTTGCCATATCTTGACTCGTTCGTTATTGTCTTTATTGATGATACTCTGGTATACTCCCGGAGTTTGGAAGATTATGAGCAACACCTGAGGACAGTGCTTCAGACTTTGAGGGAAAAGAAGTTATATGCAAAGTTCTCGAAATGTGAGTATTTGTTGGATTTTGTGGCATTCTTGGGTCACATGGTATCGAGTGAGGGGTAATGGTGGATCTGAAGAAAGTGGAAGCAGTGTAGAGTTGGCCCAGACCATCCTCAGCTATAGAGATCCACAGTTTTCTTTGCTTGGCAGATTATTACCGTCGATTTGTTGAGAGGTTTTCATCTATTGCAACACCTATGACTAGGCTAACCTAGAAGGGCGCTCCATTCCAGTGGACAGAAGAGTGTGAGGCGAGCTTCCATAAGCTCAAGACATCTTTGACTACAGCCCCAATTTTTATATTGCCTATAGGTTCGGGGTCTTATATTTTCTATTGTGATGCCTCGAGTATTGGCCTTTGTGCGGTATTGATGCAGGATGGTAGGGTGATTGCCTATGCATCCAGACAGTTGAAGGCACATGAGAAGAATTATCTTGTCCATGATCTCGAGTTAGCAGCTATTGTTCAAGCCTTGAAAATGTGGCGTCATTATTTGTACGGTGTGCCTTGTGAGATTTATACTTATCACTAGAGTTTGCAGCATTTGTTCAAGCAGAAGGACCTTGATTTGCACCAGAGAAGGTGGTTAGAGCTGTTGAAGGACTATGATATTACTATTTTGTATCACCCGAGTAAGGCCAATGTGGTGGCCGATGCTTTGAGTCATCGGGCGGAGAGTTTTGGGAGTTTGGCTTATCTACCAGCAGCTGAGAGGCCTATGGCGATGGATGTTCAGGCCTTAGCCATCCAGTTTGTGAGATTGGATCTTTTGGAGCCTAGTCGAGTTCTAGCTTGCGTGGTCTCTGGTCTTCCTTATTTGATCGTATCAGGGAGCGTCAGTATGATGACCCTCATTTGCTCGTCCTCAAGGACAAGGTTCTGTATGGTGATGCAAGAGATGTGACTATTGGTGATGACGAGGTATTGAGGATGCAGGGTCTGGTATGTGTACCCAATGTTGATAGGCTTCGTCAGTTGATTCTAGAAGAGGCCCATAGTTCGCGGTATTCTATCCATCCGGGTGCCGCAGAGATTTACTAGAATTTGAGGCAGCACTATTGGTGGAGGCGTGTGAAGAAGGATATAGTTGGATTTGTAGCTTGGTGCCTCAATTGTCAGCAAGTGAAGTATGAGCCCCAAAGATTGGGTGGGTTGCTTCAGCAGATAGAGATTCCGGAGTTGAAGTGGGAGCGGATCACCATGGACTTCGTAGTTGGTCTACCATGGACTTTGAACAAGTTCGATGCCATTTGGGTAATTGTGGATAGGCTGACCAAGTCCGCACACTTCATTACTGTATGTGTTACCTATTCTTTGGAGTGGTTAGCGGAGATTTAAATCCGGGATATTGTTCGTCTGCATGGTATTCCAATTTCTATCATTTCTGACCGAGGTACTCAATTCACATCACGGTTCTGGAGGGCGATATAGCATGAGTTGGGTACTCAGATGGAGTTGAGCATAGAATTTCACCCCCATACTGACGGACAGTCCGAACACACTGTTTAGATTCTTGAGGATATGCTCCGTGCGTGTGTGATGGAATTTGGAGGTTCTTGGTATCAGTTCTTGCCACTGGCGGAGTTTGCCTACAATAACAGTTATCAGTCCAGCATTCAGATGGCACCATATGATGTTTTATATGGTAGGCAGTGCAGATCCCTGGTGGGTTTGTTTGAGCCGGGTGAGGCTAGATTATTGGACGCAGACTTGGTTCAGGATGCTTTGGAGAAGGTTAAGGTGATTCAGGATAGACTCTGTATAGCCCGGTCCAGACAAAGAGTTATGCGAACAAGAAGGTTCCTGAAATTTTCTATATGGTTGTAGAGCGGGTCTTGCTTCGGGTTTCACCTATGAAGTGCACTATTAGATTTAGTAAGAAAGGGAAGTGGAGTCAGAGGTTTATTGGTCCTTTTGAGATATTGAGATGTATTGGGGGGTTGCTTATGAGCTTGCCTTACCTCCCAACTTGGCAGTAGTTCACCGTGATGCTCCGAAAGTATCACGGTGACCCATCACACATATTGGATTTCAGTTCAGTCCAGTTGGACAAGGATCTATCTTATGTTGAGGAGCCAGTGGCAATATTGGACAGTCAGGTTCGGAAGTTGAGGTCAAAGAACATTGCAATAGTGAAGGTCCAGTGGCGGGGTCAGTAGTTCGAGAAGGCGACCTGTGAGACCGAGCAGGATATGCACAGCCGTTACCCTCATCTTTTTACTACTTTAGGTATGTCTCTGTGCTTGTTCGAGGACATACAAATGTTTTAAGAGGGGGAGGATATAACGACCCGCCGGTTGTTTTAAGAATTAACGCTTCGATCCCCTATTAACTGCTTTCCCTGTGTTTGTTTTTGTATTGTGAGTTACCGGGAGGATTCATTGTGAGTTTCGGAGTGTTTTGGGACAATTAGTCCCTCAATGAGAGCTTAAGCTTTAAAATTTGGACCGTAGTCGGAGCAGTGTGAAGACGGCCTTGGAATGGATTTCCGACAATTCCATTAGCTCGGTTGGGTGATTTAAAGCTTAACTAGGCTTGAAATGCCGAAAGTGCAATTTTTGAAGTTTCCAGATTGATAGTGAAATTTTGATATCGGGGTTGTAATCCAATTCCGAAAGTTCGAATAGCTCTGTAATGTTTAATGTGACTTGTGTGCAAAATTTGGGGTCAATCGGACTTAGTTTGGTTGGTTTCAGCAACGGTCTTAGGATTCTTTAAATTTCAAGTTCTTTAGGTTTTGATTGGAGGGTGATTCATGGTTTTAGCATTGTTTTATGTGATTCTATGGTTGGACTAACTTTGTATGATGTTTTAAGATTCGTTGGCATATTTAGTTGAGGTCCCAAGGAGCCTCGGGTGTGTTTCGGATGCTCAACGCGTCATTTTTGGGCTTAGAGAAGTTGCAGATTTTCTGCTGTTGTGTTGCAAAGAAAACCTTCATCGCATTCGCAAGAGGGTTCTCGCATTCGTGTAGAGCATCTAGGTAAAGCAATTGAATTGTGCTTCGCGTTTGCGATGATGCCCTCACGTTCGCGAAGGTATAGGCCCTTTGGTCTTCGTGTCCGCGACAAGGTCCTCGCATTCGCGTAGGGTCCACCAGTGTAAGTTACGAGTTGGCGAGTGGACCCTTGCATTCGCGAAAGAGGAAAAGCTGGCCAGTATTTTTGTGCATCGCATTCGCGGCAATGGACTCGCATTCGCGAAGAAGGAATTACCTGGGCAGAATATTATTATTTTCTTTTAACAAAGTCCACTAGGTACTATGCCTAGGGTTGATTTTCATATATATAACATAAAGTACCAAACTAGAGGGGGACATAAACCTGAACTCCAGAAGTAAGATGAAAGGGAATTTGATTGTCCAAACTTGACAACCAAATGGATCATGTACACTATGAAGGGTTAGACCTATAAGGTTGCTCCAATTACCTATCCACATATGATAGGTAATTGGTTATACAAAATCAAGCTGAAGTAATCCAAGGTCAACTATACAAAAGAGCACATACGATCCTAAATCTACCAAATGGATGAGTTGGAAGATCATCTTCCATATTCAAACAATTCTACATCTAATGAAAGTGTAGAAATTCCCTAGGGTGTATGACAAAAAACATATGGTGCTTGAAAGGTCCATCTACAACCTTGCTTTGGCATTGAGTGCAAAGAAAGCTAGGTTGAAGATGGCTACCAAAAAGGCCCCTTTTATTGAGCTGAGGATTTTTTGCTTCTTGATGGTGACAGAAGGGAGTGAGTATTGGCTTGCTTCACTTGTCCAAAAGGCTTTATGGCTTGCAGCATGCTTATTTCTTCTGACAACATTATTGCCAGGAGAGAGTGTTTTCTGTTGAGGACTGGTAAGTAGTATGATGATTATGGCTGAATCCCTACTGGACTGCTGCTTGAGAGTTGAACATCTGGCATATTGTTGCTGATGGAGTTGCAGTAGGATTTTTGGAAAATAATGTATCTCCTGGAGGTGATTGACTTAAAGAGACACATGCTGCAGTGTTATGGCTGCTGTGGACTGAGTACTGATGGCTTCTTGGCTAGAATTTGCATCCAGCAGCTGAGAATCTGGTGTGGTTGTGAGAGGATGAGTTGTGAGGCTTGGGGAAATTGGTGCACTTTCACTAGAATGTGCATCTAGGGTGTTAATACCACTAACTGAAAGTGCCACAATTGACCAAGCCTTCTCCAGGTACTTGTAAAAAATTAGCAGACTTGTTAGTGAAAAGGTGCTCATTATCTAGGTTCTTGTGGGTTCTGGAACAGAGTATGGGTATGAGGGAAGTGGTGTCTTTGGTTGCAGGTTCTTGTGGATACTGCGACTAGTTGTATTGTTGTTTCTGCTACTGAGAGAGTGTGTAGGAGTTGTAGGAAGTTGGTGCATATTGGATTGTTGCTTAACAATTACTCTTAGGTTCTTGTGTATGCTAAGGTGAACTGTGAGCTTGCTACTTTGGTTAGCAGAATGATCTAATGGATGAGTTCCAAAATCACCCTATCTAGTGTGTAACAGTGGTGGATTGTGGTGTCAGAGGGGTTGGTATGATTGGTTGTCAGCATAAGGCTGCATCCTGAATTTGCAGAAAAATCTGCATTTTCTGTAGCTGCAGTTGATGTATGTTCTCTGGCACCTGACTGCATGTTCTTGTGTGGACTACCGAAGATAATTATGTGTGCCAAAGTTTGGAAAACATAGCTGCGGGAGAATGGAGCCTTGCATCTTGAATTTGTAGGATTGTGGTGTCAGAGGGGTTGGTATGATTGGTGCAGTATTTTCCTTGGCACCTGATTGCAGGTTCTTGTGTGGACTACTGAAGTTGTTTTTGTGTGCCAAAGTTTGGAAAACATAGTAGCAGGAGGATGGAGCCTTGCAATGGTGGAGCCTACAGGCTTCAGTTGTGATTGGAGAACAACTGACCTGTTGTATTTGGATCTGCTGGGTCTGTCGGCATTCTATATGACATACCCAAAAGTATTGATGCAGCTGGAGGAGGTTGAGCATTCGAGATGCTAATACCACTCCTACCAGTTGCCTCAAAAAACTGATGGGAAGTTCTATACCTGGAAAAAGAAGCAAACATGTTAGTAGAAATGGTTTTGCCCTCAGGTTCTTGTGTTTTCTGAGGTCATGTGGGGTTTTGGATTAAGGAAGGAATGAAAGGTGTGAAGCTGTTGCATCTGTTCTAGTTTCTGAGCATGGAAGTACAGAAACTGAAAACAGAGATAATGATTTAGGGAGCTAACTTCCAAGAGTGTTTTATATGTGTTGCATTGGTGACTTGGGTTCATAAATGATTAGGATAGATTTGTTCCGATTTTGGAGACCATGGAACATGATTTGGTAATAGGGAACATAGTAGTTACATTTTTTCATTGATACTCCTCCAATAGATTGAGAAATTGAATTTCTAATACCACATAAGGGAGGAATACCAAAAGATTATGCAAATAGCTGGAAAGAACACCTGCAAAAAAGAAGAAAAGGTTATTTTGGGAGCCTAGCACAGGCCAGAGCTTTGTTGTTACCGCCCCCTCAATTGATGTAGCATTGATATTAACCATTAGAAGTGGAAGGAATGGAGGACTATTAAGCAGGGGTTTTGATCCTCCTAGTTGTCTTGTGTCTAAAAGCTGGGGTGCCAAGATAGTCTTGCCTAGTCTGCCCCCTGATGATGTTTGGAAGAGAAGAAGTGGAGGTGTATTTGGCCATTGTATTGATTGCATGGCTGAGATTTGACAGAGAATCAACAGGGAAATTGGCTTCTCTGTATACATGGGAACATGTGAAACTTTCACATTGATTATTGAGGACTATAAGCTGCTGCAACTTCATTTTGAGAGATCAAGGTAAGTTTTTTCCATTGATCAACCACTGGATTAAGAGTGTAGAATCAGTTTTCAGGTGAACCTTGGTGAAGCCATTGTTCAAGCACCATTGAATTCCTAAGAGAGCTGCTTCAGTTTCTGCAGAGTTGTTTGTTCCTTCACCTAGGGGAGCAGCTATGGCATGAATGAAGAAATAGTGCTGGTCTATGATAATCACCCCTGCTCCTGTTTTTCATGGATTTGTGAGAGCACTTCTATCACTATTGATTTTCACAAAGCTAGTGTTTGGTTTTTCCCAAATACCTTGAGTGGAAAGGGTCTGGTTCTCAAGCCTCTCTATGAAAGGGTATAAATCATGCCAGTTCAGAGGCCACTTGATGTCAGGGAAATTAGCTCTCAACAACAGATTAACATCAGAATTTATAGAGAAGAGGACTCTGGTGAGAGATGAATTTTTGCCCCCATATTTGGCACTACATTTGTTCTTCCACAAGTTCCAACTGATGATTATAGGGAGGGTGTGAAGAATGAGTTTTTGAACATCATTATGGCTTTTCAAGCACCACCATTTCATTAGGAGGAGTCTGAGGGGGATTTGTTCTGTTTCCACTCCAACTAAACCACTGAATCTTCCCCAAACTATTCTAACAAAGTTTCCCATACTAAATAGGTGATTAACTATTTCATTGGTGTGAAAGGAGCAGCATACACACCTTGTGACAATAGGAGAGCTAAAGGAAAGAACCCTGTCATTAGTAGGGAGTTTGTTTCTGAGGGCTCTCCACAGACAAAAAGGACCACTTGAAGGGGATTTTTCTATGCCAAGTCATTTTGTTGGTGAAGTTGGATTGCTTCCTTTTCCTGATCACCTCCCATGTAGAGGCACAGGTGAACTTCAAACTTGCATTAGGAGTCCAAATGGCTTCATCAAGTTTGTTGGGATTGAAGAAGATTGGAACTTGCATTATTTGAGGAATGAGCTGAACTGAGGCAAAGTCATTAAGCTTTTGAGAGTTCCACTGACCCTCTATCCATAAATTGGAGACTTGGACATTCCCATGTCTACCACCCTCATTTCTGTGTTGAGCGAATGGCCCAGAACTTAGCCAATTATCCCACCAGAAGCTGTAATTACCCGAGTGAAGCCTCCAGCTGATGTTTTTTTCAGCTTCCTTTTTATTGGACATCATTTTTTTCCAAGCATGAGATTGACCAGAATCCCATTTTTTGGAGATGGGGTTGGATCTCTAACAGTATTTGGCCATTAAAAAACTACTCCACATGGATTAAGCATTCCTAAAGTGCAACCACTACTTGAACTCTATTGATTTGCATGTATCTACATAGGTTTTGAAGCGCAGGCCTCCTTCTCTGACTGGATAGCATAGTTTATAACATGAAGCCCAATGATATTTCATTCTATTATTGTCCATGCCCTAGAATAAATTGGTTTTTAATCTCTCTATTTGTTTCTGGATAGTTTTGGGAGGGGAGATGGCTGAAAGGAGGTGGATTGGCATGGATTGGAGAACATGTTTTATTAAGGTTGCCCTTCTCCCAAGTGAAAGCATTTTTCCATGCCAACCTATGATTCTCCCAACTATCTTCGATGTGAGGTTGTTGAAATGAGATATTCTCAACGTGCCAATGTACAGAGGACATCCAAGCTAGGTCAGAGGTGAATTTTTCTTAGTAAAACCTATGACAATTTGGATTCTTCTGACAGTAGACTGAAATGCACAAGGAGATGACATGAAATGACTGTTATGCCTATTGATATATGGCAAGATGTGTTTTCATAGTTGTTGAGAATCCACCTGATCCTATACAGAGAAGACCTGCCCCTAGATTAGAATATATGATTTCATCAGCAAAACTGAGGTGATTAACTTGAAGACCCTCCTTTACATATAGCACCCGTTGAAAAAATGGTTGTGGTTAAGAGTGTTCAACATTCTAGAGGGCAATTTAGTACCTATAATGAAAAAGTAAGGGGCTAGAGGATCTCCTTGTTTAAGACCTCTAAAGGAGTGGAAAATCCAAACCTTGTGCCATTGATAATGACTGAGTACCAGTTACTGGACATGGTCCTCCAAATCATGTCAGTGATCATCTCACAGAAACCCATTCTTCTTAACATAATGCAAGTGTAGCTCCAGGACACCCTATCATAAGCCTTGGCCATATCTAGCTTGATGACAATATTGGAACCTTCATTTGGCTTCTTGATCCCATGAACTATCTCTTGTGCCAACATGATGTTTTCTGAGATATTTCTGCCTCTAACAAAACTAGACTGATTAGGTGAGATTATTCTAGGGAGGATAGGAGCAAGTCTGGAGCAATTAACTTTGGAGATGATCTTGTTGATAAAATTGCTTAGACTGATTGGTCTAAATTCAGATAAAGAGTTGATAAATTCCACCTTGGGCAATAGCACTAAACAAGCACTGGTCATATACTTTGGCATACTACTACCTCCAAAGTAAGCTAGAACAACATTCAGTAGATCAACCTTGATGATGTCATAGCATGATTGGTAGAACTTGCCATTGAAACCATCTGGTCCAGTTGCACTATTGGGATTCATAGAGAAGACTACCTCTTTGAGTTCTGATATGGTAGGGTCTGTAGTCAGAATATCATTGTCTTCCTGAGTGATCATAGAAGGAAAACATGAGAGGAGATCTTCCCTGATTGAACTCCCTGGATCTGTGAAAAGGTCTTGGTAAAATGTACATGATGCATTACCAATAGCCTCATCTACTTCAATCCACTGTCTATTTTTATCTTTGATCTTGTGGATATACATTTTTCTTCTTCTACCTCTAATGAGACTATAGAAGTACTTGGAGTTGTCATCTCCTTCTTTGAACCACTGAAGTTGAGTATTTTGTTTTAGAAAGTTCTCTTCTATTTTCATGTATCTTATGTACTAAGCCTTTAAGGTCATGAAGATTTGTCTTGTCAACTTCTTCATTTGTCTCAGCCCAGACCATCTCTGCTACCTTCACCTTTTATTTATATTCCTTTGCTTTTTGAAATATGTCCCCAAATTCTTGCCTTGACCACTAACTCAATCCAGTACAAAGAGCCTTCACCTTTTGATGGAATATCCACATGGCATTCCTGGTTACCTGTTTATCCTAGATTCCCTTAACAAATGGTTTGAAGTTAGCATTATGCTAAGTGAGAGATTGTGGTAGCAGGAAAAACAGCTATCCATTGATCATTGGCAAGCCCCCTATCCAGTCTTTTCCATACAATGGAATATTGACCTCTGCCATTAGGCCATGTGCATCTGGAGCCATAATATCCCAAATCTACCAAACCATAATCTTCAATCATGCACAGAAATTCCATACTCTTGTTCATTTGGTAAGGAATGCCTCCTATCTTCTCTTCAGTTGAGGCAATAGTATTGAAGTCAACAATCACACACCAAGAAGAATCATAAGTTGCTGATTTGTGTATCTGCACCTCCCATAAAGGTCTTCTCAGAATTGGTATGCATTTGGTATACACTATAGTGAGTAAGAAAGGGCAGTCACTTTCCACATGTCTAATTTCTAAAGTTAACTGTTGTTCATCATAATCAGTGACAGAAGCACTGAATTCTTTGTCCCAGAAAATCCATATCTTTTCATTAACATAGGAAGCAGCTTGGTGCATTGAAAGTTGGAGTTTGAAAAGGTTTATATGAGAGGTATCTAGGAATGGTTCAAGAACTGCAATAAGGAAAGTTGGTGGGTGTGTTTCGGAATACTGAGCCTTTTAAAAGCTCCAGAGGTTCTGATACCTCTTGCATTCCAAATGATTGTACTAATCATTGGAATGATGATTTTAGGTTGTGTTTTGGTAGGACACTACTGCTTCTAATTCTAGCAGCTCTACTCCTTGTTAACCTTGGTGAGGGACTCTTTCATGATGACAATGTTGCAGGAACATCATCATCCTAGTTTGGATTTCCATTTATAGCAGCAATACAGAGTTCACAATAATGCTCATTTTGAAGGTCTTCTTTACTAGACTCATCATCAACATCTTGTTCCCCAAATATTTTATCCTCATATTCAATTGGTCTGTAGTCATCTTGCTTTGGAGTATATCTGTTGAGAGGGCATTATTCCAAGACCATATCTAGTGAATGTAGGAGGTGGTTTTTTTTGGGAGTGCCGGTAGGAATAGAGGTGGTTTTGTGTGTTTTGGGTGTGGTTTTTTCATCATTGGTGGGTACGTCTGATTTATTATCATCTAAGGGAGTTTCTTTGTTGGGGAGTAATGGTTGGGAGATGGAGGGGTTAGCTATTACTGAGTTTTTGTAGACAATGGATTCCACTGTAACATTACGATCAGGTCTGAAACTTTGTTGGACAGTAGGACTCTAAAATTGAGTATCATCTGGTGGTTCATTTATACGGATTCCTGTATTTATGTTTCTCATTGGTTTCCTCTTTTTCTTACTAGGTTTGTTCTTTGATTTCTGAATCTAAACTTGAACATGTAAATCAGCTACAACTTTAGCTTTTCCTTTGAGCAAAGGTTTCATTTGTGCAGAAGTATTTTCTTCAGAAGTAGAGGACTCAAAATCCTCTTCCATTATTACACTTTTAGACTGTTGGGCTTGTTGCTTGCCTGAGTTGATAAATGTGGTAGCAGGGGTTGGATGGTCAGTCCTATGGTCATTCAGTGGTGCATTAGTACACTCATGCAGAACATGAGGAATCCTCTCCACATTAGGTACCCCTTCTTGTCTGGCTAAAGGTATCTCTTGATAATTCTCCTTTCCTCCATTTACTTCATCAACAACAGAAATAGAAGTGGGGGTAGGGGAATGGGTTGATTCCGGGCACCACAATTTACACTCCTCTCTAGTTGAGTTCGAGGATTGATGAGAGGGATACCTGATGGTTGTGGTAGTTGTGTGTCCAGTTGTTGAGTTTCATTTGGAATAACCTGTAGTTTTTGAGTGTGTGAATGCCTTGGCATGTAAACTTATTGTTGTTTTTTGTTTTAGGTAGTGCCTTTAAAGTTTTTCTTTTTTTTTTGTGTTTGCCATTCCTCTTCTGTTATCACGGCTACAGAATTTTGATTTTTGCTCCCTTTTAGTGTTCTGCTGTCATATGGTTTTTCCTTTGATCTTGTGCAACAAATTTTGGTGTTTCCCCCCTGCTCATTCTTTTGATTCTTACTTGTTCCTTCTTCATCTTTGGACTTCTTGTGATTGGTGGACTGTAAGTTACTTGCTTCAGCAGTTTTTCCCTCTTTTTTCTTCTTTTTTCCTCTTCGCTCAGTCTAATTTCACAGGTGTATTTAGAATGACCCAGGTGCCTGCAGTGATTATAGTAGGCATGCACATTATCATATTAGACTTCCAGCCATTCTCCATCTCCATTTTCGTCTTGTTCCTCATCATATCCAAGCCAGACATGATGAGGTCTCTCCTTGGTGAGATCAATTTGGATCTTTACCTTAGCCACACTTCCTCTTATTTTCTAGAAAGATGTCAGGTCCAGGTATAAGGCTTTGCCAATAGGTGACAACAGAGGTGTGAGTATTCCATGTAATACAAATGCCAAGGTAGTTCAGGGATAACCACTCATATAGGCACAATGGGTGAGTCTTCATTTGGCTTGAATTTTGGGGACCATGCTTCCAATTTGATAATTTGACCTTGGATAAACATATGCTCATTGTCCAAGACAATGGAATGATCATACTCATTCTCTAATTCAATGGAGACAGTCCTAGCATTGAAGTGAGCTATCTTGACTGGTCCTCTGAGTTCAGTCTGGGCAATGAATCTTTTTCTTTTAACTTCCATTCTAGGCATGGTATTAGAGAACTTTCCTACTATTGTGAATTTACACCTATCAGCAAATCTCACCATATAATCATCCCTTTTGAAAATTACTACAGGCTGACCTTGTTTGGTAGTTATCTATGGAGGGGTAAAAGCTATGCATTTGATCTCAGCCTCATGTCTGGCTATGAGCCTTGTGACATAAGAATGGGTGACAGTAAGAGGTGGTGGTGGAGAACTACCAACTGGTTTGTTTTTATTGGAGGGATTGCTAGCTTGTGAAGTGGGGTTGGTGACTGGTGGAGCCTGTTTGACATGCTGAATAGCTGGTGGACTATTTTTTGCAGGAGGTTTCTCGGGTTTTTAATGTTGGTTGGCCTATCAAAGTTTTAGAATTAGGATTTGTTTTGGGTTGGTTCTAAGGTAACTGAGTGGCTAGAGGCTCATTATTAGCTGTTGGATGCACGGATGAAGGGATAGCACCTGAGGTAACACCAATGACATCTCCTTTTCCAATTGTTTCTGTACTATTTTCAGGGATGTGGGAGGTGTTTAGAATAGACATATGAACTCCTTGAACTATTGGTTCACCATTGGCAATATTCTGAGCTTCTAGCAAGGAAGAGAGTGGCTGACCATTGCTTTTTTGAATTAAAGTATGGAAAATTTTTTGACGAGTAGATTTTTGGTGATATTGTAAGGCTTGAACACCACTTTGAATTCCCATTTGAGCAACAGAGGTGTCATTGACATTTGGTTGAGCACCTAGAAGTTCAGTGACTACAGAGTCACTAATTTCGATATTCGATGAGATAGGCTCCTGGGGCAGAGTATAAAGATTCAAAATCGAGAGTTTAGCCATTTTTATCAAAACAAGAGTTTGAGAGCTCGGATTTGAACGATATTTTGAGGGAGTTTTAGAGATATCAATTGGGTAATGATTCCTAACTCCTTTTTCTTATAACCCATTAATCTAAATGTGAATTCATCATCTAATTCGGATTTGGGGTGAGAAATTGAGAAAGAATAGGAAAAGTTCTTAGGCCTAATTTTGGGGTTTTGATCAAGATTTTGGTATCGGATTGGAGTAATTTTTGTATGGTTAGACTCGTTAGTGAATTGGGGATTCATAATCAGTAACTTTTACCCAATTCCGAGACGTGGTCCCGGGGAGGAATTTTGGGCGATTTTCTTAATTTCGCATCTTAGCTTCAAATTAATTAGTGGAATTAGTTACTTGAAGTTATATTTATATTATGCAATTAATTTGAATAGATTTGGGATATTTGGAGTCGGGTACTCGTGGCAAGAACGTGATTTCGAATTGATTGAGCTAGTTCGAGGTAAGTGGCTTGCCTAACCTTGTGTGGGGGAACTCCCCCTTAGGATTTGGTATTGTTGATATATGAAATGCCTTGTACGTGATGTGACAAGTGCGTACATGTACTAATTGTTGAAAATCCTATTTTCATTAAGTAACTATGATTGTGCTTTTCTTCCTTGTTGTACATTACTTGCAATTTTAAGCCTACTGTTAGCTTAGGGAAGCATGTCTAAGTGACTTAACTATTTTACTTGCTTAAACTGACTTATTTGAATTCTATGCAGCATGCTAGCTTATAAATACTTGTTTTTCCTTGGTATAGAATTGGATAGAATTGAATATTCTTCGGGATGTTGTTATGAGTTTACTTTGGGACTACGGGCAATATCCCAGTAGATCCCCCTTGCCTGTTTATTTGGGACAACGAATTGGTATTCCGGTAGATCCCCCCTGCATATTTACATTGGAACTACGGGACTACATTCGGTTGATTCCATCTGTACTGGATATTTACATTTGGGACTATAGATTGGTATTCCGCTAGATCCCCTGCGCACTATGAGTTGGACCACGGGATGACACGCGGGAGATCTACTGGATATTTACATTTGGTGACTACATGACGATATCCTGGGATATCCCCTGTTGCCATTTTTGTGAGGAGCTATATTCTTTCTATAATTTTCTCTCTGTTGTAGTTGTTGTTATTCTTATTATCCTGTGTTACTTCGTACATTTCATCTCCTTTTATATATATGTATATGACTGGTAGGGCCCTGACCTTCCTCGTCACTACCTGATCGAGGCTAGGCTTTGCACTTACTGGGTACCACTGTAGTGCAGTCATGCCCTTTCCTGCACATATTTTTTTCGTGTGTAGATCCAGGTTCTTCGACTCAGCCCCACTATTCTTGAGGCGAGGCGATTCTTCTGAGACTTCGAGATATATTTTCCACGTCCGTATACCAAGGAGTCCCTCTCCATTCTGTCTTGTAGTTATAGCCCTACTATATTTCTTTTGATTTAGATATTCTGGAGTTAGAGCACTATGTAGTATCCATAGCTTGTGATTTCATGAGATTTCGGGTTTTGGGAGATATTTTAGTTGATAGTGTATATTTGTATATGCCGAGCGGCATCTTAAACATTTTCTTTATGTTTATCCGTAGTTTTTACTAGTTTTTATCTGTTGTTTCCTTTTTCTGTAAATTGTTAGGCTTACCTAGTTGTAAAGACTAGGTGCCATCATGATAGTTCACGGAGGGAGAACTAGGGTCGTGACTAGTTGGTATCAGAGCTCTAGGTTCATAGGAGTCATGAATCACAAGCCGGTTTATTAGAGTCTTGCGGATCGGTACAAATACGTCTGTACTTATTTACGAGAGGCTATGTAACTGTTAGGAAAATTCCACTTCATTTGACTTCCCTGTTATGTGACATTCTTGGGATCACCAATTCTAAACCTATGTCTTCCATTCTCTCATAGATGGTGAGGCCACGTACTACAGGAGATGACCACGCATCTGCACCCCCTATTAGAGCGGTCAAAGGTCAGGGTCGGGATAGAGGCCGAGGATGCACACATGGTGTAGCCAGAGCACCCACATGAGCTACAACTGTGGAGCCATTAGCAGCTCCTGTCGGAGCCCAAGCACCTGGTATCCCTACTATTACTACTCCAGCATTTCAGGAGAAATTAGCATAGTTTCTGAGCTTGTTTGGTACATTAGTTCAGGCGGGGTTGATTCAGGTTGTACCAACTACTTCACATATCAGGGGCGGGACCTAAACTCCCACTACCCCAACTCCAGAGCAGCGAGTTCACATTAGTCGGGTTCCAAGTATCATGGTGACATAGTCTATGGTCCCGATTCAGCAGGTGGAAAGGGACGCTCGCTGGGTAGAGGATACGTAGCTCTGGGAGAGAAAGGACAGACAAGGTCAGGAGAGAGAGTATAGGTGGGCGGGGAGATCCCGTAGACTGAAGAGATCCACTGGTCCTTATTTTTTAGGAAGGGTACGACATGGTAGAGGTTTTGTGGGTCAGCCAATTCAGTTTGCGTTTCAGGCTTCACACAGTGTTTCAAGTGTTCAGGGGTCTAAGAGTACCTGTACCGCGTAGTTCCCACATCTATGTCGGTAGCGAGGTTGTTTTGAGTGTGGCAACACACGCCATGTGGTGAGAGATTGCCTTAGACTAGGGAGGGGTGCACCTCTACAAACTTCTTAGCCACAGTATGCTCCGAAGAGTTCTTAGGCTATGATTTCAGCACCAGTTGCTACCCCACCTGCCCAGCCAGCCAGAGGTGGAGGCTAGGGAGGTAAAGGCCGCCCTATAGGGGGAAGCCAAGCCAGATATTTTGCCATTCCTGCCCGTACTAAGGCTGTTGACTCTGATTCTGTCACTACAGGTATTGTCCTAGTCTGTCATAGAGATGCATCGGCTTTATTCGATTCAGGTTTCACTTATTCTTATGTGTCCTATTATTTTGCCCCGAATTTGGGCGTATCTTGGGATTCTTTGAGTTCTGCTATTTATGTTTCTACTCCTATGGGAGCTTCTCTTGTTGTGGACCGCGTTTATCAATCATGTTTGGTTTCTCTTAGTGGTATTGAGACCAGAGCCAATTTATTATTGCTCAGCATAGTAAATTTTGATGTTATCTTGGGCATAGACTGGTTGTCGCCCCATTATGCTATTCTTGATTGTCACGCCAAAATTGTGACGCTGGCTATGCTAGGTGTACTGTGAGTAGAGTGGAGGGGTAATTTAGATCACACTCCCAGTAGAGTTATTTGTTTCCTTAAAGCTCAGCGAATGGTTGAGAAGGGGTGTGACGCTTATCTGGCCTATGTGAGAGATGTTAATGTTGATACCCCTACAATTGATTCAGTCCCAATAGTACAGGACTTCCGTAATATGTTTCTAATTAATCTTCTAGGTATGCCACCTGACAGGGATATTGATTTTTTGCATTAATATGTTGTCGGGAACTCAACCCATTTCTATTCCTCCGTACCGTATGGCTCCACCCGAGTTGAAGGAGATGAAGGATCTATTACAGGAATTGCTTGATAAGGGTTTTATTCGGCACAATGTATCACCTTGGGGTGTTGTTGTCTTGTTTGTGAAGAAAAAGTATGGTTCTATGTGTATGTGCATTGATTATTGCTAGTTGAACAAAGTTATAGTGAAGAATCGGTATCCTTTGCCTCGAATTGAAGATCTATTTGACCAGTTACAAGGTGCACAATTTTTTTCTATTATTGCTTTTCGTTCAGGTTACCATCAGTTGAAGATTCAGGCGATAGCCAGCAAATTTGTGAGATTGGATCCTTCCGAGCCTAGTCAGGTTCTAGTTTATGTGGTCTCTCGGTCATCCTTATTTGATCGTATCAGGGAGCATCAGTATGATGACCCTCATTTGCTCGTCCTCAAGGATAAGGTTCTGCACGGTGATGCTAGAGATATGACTATTGGTGATGGCGAGGTATTGAGGATGCAGGGTCGGGTATGTGTACCCAATGTTGATGGGCTTCAGGAATTGATTCTAGACAAGGTCAATAGTTCGTGATATTCCATTCATCCGGGTGCTGCAGAGATGTACTAGGATTTAAAGAAGCACTATTGGGGGAGGCGGATGAAGAACGATATAGTTGGATTTGTAGCTCGGTGCCTTAATTGTCAACAGGTGAAGTATGAATACCAGATCGGGTGGGTTACTTCAGCAGATAGATATTCCAGAGTGGAAGTGGGAGTAGATCACCATGGACTTCGTTGCTGGAATCCCACAGGCGTTGAAGAAGTTCGATTCCATTTGGGTGATTGTGGATCGGCTGACCAAGTTTGCGCACTTCATTCCTGTGTGTATTACCTATTCTTCATAGCGGTTGGCGGAGATTTATATCCGGTAGATTGTTCATCTGCATGGTATTCCAGTTTCCATCATTTCCGACCGAGGTACTAAGTTCACATCGCGGTTCTAGAGGGTTGTACAACATGAGTTGGGTACTCGAGCGGAGTTGAGCACAACATTTCACCCCTAGACAGATGGACAGTCCGAGCGCACTAGTCTAATTCTTGAGGGTATGCTCTGTGCGTGTGTGATAGAGTTTGGAGTTTCTTGCGATCATTTCTTGACACTGGCGGAGTTTGCCTACAACAACAGTTATCAGTCCAGCATTCAGATGGCACAGTATGAGGCTTTATATGGTAGGTGGTGTAGATCCCCGGTGGGTTGGTTTGAGCAGGGTGAGGCTAGATTATCAGGCATATACTTGGTTCAAGATGCTTTGGAGAAGGTTAAGGTAATTTAGGATAGACTCCGTACAACCCGGTCCAGACAAAGAGTTAGGCAGACCGGAAGGTTTGTGATATTTCTTGTATGGTTGGAGAGCGGGTCTTGCTTCGGGTTTCGCCTATAAAGGGCATTATTAGATTTGGGAAGAAAGGGAAGTCGAGTATGAGGTTTAATGGTCCTTTTGAGATATTGAGACGTGTTGGGGGGGTTGCTTATGAGCTTGCCTTACCTCCCAGTTTGGTAGGAGTTCATCTGATATTTCATGTTTCGATGCTCCGGAAGTATCACGGTGACCCGTCATACGTAGTGGATTTTAGTTTAGTCCAGTTGGACAAGGATCTATCTTATGATGAGGAGCTAGTGGCAATATTGGACAGGTAGGTTCGGAAGCTAAGGTAAAAGAACATTGCATCAGTGAAGGTCCAGTGGCGGGGTCAGTCGGTCGAGGAGGTGACTTGGGAAACCGAGCAGGATATGTGCAGTTGTTACCTCATCTTTTCACTACTTAGGTATGCCTTTGTGCTCGTTCGAGCATGAACAAATGTTTTAAAAGGGGGAACATGTAAAGACCCGGCCGGTTATTTTAAGAATTAACATTTATATCCTCTATTAACTGCTTTCCCCGTGTTTATTTCTGCTATTGTGAGTTGGTAAAGGATTGGTTTTGTAGTTTCAGAGTGTTTTGGGTCACTTAGTCCCTCAATGAGAGCTTAAGCTTTAGAATTTGGATCGTAGTCAGAGCAGTGTGAAAATGGCATCGGAATGGATTTCCGACGATTCTATTAGCTCTGTTGGGTGATTTGGCTTAGGGGCATGTTCGGATTGTGTTTTGGTGGTCCTTAGCTTAATTAGGATTGAAATGCTAAAAGTGGAATATTTGAAGTTTCCGGATCGATAGTGATATCGGGGTTGTAATCCGATTTTGAAAGTTGGAATAGCTCCATAATGTTGAATGTGACTTGTATGCAAAATTTCGGTTCTATCGGACTAAGTTTGGTTGGTTTTGGCATCCGTCGTAGGATTCTTTAAATTTCAAGTTCTTTAGGTTTGGATTGGATGGTAATTCATGGTTTTAGTGTTGTTTGATATGATTCGAGGGTTGGACTATGTTTGTATGATGTTTTAGGATTGGTTGGCATGTTTAGTTTAGGTCCCGGGGGCCTCAGGTGTTTTTCGGATGCTCAACGGGTCATTTTTGGACTTAGAGAAGTTGTAGATTTTCTGCTGTTGTGTTGCATAGAAAACCTTCATCGCGTTCGCAAGAGGGTTCTTCTGTTTGCGTAGAGCATCCGGGTGAAGCAACTGAATCGTGCTTCATGTTCGCGATGATTCCCCTGCGTTCGCGAACGTATGGGCCCTATGGTCATTGAGTTCGCGATAAGGTCCTCGCATTCACGTATGGTCCGCCACTGTAAGCTACAAGTTCGCGAGCGGACCCTCGCATTCGCGAAAGAGGAAAAACTGGCCAGTATTTTTGGGCATCACGTTCGCGGCAATGGACTCGCATTCGTAAAGAAGGAAATACATGGGTAGAGTATTATTTTTTTAAACAAAGTCCACTAGGAACTGTGCCTAGGGTTAATTTTCATATATATAACATAGAGTACAAAACTAGAGGGGGACATAAACCTGACCCTCCGGAAGTAAGATGAAAGGACATTTGATTGTCCAAACTTGACAACCAAATGGATTTTGTACAGTATGAAGGGTTAGACCAATTAGGATGCTCCAATTACCTATCCACCTATGCTAGGTAATTGGGTATATAAAATCAAGCTGAAGTAAACCTAGGTCAACTATACAAAAGAGCACATATGATCGTAAATCTAACAAATAGATGAGTTGGAAGATCATCTTCCATATACAAACAATTCTACATCTAATGAGTGTAGAAATTACCTAGGGAGTATGACAAAAAACATGTGGTGCTGGAAAAGGTCATCTTCAACCTTGCTTTGGAATTGAGTGCAAAGAAATCTAGGTTGAAGATGGCTATCAAAAAGGCCCCTTTTATTGGGCTGAGGATTTGTTGCTTCTTGATGGTGACAAAAGGGAGTGAGCTTTGGCTTGCTTCACTTGTCCAAAAGGCTTTATGGCTTGCAGCATGCTTAATGCTTTTGAGAACATTATTGCCAAGAGAGAGTGTTTGCTGCTGAGGACTGGTAAGTAGCATGATGATTATGTCCGAATCCCTACTAGACTGTTGCTTGAGAGTTCAACAACTGGCATGTTGTTGCTGATAGAGTTGCAGCAGGAATTCCGGAAAATGATGTATCTCCTAGAGGTAATTGACTTGAAGAGACATAGGCTGCAGTATTGTGGCTGTTGTGCACTAAGTACTGATGGCCTCTTGGATGTGTTGTTGGCTAGGATTTGCATCCAGAAACTGAGAATCTGGTGTGCTTGTGAGAGGATGAGTTGGGAGACTTGGGGAAATTGGAGCACTTTCAGTAGAATGAGCATCTGGGATGCTAATTCCACTAACTGAAAATGACATATTTGACCAAGCCTTCTCCAGGTATCTGCAAAAAATTAGCAAACTTGTCAGTGAAAAGGGGCTCATTATCCAGGTTTTTCTGGGTTCTGGAACTGAGTCTGGGTATGAGGGAAGTGGTGTCTTTGGTTGCAGGTTCTTGTGGAGACTGCAAACAGTTGTATTGTTGTTTCTACTGCTGAGAGTGTGTGCAGGAGTTGTAGGAAGTGAGGGCATATTGGATTGTTGCTTAACAATTACTCTCAGGTTCTTGTGTGTGTTGAGGTGAAATGTGCGCTTTTTGCTGTGGTTTGCAGAGTTATCCAATGGATGATTTCCATAATCACTCCTATCTAGTGTGTAACAATGGTGGGTTGTGGTGTCAGAGGGGTTGGGATGATTGGTTGTCAACATAAGGTTGCATCCTGAATTTCCAGAAAAATCTACATTTTTTGTAGCTGTTGCTGATGTATGTTCTCTGGCACCTGACTGCAGGTTCTTATGTGTATTGCTGAAGATATTTCTGTGTGCCAAAGTTTGGAAAACATAGTTGTAGAAGTATTGAGCCCTACATCCTGAATTTGAAGGAAATTTTGCATTTTCTATGGCTGCTACTGTTGTATTTTCCTTGGCACCTAATTGTAGGTTCTTGTGTGGACTGCTGAAGTTATTTATGTATGCCAAAGTTTGGAAAACATAGATGCAGGAGGATGGAGCCCTACAATGGTGGAGTCCAATGGCTTCAGTTGTGATTGGAGAATAGATGGCATGTTGCACTTGGATCTGTTGGGTCGGTTGGCATTCTATATGACTAACCCAAAAGTATTGATGTAGTTGGAGGAGGTTGAGCATCTAAGATGCTAATACCACTCCTACCAGTTGCCTCAAAAAACTGACGGGAAGTTATGTACCCACAAAAAGAAGCAAACAGGTTAGTAGAAATGGTTTTGCCCTAATGTTCTTATGTTTTCTGAGGGCATGGGGGGTTTTGGATGAAGGAAGGAATGGAAGGGGTGAAGCTATTGCATCTGTTCTAGTTTATGAGCATGGAAGTACAGAACTGAAAATAAAGCTAATGATTTAGGGAGCTAACTTCCATGAGTGTGTTATATGTATTGCATTGGTGACTTGTGTTCAGAAATGGTTGGGATATATTTGGTCTGAGATTGGAGACCATGGAACATGATTTGGTAATAGGGAATACAATATTACATTATTCTATTGATACTCCTCCAATAGATTGAGCACTGGAATTGCTAATACCACACAAGGGAGGAATACCAAGGGATTATGCAAATAGCTAGAAAGAACACCTGCAAAAACGAAGAAAAAGTTAGTTTGGAAGCCTAGCATAGGCCAGAGCTTTGCTGTGACTGCCCTCTCAGTTGATGTAGCATTGATATTAACCATTAGAAGTGGAAGGAATGGAGGACTGTTGAGTAGGAGTTTTGATCCTCCTTGTTGTCTTGTGTCTAAAAGTTGGGGTGACAAGATAATGTTGCCTGATCTGCCCCATGATGATGTTTGGAAGAGAAGAAGTGGAGGTGTAATTGGCCATTGTATTGATTGCATGGCGGATATTTGACAGAGAATCAGCAGGGCAATTGGCTTCTCTGTACACATGGGAACACATGAAACTTTCACATTGATTATTGAGGACTATAAGCTGCTACAACTTCATTTTGAGAGATCATGTGAAGCTTTTTCCATTAATCAACCATTGGATTAAGAGTGTAGAATCAGTTTCCAAGTGAACCTTGGTGAAGCCATTGTTCAAGAACCATTGAATTCCTAAGACAGCTGCTTAAGTTTCTGCAGAGTTGTGTGTGCCTTCCCCTAGGGGAGTAGCTATGGCATGACTGAAGGAACAATTGTGGTCTCTGATGATCACCCCTGCTCTTGTCTTTCCTTGATTTTTGAGAGCACTTCCATCACTATTGATTTTCACAAAGCCAGTGTTTGGTTTTTCCCAAATAAATTGAGTGGAAAGGGTCTGGTGCTCAAGCTTCTCTATGAAATAGTATAAATCCTGCTAGTTCAGAGGCCACTTGATGTCAAGGAAATTTAGCTCTCAACAGCAGATTAATGTCAGAATTTATAGAGAAGAGGACTCTGGTGAGAGATGAATTTTTCCCCCATATTTGGCGTTGCATCTGTTCTTCCACAAGTTCTAGCTGATAATTATAGGAATGGCGTGAATAATGAGTTTCTGAACCTTATTATGGCTTTTCCAGCACCTCCATTTCATTATGTGGAGTATGAGGGATTTTTTCTGTTTGCACACCAACTAAACCATTGAATCTTCCCTAAACTATTCTGGCAAAGTTTCCCATACTAAATAGGTGATCAACAGACAAAAGGATCACTTGAAGGGGATTTTTCTATGCCAAGTCATTTTGTTGGTGAAGTTGGGTTGCTTCCTTTTCCTGATCACCTCCCATGCAGAGGCACATGTGAACTTCCCACTTGCATTAGGAGTCCAAGTGGCTTCATCAGGTTTGTTGGGCTTGAAGAAGATTGAAACTTGCATTATTTGAGGAATGAGCTGAACAGGGGCAAAGTCATTAAGCTTTTGAGAGTTCTACTGACCCTTTGTCCAGAAATTGGAGACTTGGACATTCCCAGGTCTCCCACCCTCATTTCTGTGTTGAGCTAATGGCCTAGAACCTAGCCAATTATCCCACCAGAAACTACAATTACCTTAGTGAAGCCTCCACCTGATGTTTTTTCAGCTTCCTTTTTATTGGACATCATTCCTTTCCAAGCTTGAGATTGACCAGAATCCCATTTTTTGGAGATGGGTTTGGATCTCTGACAGTATTTGGCCCTTAAGAAACTACTCCACAGAGATTAAGCAATCCTAGTGCCACCACTACTTGAACTCCTTTGATTTGCATGTATTTGCAATGGTTCTGAAGCCCAAGCCTCCTTCTCTAACTGGATAGCAAAGTTTATTGCATGAAGCCCAATGATATTTCATTCTATTATTGTCCATGCCCCAGAAGAAATTGGCTGCCAGTTTCTCTATTTTTCTTGGACAGTTTTGGGAGGGGAGATGGCTGATATGAGATGGATTGGTATAGATTGGAGAACATGTTTTATTAAGGTTGCCCTTTCCCCATGTGAAATCATTTTGCCATGCCAATCTTGGATTCTCCCAACTTTTTTGGATTTGAGGTTGTTGAAATGAGATATTCTCAACCTGCCAATGTACAGAGGACATCCAAGGTAGGTAAGAGGTGAATTTGTCTTAGTGAAACCTTTGATAGTTTGGATTCTTTTGACAGTAGACTGAAATTCACAACGAGATGACATGAATTGACTCTTATTCCTATTGATTTGTCTTCCAGATGTGTTTTCATAGTTGTTGAGAATCCACATGATCCTCTGAAGAGAAGATCTGCCCCGAGGTGAGAATATTATGATGTCATCAGCAAAACTAAGGTTATTAACTTGAGGACCCCTCCTTTCCATATAGAACCCATTGAAAAATTGATCGTGGTTGAGAGTGTTCAGCATTCTAGAGTGCAATTCAGCACCTATAATGAACAAGGAATGAGTTAGAGGATATCCTTGTTTAAGACCTCTAGAGGAGTGGAAAAAGCCAAACCTTGTGCCATTGACAATGACAGAGTACCAGTTATTGGACATGGTCCTCCAAATCATGTCAATGATAATCTCACAAAAACCCATTCTTCTTAACATTAAGTGTAGCTCGAGGACACCCTATCATAAGTGTAAGGCCTCAGAAAATTTCGCTAAGTAATTTAGGATTTCGGGGTGCCACATAGGCTAATTATAACATTTTTATGTGATATTAACATGGTGTACATCAATTGGATTTGGTAAATAAGTGTACAGGTCTTATGGTAAGTAATTTGGGTCCCAAGGAAATGCCTAAGCCTAAGTCACATTGGAAAATTTCATAATAGGCTAAGATTCCAACTGAGTTTGCACAAGACCACATTTTGAACAAGCATATATAAATATGTATAAGGTTTTATGTGATTAACAACCTATCAAATGAAACGTCTTTGAGTCTATTTTCCAACGCTTCAAACTGTTCGTCATTTAGACATTCCTACACAAGGTTATGATCAAATTACCAAAGGCTAAAATAATGTGATCCTGCGTCAATTCTGCGATTGCAAAAACCATTATGCGGTCCGCATACTTGAACTGCGATCGCAAATCTGGTCACAAACTAGACCAGTGTAGCCCAATTTTGGGCACCGATTCTGCGATGCATTTTGCGACCTACATTCATGTTTTGCGGTCCATTCTACGATCGCAAACCCGAATTTGGAGGGTTAATCGTCCTATTTTTATAACCCGGCCCCATTTTAATATATAGGTCTAGGGGTACATTTTTGGGTCATTTCTTACTAATTTTAGAGAAATATTAGAGCATTTTAGAGAGAGAAGGAGGAACCCCACATTCAATCATCCAATCTTGCATCAATCTTCAAGAATCAAAGAACCCAATCACAAGTTCTTTATATAAGAGGTAAGGTTTTATACCCTAGACTTTAATTTTGAGTTTCAGGTATAAGGTGGGGTATTGAGGTATGATTCTTGTGTGTAATACTACTATGTATACATGCATGTAAAAATTAGGTTTGTTAAAAGATTGTTGAACATAAATAAGTAAAGATTGGGTTGGGGAATGAAGGAAACCTTGTAAAAGAGATTTGAAATCAAGATGCTCAACTAGTATTTGATGAAATGCTCAAATGAGCTGAAACCATGAATACCTTCCTAATTTGTGTTCAATTTTGTTATGTCTCAAAGTAGATGGGGATTGCTAGAATTTCCGGAATGTTGTAGTAACTTAAGAAAACCTTAAACAAGGTATTTATGGCTAAAACCCCGTCTCTTAGAATTTGAGCTTCCATGGTGCCCATATAAATGTTGTAAGTTCGAAACATGATTGATGCAGTACTTGTTATGTTAAGTGGATTATTATTGTGAAAATTATGTGGTAGGTACTTCTTCATGTGTTTAATGTGTTGTTATTTGTAAATAGAGGATGTATGGAGAACATGATCTATGTGCTAAATGCCTAATGTCATGCCAAGGTTACTTTGGGACAAATATGCCAAACTTTGACGAATTCCTCTCTATGCTTATGATTTAATTTGCCTTTGTATGCGCCTATGATCTTAAGTGGCAAAGTAAATGTTGAAAATGGGAACAATGTGAAACGTGAATTATGGATTATGAATCATGTATTGAAATGCTTAGACCTTAAATTTAGATTGAAGTTGCATTGTTGTGCTATCTACGTGAAGTCTTATCTATGCTTATGATTTAAACTACTCTTGTGTGCACCTACTGTCCTAAGTGGCAAAGCTAATGTTGAATATGTGAACGATGTAAAAATGTGGTATAGTTCCAAGGATAATGTGATAAGTTGTGGCCCCAAGTGCATATGAATTGATATATGTGAAACTAAGTGACTAATGCGAAGGGAACAATGCCTTGGAAAAACGGCCTAGCCGATCGGGTCGAGATCAGACTTCACTCAAGATAGTGGTGTTATTGTAAAGAAGGAAAACGAGATTGTGATGGAAGCATATATCTCAAATGAGGCAACCTAGCCGATCGGGTCGAGATCGTACTCCGCTCAAGATAGTGGTGGTATTGTGAACAAATGATGAATCGTGTGAAATACCACAAACTTAAAGCTATGGGAAAATAATGTGAAAGCTGTATGATTCTTTTATTTGATAATATGGTGATTGTTTAAAGTTTTGAGTTATACTTGTGATTTCTTATTCTTGTATGAAATTTCTTTCGAAGTAGATGATGTTTGGTTATACATACTAGTGTTATTCGATGGCACTAACGTCCCTTTTACCGGGGGCACTACATCTTTAATGGATTTAGGTGTTTCTATAGCAGGCAGTGTTGATCATAGCTAGTGCAGCATCATCCTTTTAGCTGACTTGGTGAGCCCCACTTCGTTTCGAGGTCCTGTTTCATCTGTTCATCATGTACTTTGTATTTGAGGTATAGCCGGAGCCTTGTTATCGACATTTCCATATTACATTACTCTTCAGTTGTGTTCAGAGGCTCTGTAGACAGGTTGTGGGTAGTGTCAGGTATTGGAATTAAAGTAAAAATATTGATGTTTGACAAAGATTTATAAAATTGTAATATTTCGATAATTGTTATGTAAGCTGCTAATGGAAATGAAATGGAAGTTATTAATTAAATACTTACTAAATATTATTAATGAAGTCCATCTCCTATTTAATCATGAATTAGTTTGGGTAGAATGCAACCTAATAGGCTTGCTCAGCTGGGTTTACTCGGTTAAGCGTCGGTCGCGTTCCTCGGATTTTGGGGCATGACAAACTTGGTATCAGAGCCTAAGGTTTTAAAGTGTCCTAGGATGTCTCGGAGCCGTGTCTAGTAGAGTCCTTCTTATTGGTGTGTAGTCGACCACATCTATAAGTTGGAGGCTATTCGGACATTTACGAATTTCACCCTTCCTTGATACTCCAATCGTGTGATAGAGCTCAAGTTAGGGAGTTAGTTTTCTCTCCAAGCCTTACTCTCAAAATGAGTAATCATGATACCATAATCCGCAAGTTTGAAGTCATGAGAGGGTAGTGAACCCACCACTGAGTTCGAGTGGATTGCCCAATGACTTGTTAGGATAATGTATTGAGCTGTGGAGGGATTGGTAGAACCTATCGCTAAGAGGGGAGTGCCCTTATTCCTATTAATCTCACTGCACCACCAGATAATGTTGTATATTGGTATGTTACCGACGTGTGTTAGGGATGTGGAGTCGAGGGGCATCGATTAAGTTATTTACCTATCAACCTAATGTCACCAAGTAAGTCACTCCCTAGTACATCATTATGAACAACACAAAAATTTTACTCATTACATGTGTACATCCTTATTGAAGAATCCTCATAAACATGGTCTTAAAAAGGTGTGGAATAACAAAACATTGCATGTATCGACTCTTTGAACGAGATGCATTATTCGTGAATCCACTCTATTACAAATCCTCTTATTTACATTCTCGTGGAATTAAGTCCTATAATTGTGTCCTTGAATTGAGTCATGACTCTAGGATTAGCACTTCCGACTTGCTTTCCTAAATTCTCAACAAGGGACTATATCTGATGAATTTCTTACAAAATCTTTTTATGGACAACGTCTGCTCATTTGTGCCTATGCATGCATCGTTGTAAAGTTTACCTATGTGGTGTCAAGTTTCATGTAAATCATCCCAGTGTTGCGATCCTTCTCGAGTCACTCTTTTACTCAGTTGTGTGTATGGCTTATATGGTTTGAACAGTCAATCTACTCTCTTGCGAGTATCATCATAAAACATTTTCACTGTCTAGTAACATAAGAGCATAACTTAACACCTATCATATGAGTGCATGTCAATCGAAATGGTCACCGTGTGCATAAAGTATCTCTAAAAATTGAGATCCTCACCTCCCCGTCATAGGAAGATCTTGTGTCGCCATCTTAGGATAACTTTTGTGTCCACTTGGGACATCCCGCAGTAAGTAGTTCACTTTGTCCTAGTATTGTGGGTGCGCGTGGTGTGGTCATATATTGTAGTTGGGGGTTAATATAGCAGAATCATGTCCAGCTTATAACAAATGTTTATTTTCTCTTTACATCTCCACAACATGTGTTAATTGTGTTTTTAGTTAGTGAATCCATTGTGCTAGTTTCTCCAACACTTGTTCGATAACCATGAGAGAAAATATCCTTCTATGAGTCATTTTAACACTTCTTTTCTCGTAAGGACCCTTACTACGCTCTCTATCAAGGCCAAGCGCACTTTTGGAGCTTATCTTATCGTAGCACAACGTCTATTTCTCTTGTCTTTCTGTCTTTCATTAGTATCTAGGTATTCCTCAAGTCCAAACCCATGGGGAACTCATTATGAACATCTGCAAATCTTCCATGATCATTTTACACTATCTCGTTGTATTCCCACCTCACTTCAAGTTCATCAAGGGTTGATAGCATGCCGCAATTGCTGAGATTGAATAATCTCCTTTCGGTAATGGATTATCTACTTATGTGCTAATCCAACGATCTGCTTATCAGTCCAACTCTCACTTTTTGGGTTTTGGTTTGACCAAGGAGAAATACACCTAGTAACACATTCATATGTCAAAGCTTTTCTCTCAGTCAAGTCTTATAGCATCTCCCAATGTGGCTTGTAATAGCTGGTTGTGTAGAAGTGTGTTGTAGTACTTCATTATGAAGTAGAGTTGCTAAACATAATGGGATTTTAGAATTATGGAGTTATACATCATGTGACTACATACAGAGATCTTCTTTCAAAAATTTAGCTTCCCATAATCGCTTTATATTACCACCATTCCTAGTGGTTACAATGTAAAGATAACTTCCATAAGGGTCTCTTACTTTCTTTTCATTTGTCTTGCATCAAGTGTTGTTTACCCATAATCTTCAATGCGATATTATCTCAGAGTCTCAACTAGTTATCGAACTATATGATCTGATTTAATTGACCTCACTTTTATGTACTCTACAAGAGCCATGAGAGTGGGCAAATTTCCCCTTTTCTATAGACTTCTAATGTCTTCAACTTTGTTTAAGCTTGTCGATTCCAAGCGGTGCTCTTAGTTGTGCCGCCTTACTATCTATTTCCATCTAGTAACTCTCCTCGTGAATCTAATTTTATGCCTTATGGCATCAAGCGTCGGGGTATGCTTCTTTTTGTTAGGATAAAAAGATATTGCTCGCACTCCTTATGAGATTTTCTCCTAAACAATCATCTACCTGCTCTACTTGTCCATGTGACTAGATAATTTAGGTTACTCTTCTCTGATAAGTGCATCAAGACTTCTCACCCTTCATGCTTATTCATACGGTCGCTTCGAGGCCTTATTCTATACCAACTCGTAATGATTTTAAGTACCTTCTTGCCATTGTTGACGATTCTCTAGGACTACAAGGGCTTGTTTCATGGGTTTCAAAAGTAATGATTTGCCTTAAAGTGCAAGCTTAAATTGTCATGATTTCAAACCAAAATGTGTCCCCTTTTCAAAAGAGTCATGAATGGGTCAGATTTGATGAGGTTATGTGGCTCTCTGCTCACTCGGCTTCTAGGAGTATTGACAACGTCATTGTCATGTATGGGAATTTTGCTACCTCTTGTATTCCACCGCCTTATGAAGGGTTAGATTGTTTGAATTATGATAATCTCATAAGTAGATGACTTCTTTTCCATCCTCATGCGCTTGTGGCATAAAGTCCTTGCGTCGCTTATTGTTAGGAATGAAATCAAATTCCACGTATTTTATTTGTAGCCTCAATCACACCCATGTTGCAAGAGACTTACCATTTGAGCTCAACTACTTACCTTACACTCAAGGACACAACTGGTGCATCCTACTTGATCACCTCTTTAAAAATCTCAAGTTCACATACATGGTATCCACCTTATCTAAGAATATTAGTTACCACTATGCTTCACCTATCTGATAATTGATGTAGTCAACTGGATTAAACCATGTCAACCTCATTAATAGAAATCCTCGTGTCTCTTAGTATGTAACCGCATGAAACACTCTGCTCAGCGCATAAATGGATTCCTGAATAATTCCATCCCAATCTTGAACTCTATTGCTCCTTATTGTATTAGATCTATTTGGTATTGAAATTTCAAACATGTCAAAGTCATCCTGTGATCACATATATTCAGTAGGTAATTTTATGGTCAATTTATTATAGCATATCTTAGAGTAATCGTGAAGGCCACCACGAGTTTAGTTTAGGTGTTTGCATAGAGATTTGAAATTTAGGAGGGTGAACCAGTTATTCTCAAAATTCTCCCCTGTAGAGGTTATGTGAGTCGATGATGAAGGGTCATAAGCGCATTTTCCATTAGGTCGCACTAGGAGTATGATGCTTCCCCATAGTTGTTGCTCATAAATTCGTGTTTTCATATGTCTATGTCTAAGAAGGTAGGTGGAGATCAGTTGTGTATCATCCTGGTGAAAATTATTGAAGGTGAACATTAATAGATAGTTAGCTTATGCGAGGTATTTACCTGTCATCCTTGTTAGATAAGTTTGGAGGTTGGGGTTGTTTCCGTGAATGTGTTATGGAAGAGCCTATAAGTATAAGAGGCCACATTGAATGCCAAGAGTATTGTGGAAATAAGGTATTTTCTCTCGATTGTATAATAGTTGGTTTTGATTTGAAAAGTACCTTCTCGGTGTTATGATTTAAAAATGTGCAGTCCATGTCCACGTATCATCATGATAATGTAGTGCTTGTAATGCTGAGGTTCATGTTATTAATATATACATTGTGGTGCTTTGTCGAGTTATGGATGCGTTTTAGGATGGTTTTGGGTGATTTTTTGACAGGTGGATAGGTTTAGTTACAAAGGAGATGTTGCCAAAATTTCTAAAAAATTTGGGAGTTAGTCAAAATTTCGGGACTTGAGGTAAGGTAGAAAAGAGATATATTATGTTAGGTATTTGGGTCAGGCTCTACTCTTTATTCAAGGATGAATGATCCTAAGGGGGGAGAATGTAAGGCCCCAGAAAATTTCGCTGAGTAATTTAGGTTTTCGGGGTGCCACGTAGGCTAATTATAACATTTTATGTGCTATTAAAATGGTGTACATCAATTGGATTTTGCAAATAAGTGTACAGTCTTATGGTATGTAGTTTGGGGCCGAATGAAATGCCTAAGCCTAAGTCACATTGAAAGATTTCATAATAGGCTAAGATTCCAACTAAGTTTGCACAAGACCACACTTTGAACAATAATATCTAAATATGTATAATGTTTTATGTGATGAAAAACCTATCAAATGAAAGTTCTTTGAGTCTAGTTTCCAACGCTTCAAACCGTTCGTCATTTGGACATTCCTACACAAAGTTATGATCAAATTACCAAAGGCTGAAAAAATGTGATCCTGCGTCAATTCTGCGATAGCAAAAACTATTATGCAGTTCGCATACTTGATCTGCGATCGCAAATCTGGTCGCAAACTGGACCAGTTTAGCACAGTTTTGGGCACAGATTCTGCGATGCATTTTGCGGCCCGCATTCATGTTTTACGGTCCATTCTGCGATCGCAAACCCGACTTCGGAGGGTTAATCTTTCTATTTTTATAACCCGACCCCATTTTAATATATAGGCTTTGGGGTTCACTTAGAGGTCATTTCTTACTGATTTTAGAGAGAGATGAGAGCATTTTAGAGGGATAAGGAAGAATCCAACACTCAATCATCCCATCTTGCATCAATCTTCAAGAATCAAAGAACCCAATCACAAGTTCTTCATCTAAGAGGTAAGGTTCTATACCCTAGACTTTAGTTTCGAGTTTGGGGTATAAGGTGGGGTATTAAGGTATGATTCTTAGGTGTAATACTACTATGTATACATGCATGACAAATTAGGTTTGTGAAAAGATTGTTGAACATACATAAGTAAAGATTGGGTTGGGGAATGAAGGAAACCTTATAAAAGAGATTTGAAATAAAGATGCTCAACTAGTATTTGATGCAATGCTCAAATGAGCTGAAACCATGAATACCTTCCTAATTTGTGTTTAATTTTGTTATGTCTCAAAGTAGATGGGGATTGCTAGAATTTCCGGAATGTTATAGTAACTTAAGGAAAGCTTAAACAAGGTATGTATGGCTAAAACCCCGTCTCTTAGAAATTGAGCTTCCATGGTGCCCGTGTAAATGTTGTAAGTTCAAAACATGATTGATGTAGTACTTGTTATGTTAAGTGGATTATTATTGTGAAAATATATGTGGTAGGTACTTCTTGATGTGTTTAATGTGTTATTCTTTGTAAATAGGGGGTATGTGGAGAACATGATCTATGTGCTAAATGCCTAAATGTCATGCCAAGGTTACTTTGGGACTAATATGCCAAACTTGACGAATTCCTCTCTATGCTTATGATTTAATTTGCCTTTGTATGCACCTCTGATCTTAAGTGGCAAAGTAAATGTTGAAAATGGGAACAATGTGAAACGTGAATTATGGAATATGAATCATGTATTGAAATGCTTAGACCTTAAATTTAGATTGAAGTTGCATTGTTGTGCCATCTACGTAAAGTCTTATCTATGCTTATGATTTAAACTGCTCTTGTATACACCTACTGTCCTAAGTGGCAAAGCTAATGTTGAATATGGGAATGATGTAAAAATGTGGCCTAGTGCTAAGTATAATGTGATAAGTTGTGGCCCCAAGTGCCTATGAATTGATATATGTGAAACGAAGTGACTAATGCGAAGGGAACAATCCCTTCGAAAGGCGGCCTAGCCGATCGGGCCGAGATCGGACTCCGCTCAAGATAGCGGTGGTATTGTGAATGAATTCTGGAAAAGAAGTAAAATGAGATTGTAATTGAAGCATATGTCTCAAATGAGGCAACCTAGCCGATCGGGTCGAGATCGGACTCGCTCAAGATAGCGGTGGTATTGTGAACAAATTATGAATAGTGTGAAATTCCCCAAACTAAAAGCTTTGGAAAAATGATGTGGAAGTTGTATGATTCTTTTATTTGATAATGTGGTGATCATTTAAAGTTTTGAGTTATACTTGTGATTTCTTATTCTTGTATGAAAGTTCTTTCTAAGTAGATGGTGTTTAGTTGTACATACTAGTGCTATTCGATGGTACTAACGTCCCTTTTGCTAGGGGCGCTACGTATTTAATGGATGTAGGTGTTTCTATAGCAAGCAGTCCTGGTTGCTGCTAGTGCAGCATCATCCTTTCAGCTGACTTGGTGAGCCTCACTTCGTTTCGGGGTCCTGCTTAATCTGTTCATCATGTACTTTGTATTTGAGGTATAGTCGGAGCCTTGTTATCGACATTTTCATATTACATTACTCTTCAGTTGTGCTTAGAATCTCCGTAGACAGGTTGTGGGTAGTGTCGTGTATTGGAATTAAAGTAGAAATATTGATGTTTGGAAATGATTTATAAAACTTGTAATATTTCGATAATTGTGATGTAAGCTGCTAATGGAAACGAAATGGAAGTCGTTAATGAAATACTTACTAAATATGATTAATGGAGTCCATCTCCTATTTAATCATGAATTAGTTTGGGTAGAATGAAACCTAATAGGCTTGCTCAGTCGGGTTTACTCGGTTGAGTGTCGGTCGCGCTCCTCGGATTTTGGGGCGTGACAATAAGCATTGACATATCTAGCTTGATGACAACATTGCAACCTTTATTTGGCTTCCCGATCCCATGAACTATCGCTTATGCTAGCATGATGTTTTCTGAGATATTTGTGCCTATAACAAAACCAGACTAATTAGGTGAGATTATTCTAGGGAGGATAGGAGGAAGTCTGGAACAAATAACTTTGGAGATGATCTTGTTGATGAAATTGCTTTGACTGATGGGTCTAAATTTAGATAGAGAGTTGGGAAATTCCACCTTGGGCAATAGCACTAAACAGGCACTGGTCATATACTTTTACATTTAGCTACCTCCAAAGAAAGATAAAAAATCATTTAGCAGATCAACCTTGATGATGTCCTAACATGATTGGTAGAACTTGCCATTGAAACCATCTGGTCCAGCTACACTTTTGGGATTCTTAGAAAAGACTAACTCTTTAAGTTCTGATAAGGTAGGGTCTGCAGTCAGAATGTCATTATATTCCTGAGTGATTATTGAACGAATACATGAGAGGAGATCTTCCCTGATTAAACCCCTTGGATCTGTGAAGAGGTCTTGGTAAAATGTACATGTTGTATTACCAATAGCCTCAACTCCTTGAATCCACTGTCCATTTTCATCTTTGATCTTGTAGATATACATTTTTCTTTTTCTACCTCTTATGAGACTATGGAAGTACTTGGAGTTGGCATCTTCTTCTTTGAACCACTAAAGTTGAGTTTTTTGTTTTAAAAAGTTCTCTTCTAATGTATCTTATGTACTAAGCTTTAAGGTCGGGAAGATTTGCCCTATCAACTTTTTCATTTGTCTCAGCCCAGACCATCTTTATTGCCTTCAACTTTTCTTCATATTCCATTGCTTTTTGAAATATATCCCCAAATTCTTACCTTGACCACTAACTCAATCCAGTATAAAGAGCCTTCAATTTTTGATGGAATATACACGTGGCATTCCTAGCTACATGTTTATCCCAGATTCCCTTAACAAATGGTTTTAAGTTAGCATTATCAACCCACAGGTTAAGGAACCTAAAGTATTTATTGCCAGTTTCTTGCCTAACTCTGATCTCCATGAGTAGGGGAGTGTGGTCTAACCCTGCTGATGCTAAGTGAGAGACTGTGGTAGCAGGAAAAGCAACTATCCATTGATTATTGGGAAGCCCCCTGTCCAGTCTTTTCTATACAATGGAACATTGACCTCTACCATTAGACGATGTGCATCTAGGTGCATAGTAGCCCAAATATACCAAACCACAATCTTCAATTATGCACAGAAATTCCATACTCTACTCATTTGGTAAGGAATGCCTCCTATCTTCTCTTCAACTGAGGCAATAATATTGAAATCACCAATCACACATCAAGGAGAATCATAAGTTACTGATTTGTGTCTCAGCACCTCCCATAAAGGTATTCTCAGAATTGGTTTGCATTTGGCATATACTACAGTGAGAAAGAAAGGGGTGTCACTCTCCACATGTCTTATTTCTAAAGTTAACTATTGTTCATCATGATCAGTGACAGAAGCACTGAATTATTTGTCCTAGAAAACCCAGATCTTATCATTAACATTGGAAGAAGCTTGGTGCGTTGAATGTTGGATTTTAAAAAGGTTGATATCAGAGGTATTTAGGAATGGTTCAAGAACTGAAATAAAGGAAAGTTTGTGGATGTGTTTCAGAATTCTAAGCCTTTCAATAGCTACAGAGGTTCTGATGCCTCTTGTATTCCAAATGGTTGTACTAATCATTGAAAGGATGGTTTTAGGTTGTGTTTTGGTGGGACATTGCTGCTTCTAATTCTAGTAGCTCTGCTCCTAGTTAACCTTGGTAAGGGACTCTTTCATGATGACAGTGTTGCATGAACATCATCATCCTGGTTTGGATTTCCATTTACAGCAGTATTTAAGAGTTCACAATGTTTCTCCTTTTGAAGATCTTCTTCACTAGACTCATCATCGGCATCTTGTTACCCAAATATTTCATCCTCATATTCAATTGGTCTATAGTCATCTTGCTTTGGAGTATATCTGTTGAGAGGACATTCTTCCAAGACCATATCTAGTGGATGCAGGAGGTGGTTTTTTCTGGCAATGCTGGTAGGAATAGAGGTGGTTTTGTTTGTTTTAGGTGTGGTTTTTTCATCATTGGTGGGTAGGTCTGATTCATTGTAATCTAAGGGAGGTCCTTTGTTGGTGAGTAATGGTTGGGAGAGGGAGGGGTTAGCTATAACTGAGTTTCTATAGATAGTGGATTCCAATGTTACATTAGGATCATGTCTAAAACTTTGCTGGACAGTAGGACTTTGAAATTAGGTATCATCTGGTGGTTCATTTATACTGATTCTTGCATTTCTGTTTCTCATAACTTTCCTCTTTTTCTGACTGGGTTTGTTCTTTGATTTCTGAATCTGAACTTGAACATGAAAATCAGCTGCAACTTTAGCTTTTCCTTTGAGTAATGCTTTCATTTGTGCAGAAGTATTTTCTTTAGAAGTGGAGGACTCAGAATCCTCTTCCATAATTACACTTTCAGAGTGTTGGGCTTGTTGCTTGACCTAGTTGGTAACTGTGGTTGCAGGGGTTGGGTGGTCAGTCCTATGGTCATTAAGTGGTGCATTAGCACACTCATGCAGAACATGAGGAATCCCCTTCCCATTTGGTACCCCTTCATGTCTGGCAAAAAGTATCTCCTGACAATTCTCCTTTCCTCCATTTACGTCATCATCAACAGAAATAGAAGTGGGGTGTGGAGAATGGGTTGATTTTGGGCACCAGAATCTACATTCCTCTCTAGTTGAGCTGGAGGATTTATGAGGGGGATACTTGATGGTTGTGGTGGTTGTGTGGCCTATTGTTGAGTTTCATTTGGAACAACCTGCTGATGTTGAGTGTGTGATTACCTTGGCATGTAAACTTGTTGGTGTTTCTTGTTTTGGGTAGTGCCTTTAAAATTTTTCTTCTTTTGTGTTTGCCATTCCTCTTTTGTTATCACAGCTACAACATCTTGATGTTCTACTTCCTTTTTGGTGTTCTGCTGTCATATGGTTTTTTCTTTGATCTTGTTCAATTGATTTTGGTGTTTCCCCCTGCTCCTTCTTTTGGTTCTTACTTGTTCCTACTTCATCTTTGGACTTCTTGTGATTGGTGTACTGTGAGTTACTTGCTTCAGCAGCTTCTTCCTCCTTTTTCTTCTTTTTTTCCTTTTCTTTCAGTCTGATTTCACAGGTGTATTCAGAATGGCCCAGGTGCCTGCAGTGATTACAGTAGGCAGGCACACAATCATATTGGACTTCTAGCCATTCTCCATCTCTATTTTCATCTTGATCCTCATCATATCCAAGCCATACATGATGAGGTCTCTCCTTGGTGAGATCAATTTAAATCTTTACCTTAGACATAATTCCCTTTGATTTCTGGAAAGATGCCAAGCTGGGCATAAGGCTTTACCAATAGGTAACAGCAAAGTGTGACTATTTCCATATAATACAAATGCCAAGGTAGTTCAGGGATAATCACCCATATATGCACAATGGGTGAGTCTTCATTTGGCTTGAATGATGGGGACCATGCTTCCAATTTAATCATTTGACCTTGGTTATACATATGCTCATTGGCCCAGACAGTGAAATGATCATACTCATTCTCCAAGTCAATGTAGACAATTTTAGCATTGAAATGAGCTATCTTGACTGGTCCTCTGAGTTCAGAATGAGCAATGAAGCTTTTTCTAATGAGTTCCATTCTAGGCATGGTATTGGAGAACTTGCCTACTACTGTGAATTTACAACTGTCAGCAAATCTCACCATATAATCATCCCTTTTGAAAATTACTGTCGGCTGACCGTGCTTGGTAGTTATCTTTGGAGGGGTAAAAGCTATGGGTTTGACCTCAGCCTTATGTCTGGCTCTGAGCCTTGTGACATAAGAGTGGGTGACAGTAGGGGGTGGTGTTGGAGAACTACCAACTGGTTTGTTTTTATTGGAGGGATTGCTAACTTGTGGAGTGGGGTTGGTGATTGGTGGAGCCTTTTTGATAGGCTGGATAGCTGGTGTACTGTTTTTTCCAGGAGGTTTTGGGTTTTTTAGTGTTGGTTGGCCTATCAAAGTTGGATGAGATCTTGAGTAGAACATTAGCATTAGAATTGTGATTTGTATTGGGTTGGCTCTGAGGCAACTAAGTGGCTAGAGGCTCATTCTTAGCTATTGCATGCATAGATGAAGGGGTAACACCTGAGGTAAGACCATTGATATCTCCTTGTCCAATCGTTTCAGTACTTTTTTGTCACGACCCTAACCCGGACCCGGTCGTGATGACACCTCTCGTGAAGACAAAGCCAGCCAACTATTCCGAATTCGATGTTAAACAGTTAAAACAACAGTAAAACAGTCTAAGACATGAATAATAATACGAAGTAGCAAATAATATCGATAAAAATGTGGAAGTACAACCCAACACAGCCCTAACCGGGGTGTCAAAAGTCACGAGCATCTACTAGGGTCTAAATACAACTGAAAGTCTGAAGTGTATAAAATACAAACTAATGAAGTAAAGAGGGAGAAAAGCAGTACTTCGAACGCCGGCATCTACCTTGCTAAACTCCGATAAATCTGCCTCCGATCAGCCAAAACCAGCTATCGGGTGTATAAATACCTGAATCTGCACACGAGGTGCGGGGAGTAAAGTGAGTACTCCATTTCAGTGAGTAATAATCATACTAAAGTCTGAATGGTAAGAAATCATGAAAAGTGCATCAACATGCTGTATAGAAGTAGTTCAAAGAACCAGTAGGAAAGCGATGAAGCTGTAAAATCTCTTAAAATACCTTAACTCAATTTAAACTTCTTTAAAAATGACCTTTTCAACAGTTACGTAAATGAATGCAAAACAATTAGTGTAGATAAGCAGAGAAATCCGCCCCTCGGGCAAAAATACACAATTTAATAGGTAAATGAAAGACAAATAACAAAGGTAAGCACATAAGGTTCATCCCCTCGGGCACAATGTCAACAAATCCGGCCCTTGGGCAATATCTTAGAACAATACCAACCCCTCGGGCTATATCTCATATCAAAATGGGTACCCGCTCTCACTGGGGGTGTGCAGACTCCTGGATGGGCCCCTTACGGCCCAAGCGCAATATCAAGCCACCTCGTGGCATCATAAACAGGCTCTCCGCCTCATATCAATATCAACAAGCCATCTCGTGGCGTACATATCTCAGGCCCTCGGCCTCGTAATCAACTTAGTGTATCTCAATTGCGGCGTGCAGCCCGACCCAAAAGTATCCTCACAACACAGGTCCTCGGCCTTATGCAGTCAAAAATACTCACATAAGCCACTCGGGCAACAGTAAAACATGATGCTCAGCCCAAAATATGATTTAAAATATCATTTCAAGTGTTAAAACAGAGTAATCATGGCTGAGTTTTGAAAACAGTGGAAAACTAACATGACTGAGTTCAACCATAAAATCAGAACAGTGAGGAAACATCAACAAAAATAGATTTCACAAAGCCCAAATATGTCATTCGGCCCAAATAATGATGATAGCAAATAGATTTCAGTCAAATACGATGTAAAATCATCAATCAGGACGGACCAAGTCACAATCCCCAATAGTGCACGACCTCACGCTCGTCATCAAGCATATATCTCACTTCAATATAGCACTACGATGTGCAATCCGGGTTTCAAACCCTCGTGACATCATTTACAATCTTTACTCACCTCGATCTGGTCCAACCTCTAGCTCGCGATGCCTTCGCCCGCACAAATCGACCTCCGGATGCTCCAAATATAACCACAATCAGTACATAATCATTAAAATATGCAAAGGAAACAAAGCCCACTAAAAGATATCCAATTTACATCCAAATATCGGAATTGCTCAAATACGTCTACGGACCCACGTCTCGAAATCCGATAAAATTAACATCAATGGAATCCTCATCCTATCACGAGTTCATACATGTCAAGAACATCAAAATCGGACCTCAAATGGCCCCTCAAATCCCCACTCAAAGGTCTCTTAATCTCAAGCCCTAAATACCCATTTTTGCTACTGATTTGTCCATGGATTTCAAGCTTACAATGTTAAAATTCATCATAGAAACAAGTTTAGAGTCCAAAAATCTTACCTCACCGAAATCCTCTTGAATTCCCTCTTCAATTAGCTCTCCCAAGCTTTCTCCCAAATGAAATATGGTGAAAACCATCTCAAAATCGTGAAGGGTGCAATATATGCATTCTGACACAGGCATTTTCGCATTTGCGGTCCCATACCCGCTTCTGCGGTACTGCATTTGCGGTTATTCCTCCGCTTCTGCGGAAATCACTTAACTTACGATCCTCCGCATCTGCGATCCCTCATCTGCATATGCGACTTCGTAGATGCGGCCATCTTACCGCTTCTGCGATTTCTAGCCTACCTCCCAACTTCCGCTTTTGCGATCACTCTTTCGCTTACGCGGCGCCGCACCTGCGGTCCCTAACACCAGAAGTAGTAAAACGTCAGTAGCTGCAATAACATCTCAACTCCTCCGTTAACCATCCTAAATCACCCCGAGGCCCCCGGGACCTCAACCAAAAGCACCAACATATTCTAATACCTTATTCAACATCAAATCACCCAAAACACATCGGATTTAAGTCAAACTTTCTAAAATCATCAGAATTTTACTTTTGATAAAAAACCCAACCAAACCAAGTCCAAATGACCTGATATTTTACACACACATCCCAAATGACACAACAGAACTACTGCAACTTTCAGAATTCCATTCTGACCTCTATATCAAAATCTCACCTATCAACCGTAAAACACCGAAATCTCAATTTCGCCAATTCAAGCCTAAACCTTCCACGGACTTCCAAAATGCATTCCGATCACACTCCTAAGTCCCAAATTACCTAACGGATCTAACCAAATCATAAAAATTCCGATCCAAAATCATCTACAAATAAGTCAAATCTTAGTCAAACCTTTCAAATTACAAACTTCAAACTAAAAATTGTTCTTCCAAATTTCATGTCGATTACCCTGAAAACCAAAACTAATGATTTACATGAGTCATAATACATCACATGGGGAAAGTCATGCTCGATAACTGTCGAGCCAAGTGCAAAAGCTCAAAATAACCGGTCCGGTCGTTATATCCCCCCCCCCCCACTTAAACATACGTTCGTCCTCGAAGTGTATGCAGTAATGAGTTTTTTTATAGGGACTATGCCCAAAAAAATAGCTAAGTGTTACAAAAGTGCGGACCACACATTTATTGTGCGGACTGCACAATCTTGAATGCCACAGCAGAACGCAATCTGTGGTCGCACAATTATTGTGCGGCTGCAAAACAAGAGAACCAAAAATGCAAACTCTGCAGTTTGTCTGACAGAAAAGGGGGCCAACGACCGCACAAATTCATCAACCTCACTTAATAATGTGCGGACCGTAGAAACATCGAATGTATTTTGGTAACAGGTATAAGAGTGAGGCCGAATAGAAGTTGGATTGCGGTCATAGAATTTTGGGTGCGGCCGCAGATCGACCAATTCTCTGATATCAAAGAGTTGCTTGTTTAATGCTAGAATTGTGCGACCGCACTCAAAATTGTGCGTTCTGAACTTCAATTGTTCGGTCACACAAAAATTATAGGGACCGCAGAAATAGGGTTGCGGCCGCACTTCAAAATTGTGCGGTCCGCACTTTACCATGTGTAGTCGTTCTCACTATTGTGCGAACCGCACTTCTTTAGTTGCATCTGATTTTTCCTAGTTAGTCTACAACTCTATACAGCTGTTTAATGCCACCAAATTGAACTTAACTGAATCTTGTTTCTATGAATTCCAGGCAATGGTGTGATCTCGTAGTTGAGGTGATACTTCCAAAGGGAGGGGTGAACCCTCCCAGGTCCGAGGTAGGGGCAACCTCCAACTCTCTGTCCAAAGAGTAATAAGCAAAAAGGCAACTGCCGGAAGAGCCCCAGAACCTTTAGAATCCAGTGAATATCTCCCGTCTAGGGAAGCCTCAGAGGGAAATTATGTGCAAGTGCAACCCGATATTCAATCTCAACAACAACAGCTTCCGGGTAGACTATAACTCAGAGATGAGCCTTTCTCCTCACTCTTCTGAGGGTTCGGAAGAGGATATCCAAGGTTCAGAGCCATGTTCCTCACATTCCTCAGCAACACCTATCCCAATTGATGATGATGATGATATGTCTGATGACAGTCGAGGGGGTGATACCCGAGTTGCCGGCCTAGAGAGATCGAAGAAGAATGAAGTTTGGGAGGACAGATTCGTGAGCCTAACTGCTTTCAACAACTTTTGGGAATTGTGAACTCAAAGATTGCTCACTCTTGAGTGCAAATTTGATTTTAAGGATTTGGATAGATACAACCCGAACATGGCAAGACAGTTTCGGGAAAAAAAGGGTGGTCATGCTTCACCCAAGCTGTGGTGGATGCCAAGGAGAATTTAGTCCGAGAATTTTATGCCAATGTGGAGCACATCAAGAAAGGGACTATGGTGACCAAGGAGAGATTTTTGAAGGTTAGATTTGATCAAAAATCCCTGAACTCTTACTTGGGGCTCGAGGATATGGAGCCAATATAATATCTGGAGAAATGTCGAATGGGTGATGCGGCTCACCCTTGGTTAACCGAGATACTAGCAGCTCTAGGTCTACCACCACCATGGATCACAGCAGGGGATCCCATTCAGCAGAACACCCTCAACTTTGAAGCCAATTGTTGGCAAACATTTGTCTGCAGCCAGATTGACCCATGCAAAAATGAAAACATCCTTCCTATCCCTCGGGCAGTTTTAGCGGCATCTATCATGGACGGGTTCCCTATCAACGTAGGTGCCATCATGTCAGCCAATATGTTAGTGGTTGTCAGGCAGGGTAAGAGCTCCTACCCGTATCCATACACCATCACAGAATAACTTATAGATGCGGGAGTGGAATCAAAGCCATTTGACACAAAGGTTCAGGAAAAGCGGCCCTTTTCATGGTACTCTCTCAAGGACCCAAGGAACCCAAAAAACAAGATAAAGGGTCGGCCAACTTCTATCGGGGGCCAGTTTCAAGAGCCTTCGGTGGTAGCTACATCTTTAGCAGCCATACCTTCAGGTGACAGGCCTGCCACTTCAGCTGGGCTTTTTAGAAGTACGGTTGCCATACTCCACCACCATCTGCAGGGCCACCATCAGCTTCAGTGCCTTCAACTTCTTCCTATCCACTCACAGTGCTGAGAGTCTCCCTAACTCTGGATAGTATCAAAAACTGCATGCAGACAGCTACTGTAAAGATGGTTGACTTATCTAGTGCTGTTGCAGCACAGTTTTCCACCCCAGCACCCCAGACTTCTCCCACAGTGGAGGCGACCTTGAAGAAGATTCTGGAAAACCAACAGACTATTATGGATTCTTTTGTGGCACATGGGGGAGTAATTGAGGAGTTAGGTAAACATGTGAAGAAGACAAGGAAATTACAGGCCTCAAAGAAAGCACTTGACAAGCTGACCAAAGATGTGGCCAAGATAGCATCAGCTGGGGATATTCCACTTGATCTACTAATGGAGTCAGCACCAGCAGCACCATCAGTGCCAGAGGCATTAGAGGAAGTAGTTGGCCAGTATGAGGAGCAAGACCTCACTTCCCACACTACTAAGGCAGTGTTGCAGATGTTCACCAACCCAGCTACTTCCCGAGTAGAGGACAATGAGAGATAGTTGGAGGAGCCTGAGGGTAGTGATGATGTTATAGACACCGAGGCCACATAAGGAGTTTTCTCTAGTATTTCCCTTCCTTGAGTTTTATTTTGTTAAGCATTGGGGATATTGATTATTTTTATTTGGGGGTGGAGCTTATTTTGATTTGATGACAGTTGGAGTGTAACAATTTGAAAACATTTTTTTTTCTTTTTTTTATTTACGTACATATTCTTCTTTCTCTCTGTTGATGTATATATTCGCTTTCCCTTTCTTATTTTATATATTTAGTTATGCTTTTAGTAGTTTATTTCATACCTTCTTTAGTTTGTTTTCTTAGTAGTCAATGTTTAGCTTACTAGCTTCTTATTTACGTTGTTAGCTTCTTTTTGAATTGATAGATTCTTTTGATGTTTACGTGATCAATAAGCCTTTGATTTTCTTAATGTCACAGTTCTTTCCAAAGGTGGTTGTTGTGTGAACCGGGTGACTCTTCCCAATGATGTATGTCGTGATAACCTTCTTAAGGGATTGAGTTCGTTTTTAATGTTTAGATAAAAACAGTAGTAATGAATAAAAGGGCCAAGCATGCTTCACTTAGAACCAACACATTATGGCCTTATGGTTAAAAACAAGTTCTTGGAAAGAAATATCTCTAGTTAGTGACCTTTGGACTCTTGTGTTGACTTGAGAAATCATTGAATGGTTTAGGTGAACCACTAGTGACTTTCAATCTTGAATATGGTTGTTGTGGGTCCTCAACTTTATCCTCTTTAACAATCCAGTTGTGTGAGAAGTGAGATTTTTGTTGCAAATCCAAGTACCTGTGCGAATGGTCTAGAACTTGCCCCGAATATGTTTCTAGTTGAAGTTCTCAGTTTTGCTTTGCTTGAGAAGTAATTGTAAGCTCTCCTTGACCTGATTACCTTGGTTGCTAGAATTCCAATTCCCTTGATTTCCTTGAGGTCGCCATTGTTGTTGATTCGGGCCTTGAGAGTTGATTATTTTTCCTTGGAAGTTGTTCACATATTATACTTCCTCATCTTATTCATTGTAAGATTCATCTTGATCAAACCCACTATCATCTTGTACAAAAGTTTCCACATGGTTTTGCACTTGAGGACCCTTTTGCCTTCTCTTGTTCACAATCATACTAACTTTCTCCATTGCATTGACATGCTTTGGACCTTGTACTTGTTGAAGTTGAGCATTGTCTAATTGATTCATTGTGGTGGTCAACTCGGCAATGGCTAGCCCATGATCATGCAATTCTTTATGTAAGTGAATCATATTTGGATCACCTTGAGGAACATTTTCTCTCCTTTTCCATGCTGATGAAGTATCCTCCATTGCATCTAAAATCTCACAAGCTTCCGCATATGGCGTTGTCATAAAACTTCCACCGGTAAGTTGGTTGACCACGCATTGATTGGTAGTATTGATCCCCCTATAGAAAATTTGTTGAATCATAGCCTCTGTCATGTCATTATTTGGGCACTCTTTCACCATAGTTTGGTACCTCTCCCATATCTCATGCAAAGGCTCATTGGGTTCTCGTTGAACGCTAAAATATCGTCTCTAAGAGTAGCCATATGCCCGGGAGAAAAGAACACGAAACTAAATTTCTCCGACATCTCATCCCATGTATGGATAGAAAGGTTTGGCAATCTCTCTAACCAATCCAAGGTTTCCCCCGACATTTTTTGGTCCGAACGACATTACATTAAAACAATAGATGTCGAATTTAGTGATAAAGGAAGTCGTTTCTTGATCGCTCAGGTCCATCCGGATTTTGTTGTACCTCGAGTAAGCATAAAAAAAACTGAGTATCTCGTGCCCAACGGTTGCATCGATCATGCGAACGATGTTAGACAAAGGGAAAGAGTCCTTAGGGCATTCCTTATTCAAGTGTTTGTAATATACGCATATTCTTAACTTATTCCCCTTTTAGGTACTACCACTATGTTAGCTAACCAACTCGGGTACTTAACCTCCAGTATGGAACCTATTTTAAGGAGTTTGGATACCTTGTTTTTGATGAATGCATGCTAGAACTCGGATTGAGGCCCCCTTTTCTTCTTAACTGGGTGGAACTTCGGATATAAGCTCAACTTATGAGTGGTTATTTCTTGTGGGATTCATGTCATATCAAGATAGGACCAAGGGAAACAATCTGGGTTTGCTATACGGAATTCAATGAGTTTTTTCTTGAGCTCGGGACTTAACCCCGTACCCAGGTATATCTTTCAATCGGGCAAGTGTTCGATCAGTATGACATGCTCCAGCTCTTTGACCATTGATTTAGTGTCATCGAAATCATCAGAGGTGATGAATGACCTATGAACTCTGTAATCATCATCTTCGCCCACTTCTTGCTTCTCCGCTTCGGTCGGGGCCAGTATCGGTGATTACTAGTTAGCTTCTTCCTTCCTAATCGGCTCCGGGTTCTTTTATGTCGAGAGTGCAGACATCAAGATCACCTCATCAACTGTGAACATTGCTTTTGCGGACGGTTGCTCTCCATAAACCGTCTTGATCCCTCCTAGTGTGGGGAACTTTAGTGCCTGGTGTAGTGTCGAGGGTATTTCCCTCGTGTTGTGAATCCATGCACTTTCTAATTGGGCGTGATATCTCATATCCCCTTCAGTCATGTCGAACTTCGTTTCCTGAATAGTTCCAATGCTTTTCACCGACAAGATTATCTCCCTTTAGTAGTTTCGCATGCCATGTTAAACCCGTTTAAAACCCGGACTGCAGGCATTATTTGGTCTTGCATATCCAACTTATCTACGACCCTCGATCTAATGATATTGGCTGAGCTACCTGGATCAATTAACAGATGCTTAACTGGAGATTTATTTATGAGTACAGATATTACTAGTGCATCATTATGTGATTGCATGATGCCTTCGGCGTCCTTATCATTTAAAGTGATGGTTGCCTCCGGCATGTAATCTCGGGTTCATTTTTCCTTTAAAATGGATATCTTAGGGCTCTTTAGCATTGGTCCCTGGGGGACGTTGACTCCACTAATGATCATGTTGATGACGTGTTAAGGTTCTTACTACTCGGTCTGCTTGTTGGAGTCCCTATTCCTGAAGTGATTTTTGGATCGATAGCTCAGAAATTCCTGGAGGTGCCCTTTATTGAATAACCGTGCCACTTCGGTCCTGTGGCCGTGAGTGCCATGATACTTACACATCAGGTTAGGGTCTCTTTGGGCAGGACCGGGCTGCAATGACCGAGGACACTTGGTATATTTGATGCATTCGATAGCAGATACGATGCCGGCAGTATCGACAATGAAGTTGTATTCTGATAGTCTCAGTACCTCTCTGGCTCTGAATAGCCTGTCGAAACCGTTTTTACTCATGAATACCCAGCTATTGTGGCCTCAATTTCTCCTTTTCTCATTCGTCGCCGGGTTACGTCCGAATTCGTTGCCCCTTCGATCTCCGCTATACAGTTGATACCAATCTCTGTTCGTTCTTGGTTCATGATCGACGACTCTTTTAGACCTGTCATTAGTTTTGATAGGATACATGGACTCGGAGGGGTCCCTGAACTTATCATCCTTGACTCTGATTTTCGATTGTTACCTATTATAGACGTTGGCCCAAGTCTCCGCCGAGTACTCTATCAAATTCTACTTCAGCTGCTATGAGGCCAAGGAGGTTTGGGGGTTAAGTCCTTCAATGAATACCAAAACGGCCCAATCATCTGCAACATGAGGTAGGTCGATTCGTTCCATTCGAAACCTCGACACGAATTCCCTGAGCATTTCGTTATCTCTCTATTTCACATTAAAAAGGTTCAATTTTCTAATCTCGACCTTAATGGCCCCGACGTGAGCTTTTACGAAGGCATCTGCAAGCATAGTAAATTAATCAATGGAATTAGGGGGTAAGTTGTAATACCATATCATTGCTCCCTCCGACAGGGTTTCTCCGAGTTATTTCAGCAAGACCGACTCAATTTCATCATCTTCTAAGTCATTTTCCTTGATGCCACACGTGTAGGAGGTCACGTGTTCATTATGATATGTGGTCCTATTATACTTTGGACTTTTGGGCATATGGAGCTTCTTCGGGATTGGCTTTGCTGTCGCTCTCTGAGGGGAAAGATTTTGGACAAATTTCTTAGAATCCAAGCCTTTCAATATCGGGGTTGCTCCCGAGATTCGATCAACCCTAGAGTTATAGGTCTCCACTTTTTTGTCATTGGCTTTGATCTTCTTTTCCACCGATTCCACCCGCTTTGTCAGTTCCTCAAGCATCTTCATTATCCCGGGGTTGGCCTCGGGCTCAACTTCACCCGGCCTTTACGTGGTTTCTTCATTTCTTCCGGTGTTTTCCCGGGATGGTCCGGGCTCAACTCTATTGGGGACGCGGCTTTGGTTCTGCATCTGGCTATTGTCGTTTGTAACATTTCGAAGATCACTTGTAAATTAATCCCATCACCTTCACCGTCGTGCTTACCCTTGGTTATTGATCGGGCTCCTTCGCGAACACTGTTCTCGGGGTCGGTAGGCAAGTTTGCGTTGATGGCCACATGTGTGTTGGCATCGATTGGGTTCGCGACCGAAACTTCGTTGGGGTCAACAGGGGGTACCTCGTTTCTGGGCACTATATTAATGTTCTCGCCATGGTGGCTAGACTCAACATCAACTTTCAAGTGAGCATATTAAGAGTTTGACATTCTTAAATTGACCTGAAATTAAAATCTCAAAAAACAAGCATAAAATAGAGTGCGTTATAGAAATTTGTATCAAATTACCACTATTATCCTTAGCCCCACGGTGGACTTCAAACAGTTTACCCTAAAAAAAGGGATAACAATTGAATTTATACACGGTTTTAAGGATATGTGGATTAATTAAGTATAAGTGATTCTATGACGCTAGATTAAGCAAATAAAAGACGTAATAAATGGTCAAACTAATAATAAGAGTGAGTCTGACCTCGGTTAGTGTCTTAACGGGGAACCTGCCTTTAGTTCTGAGCTTGCACTTATGAAGAACTTTATGAACAAAAGCAAGAACCTTGAATAACTTTTAGAAACAGAAAGAACAAATGTATATTTCCTTGGTATTACGTGTTACAATTTCGCTAATGAATCCTAAGGAAGGTAAAGATCTTCCATTTTGCTAATCATTGATTTTCTTCCGACACAGGCCGACATTCACGCTGTGATATTCGGTTGGGCACGGACATCACTGCTCTTATTAGTCATGTGCGTTTGTTTGGTAATGCTCTCCGAAGTCTTGGGATTCGAATCGGACCCGGAGGACGTGGTCCCGAGGCTCCTCGCTCTCACTCCAATTCCTTACGTTCACGTCCCTGCTCTGTTTGCCTCACTGGAAAATCGGGGTGCTCAGTGGGCTCGATTTTACCCGTATATAATTATCACGACATTTCAATTTGTATAGGAAAGTTTCAATGATTTTTAAAGGCAACGAAATAAAAAGATATTCTTTGATCATTTTTATTTGTTGTTTAAGGTCAGGAAAATCATTTGATAGTATTCATAAGAGAATTGGACTATTTTGATCTCTTCCCTAAATGAGTGGTACCTTCTTTTTCTAGTTTTTTTTTTTTATACTTGGGAGAAGGGGAAGTTTAACAGAAAGGAGTACATTGCAAATTAAATTTACATTTTTTTGTGTGGAAGACTTTCAGTAATGTCTAGACTATACGTATATTTTGAACTGAAAACTATTAAATTAAAATGATAAATAAAAAGAACTAAAGAAAATAATAGTAGCAGTAAAATGTGTGAGACGCGGAGGCCTGGTATGTTATAGCATGTTTGGCCAAGCTTCTTTTTGGCCAAACGTGCTTTTTTTGGCCAAAAGCACTTTTGGCCAAAAATTGAGGTGTTTGGCCAAACTTTTGGAAGGAAAAAAAAGTGATTTTGAGGAAAAGCAGAAGCAGTTTTGGGAAGCAGAAAAAAGTAGCTTCTCTCTAAAAGCACTTTTGAAAAAAATACACTTAAAAGCAGTTTTTTAAAGTTTTGTCAAACACTAATTGATGCTCAGAAGTGTTTTTCAAACTAATTAGCGAAACACAAACTGTTTCTCACCAAAAGTAATTTTGAAAAAATACTTTTAAAAAAAATACTTTTCAAAATAAGCTGATTTTTGCAGTTTGGCCAAATGAGCTATTAGTCTATCTACAAACAGAAAACAACCTGTGACCTCTGCAGAGTTGGTTGTTCTTCACATAAAACATGCACAATCTCAAACATGATTCTTCATATATTATGTTAATTTTGAACGACCCTTTGACCACAGAAAGATCGTCCAAATCATTTCTCCAACAGTCAATCCACATTAATTAAGTCTGGTTCCCTTTTCTTGACATCATCTAATCAATTCTCTTTCCTCGATTCCTCGATGCCTTATTCAACTGTTGTCTCATTTACACCTAGTTTTTTTCTTCATCTATCTCATACATCTCGTTGTATCTGGTCACGTTGTGATCCCCCAAATCACAAGACCCCCAAAAATGGAAGACGGAAACATAGTTAAATAATCTCAACCCCAACCCACGCTTGATACTTAGAAGGTTAGCTTCAATTTAAAGTTTTAAATTAAAAAATTGGACTCGCCTGAGGCTGCATGCATCTGCAGACGTGGAAATGACTGTTGTCTCGCAAGCAGGGGCGTAAGGTACAATTGAACTCATAATTTTCGATGTGGAATAAAAATTTATATGTAAAAAATCGTTGAAATTACAAAAATACTATATATGAACCCATAAGTTTAAAAATAGAATGGGTTAAATGCTAAAATATTAAAAATTGAACTCATAGAGATTAAATTTTATATACGCATCTGCTCGCAAACCTTAACCCTCAAACAGCCAAATGTACATCTGCAGAGTGCAGACGTCGAAGACTCTTTAATTTGATGCATCTAATGTTAATTCATGGAGCTCGTTCCATAATTTATGTGTAATTAATTAGTCTTGTATACTTTTAAAATTTCTTAACTAACGCTTAACTCTTCATATTAATGGTACACCGCATATATTGTTTTAGTATACAGAGAGGAGAGAAGCTTTGGTGATCACATTGGCGATTTTGAGGCGATTTTTCTCTGAGAGATCCGATGGTCGGCGGCCAGCCTTCCTTACCGACTGGTCAGCCCTCCCCCACCCTCGCCCCAACCAATACGACTACAATCAATATCTCCCAACCACTGGATTATTCAAAAATCCTTAACCCTAGTACTCTAAACACTGCCATGCACGAAAAATCAACGACAATTGAGCCTATACCCATGCGACGAGTTTCCTTTGTGAATGGGCAGCCCTTAGTTAAGTTTACGAAAGTAGAATACCAGATGAGGATACTGATTTATGATGCTAAGTTCAAGGCATGTGAAGAATCTCCTAAGGCGATGGCTTGGATTTCGTTTCCCAGCTTGTTACCTACGCATTTTGTTAAAGAATGTCTATTTTCTTTAGCATCAGCTGTGGGGAAACCATTACACTTAGATATGGTAACAATTAATAAGACACGTCCAAGTTGTGCAAGAGTTAAGGTGCTCGTTGATTTGTTACACAATTTGCCAAAGAAAGTTCGTATGGATATAGAGAATGAAGCTACTGGGGAGGTAATTTACCTAACTACTGTAAAACGTGCAAGTTACAAGGCCATGATGATTTGAGTGCTGAAAATTGCATCCAAAACTGATGGAACAAGACAATGAAAGGAATGTTGCAGCAGGTAATGTGGAGGATAAGGATTAAAATAAGGAGCCTACAATAATTCTTACAAGTGGAAGGGTAGTTGGAAACATTGAGGAACAGTGAAAAAGAAGTAAGGGATAATTATGTCAAGAACAAAGCTTAGCAAGATGGTGTGAAAGCTATGACTGGAAAATAAATTGGCCTAGTTCAAGGATTAGGGCAACAGGTTCAAACAGCTAATAAGTTTGTTCCACTTGAAGAGAATGAAGATGTTAATGAAGTCAATAATCAGCTGGCAGTGGTGAAACAAAAGAATGAAGATCGCAGCTCAAGACCTAATCCTAATGAATCTGGGAGATTATTAAATTCGGTAGCACCTGTGTTTAATCCTAGTTCAACTGGAAGTATGGCAACAAAGGAAGGAGGCACATTTAATTAAGATTCTTACTGCAAAAGACAAGAAAAAGCAACTGGGAAAGAGTCTACATCACAATGGATTGCTCGAACTTTTGGAGGTAATAAGGAAGCTACAGGTATTCAAGCAGATCAGCAGATTCCTCGGGAAAATAATATTGGCAATGACTTAGCTAATAACAAGGAGATACAGTGTGATGACTTGGCCAGGTTTGTTACTACGAAACAATCATGTCAAGAAATTCCATCTGAAACCCTTAATGGAAGTAATGTTCAACTGGGAAAGTTATGGAGCGATCAAATTGAAGAGTTTTCAGAGGAAGAAGAAGGAGAGTTCCAATAGGATGATGAACAAGAACATGATAAAGAGGATGATGATTATTCAGTGGATAATGAAGCTAGAATGTTGCCAGAAGAGGAAGAAGATCAAGAAAACGTTGATGGTGGTTCTAATGTCAATAAGGAGGACAACGTAGCTAATATGGACAATTGTTGAGCAAAATGTCCCAAACCCCACTGAAATGATATCTCCTTGCAACCCTAACCCTAACCCTAAACACAATTGTAACCCTAACCCTAGCCCAGAAGCTGGTAACATAATTGATTTTAATCCTGAGATTGGTACAAAGACTAAAGGTTCAGCTGGAAAACAGTTACCAATGGTTGCTAGCTCTCCTACCAATCAACCATTGAAGGTGACTAAGGAGAATTTGAATAATTTGTTTATACCTAAGCCTATACAGAATCAAATGGTGCAGCAGACTGATGGAATGCAGGAGGATGAGCAGTGTGAAAGAGGAGGTAAAGACCTTGATGTAGAGTCAACTTCTCAAAAATTCATGAATACAGCAAAACAGGGAGACATATCACCAAGATTGATGGATAAGGCTAAATCAATTGGTCGATGGAGGAAGAAGCAGTAGATGGAGATGTCTAGTGTTCCTGGCACTGGAGTACAAACAAGAAGGGCCCTTATGAAATCCAATAATTAATGATGAATGCCATTATTTGGAATATAAGGTCAACCTACACAATGAAAGGCATTGAAAGGCTTGTTACACTACATAGGCAGTATGAATTTCAGTTTATTGGGGTGACGGAGCCAATGCAAAATGCAAAAACATAGAAACATACAGGAGACAGTTGGGAATGCATTATGCTTTTGTTAATGTCTCAAACAAGGTATAAGCTTTTGTCGAAGAAGATTATGAAATTGATGTTTTATTTGACATAGAACAACATCTTACACTAAGGTTAATCAATACCCAGTCTCAAAAAGAATTCATAATAACATTAATGTATGCAAATCATGATGCAATTGAGATGATTGAGCTATGGGATACGATGCATGCACTGGCTAGTGATATGACTGTTCCTTGGCTTGTAGAAGGAGACTTTAATGTGATTGTTGATGAAGAGGAAAAATTTGGAGGCCAGCCTGTATCAATGAATGAAGTAGAGGATTTCTGACATTGTATAAATACTTGTAATCTCACTTATTTGGGTTTCAAGGTAGCATATACACTTGGTGGAATAGTACGACTGATGATGACTGTATTTTCACGAGGCTCGATAGATGTTTAGCCAAGTTGGAGTTCTAGCAAATGTTGCCTGGATTAGAGATCACTCATTTATCTAAAATGGGCTCAGATCATAGCCCTTTGCTCATATCATGTGATCCAAATGCAGCATCGATTAAAAACATTTAGATTCTTGAATTTTTTGCTAAAGTATGAAACTTTTCAGGATGTTGTTATAGAGAACTGGAAGGCTGATTCCAGTGGGAATCCATTTCATATGTTTAACCATAAGCTGAAAAAATTAAATAGAGCTCTATCAGTTTGGATCAAAATAATGTATGGCAACATTTTTCAGAAGGTTGCTAGTCTTGAGGAGTTAGCCATTGCACATAAAACACAGTTTGAATTGAATCCTACTCCACACAATAGAGAATGTCTCTTGAAGGTACAAGATGAATTTATTAGATATCTTACATTAGAAGAGGAATTTTAGAAGCAAAAAGCTGTGATGAATTAGTTTCTAGATGGGGATCGCAACACAAAGTTTTTTCATGCCCAAGTCAATGGTCGGAGAAAGAGGTTACAAGTGAAAAGAATTCAAAATAGTCAAGGACAATGGCTTGAAGAGATGCAATTATGGTTGAGGAAGCAGTAAGATATTTTGAAGCCCAGTTCCACGAAGACAGTGTTCCAACAGCTTTTGGTATACAGGATCACATCCCCAATGTGGTAAATACGAGGCATAATGAAGAGTTAACGAGCCAACCAACTAAAGATGAGGTTAAACATACTGTGTTTGGTCTCAATGGTGATAGTGCAGGAGGGCCTGATGGTTTCAATGATTCTTTCTTTCAAGCATGCTGGGATACAATTGGAGATAATGTACTTGACATGGTAAGAGCCTTTTTCAATAGCCAAGAACTGCCCAAATTCATCACTCATACGAATTTGGTGCTCTTACCAAAGAAAAGAGATAAATACATTTTCATATATGCGACCTATCAGTCTTAGTCATTTTATCAATAAGGTGTTCTCGAGGGTTATTCATGAAAGGATGGTTGATCTTCTTCCTATTTTGATCTCTCATGAACAAGCTGGATTTGTTAAAGGGAAGAGTATTGTTGAGAATGTTTTTCTAACTCAGGAAATCATCACAGATATTAGACTTTGAACAAAGGCAGGTCCCAATATTGTAATGAAATTGGATTGATGAAAGCTTATGATAGATTATCTTGGTTATTTTTAACCAAGGTGATAAGAAAGATTGGGGTTTATTCGCTTGATCTATGAGCTTGTGTCAAATAATTAGTACTCTGTGTTATTCAATGGCCATCCATATGGATTCTTCAAATCTTCTAGAGGATTGAAACAAGGAGATCCTTTATCTCCTACTCTATTTATTTTGGTAGCGGAGGCATTGTCTCGAGGATTGAATGCTTTGCATATGAATCTTTACTTTTGTGGCTTTGGATTGTCCAAATGGAGTCCAAAAATCATTCACCTAGCCTATGCGAATGACACAATTATTTTCTCTTCCTTTGATGACATTTCCTTGCAGCTTATAATGGAGGTATTATATGCATATGAAGCTGCATCTGGGCAGCTCATAAATAAGGATAAATCGGCAATTTATATGCACCATTCAACTAGTTTGAAGGTAGTGGAGAAAGTGCAAAGAATTACTGGCATTGGCAAGCAGGGATTTCCATTCACATATATTAGATGCCCAAATTTTTATGCTAGGAGAAGAATGGATTACTATCAAGGTCTTATGAACAAAATACAGAATAAACTTCAAGCTTGGAAGGGTAAGATGTTATATATAGGAGGTTGGGCAGTGTTAATCTCTCATGTTCTCCAAAGCATATCAATCCACTTACTTTCAGCTGTAAACCCTCCCAATAATGTGATTGAAAAGCTTCACAAGATGTTTGCACAATTATTTTGGAGTAGCTTGGTGATAGGAAAGAAAAGGCATTGGTCTTCTTGGAGTAATTTGTGTCTTCCGGTTAAAAAGGGGGGGATTGGATTTAGGTGGTCCATGATGTATCCAAAGTTTTGTTTTGCAAACTTTGATTGAATTTTCGGACTAAACCTACTTTGTGGAGCTCCTTTTATGCCAAAAAATAATGCAAAAAGATGAATGTTATAGTAGTACCATGGAGACATGGTTCACATGTTTGGAGAAAAATACTCGAATGTAGGGATTTAATTGAGCACCAAATCTTATAGCAACCAAAGAGGGGATCCTCATTATTTTTGTTTGATAATTGGACAAGGCTAGGTGCACTATATTTTGTACACCGCCTGATTTTTTTGTTGATGAGACAGTGCACAATGTATGAAGTGGTGAGGGATGGAGCATGGGATGAAGATCAATTGAGGGAGTTGTTACCTGATGATATTATAATGCATATTTTTGAGAATATCAAGCCTCCAATTGAATATAATGAACTCAATAAGCCTTACTGGATGTTGGAGAATATAGGGGAGTTTAGTGTTAAGTCATCTTGGGAATACTTGAGGAAAAGGAGAGATCCTAACATTGCATATGAGAACATATGGTTGAAAATATTACCAGTTAAGATCTCTTTTTTATGTGGATAGTATGGAAAGGCAAGCTATCATTGGATGGCATTATAAGGAGATGGGGATAATTCATGCCTTCGAGATGTTGGTGTTGTATAAATCTGGAGGAAGAGATAGTGGCACATGTTTTTTTCAAACCATATGTTGCTTTAAGGGTCTAAGCTTACTTCTTTTCTTTTGCATGATTATCAATTGAAGGTATAACTTTGCACCAAGCAGTGGTGAAGTGTTGGACAATGCAGGTTGGTCCAAGGCTTAATCCAATCTTTCAAGCTTTGACGTGTATTATTGTGTGGGAATTATGGAAGAGAAGAAATAATATGATGCATGGGGAAATATGGTGACATTTCAAGTATTATCTACAATCCAATCCTTGGTGAAATTCAGAAAGACTGGCATTCAGAGGGTTCCTCATAAATGGCCAGAATTGCTCCACATGATGGAGAATTATACTCCAAAGTTAAAAACTTTTGAGGTATTGTGGGAGTTTCCTATGACAAGATGGATCAAGATTAACATTGATGGAGCTTCAAAGGGGAATCCAAGCTGGAGTTCAATAGGTTTTTGCATTAGAGATGAATTGGAAGATGTTATTTATGCCTGTGGAAAGGAGATACATGAGACTACAAATAAAGTGGTGGAAGCTATAGGTATACTAGAGTCCTTGAGTTATGCTGCCCAACACAACTTTAACAATATGTAGTTACAAACAGATTCTATGTTGCTGAACAATGTTATTGAAGGCTGTTGGAAATCACCTTGGATAATTGTTGATCATGTGAAAGAAATAAGGAGTCTACTGGAAAAGTTTACTTCTAAGGTGTCGCATATATTTAGAGAAGGTAAGAAACTAGTTGACCGTCTTGAAAATGACACTTTTAAGTGTCATGGTTTCAGGCAGCTTGATATACAAGGGAGAAGAATTGTGAATGATGATAAGCTACAATGTACATATTTAAGGGTAATGATTGTGAGGAGTTAGGAGGAGATAAGGAAAGGAGTAAAATGGAGAAGGAAATCACTGGAGGAAATATACCATATCATCACTCTAAAATCCTTAGGGAGGAGAGCTTGATGATTTTTATAGCTAACCATATTATCTTTTTTGCAGGGAAAGTTACTGGGGCCATGCCTTATTTTTTGGTTCACCCTCAAAGGGTGGTATTAGCCCCTAGTGCTCATTCCCTTCAGGAAGAATCAAAGATAAGCACAAGAATGCATATCAAGGAGGAATTAGGGCAGTACGATAAGCAAAGGATGAAACTGGGCTCTTTTTTCAGTTTCACATATACTATACTCCCTAGATATAGACTCATCCGTTGTGTTATCATGCTTGGATTTCAACAACAACACAGCAGGATGAGAATAACACAAAGGACATGTATAAGCATAAGCATGGGAGCAAGTAGAAAAGAGGAACATGGCCATTTCAAACCTATACTTGAGATGGGTATTGACAATGGCTGGCGAATCATGTTTTTCCCAAATAATTTTGGCTTGGATTGGGTTTCTAGCACATATGACAAGTGTTGGGACAAGTAAAGGTGAATTTTTAAGACTGAAAAAGGAACTCAGACATGAATCAGGTCCATCTCAGTGGAGCACAGATATGGATAGACTTAAGCATGTGAGATGCACATGAATGAGAAAAACTAAACTTGAAAGAAGTAATATCTCCTGGCCATGATTGAAAAGGTTGCATATTGGATAGGGAGAATGACTCCTTACTCAAAGAGAACACGGTTTGAGAAAGGGAAAGAGTTAGAGGTTGAGGTCAACTGGAACTCTTCCACCAAGGAAGAGTAACATCAGAATTCTGGTCAATCTCTATTTACTAACTTTTTAAATATCAGTGTTGTTCTCATTTACATGTAACGCACATAAGCAGGAGTTAAACGTGAATTGAGAGCAAAATAGCAAGATAATTTTGCAAGCAATTTGTGTGTGATTCAAGCGTGAAAACCTGAAGCTACTTGAACCGAATAGAAGAACTAGTTCCAAGTATCTGTCTTTTATTCTAGTTCAATTGTAGTAGGTGATTTTATATTGTACCTTTCAACTTTATCTAGAAGAAATTGTATTAGGTACTAAGAGTTTTCAAGTTAGTGTTAATTTTAAGTTATAGCGACAATTGAGGTTGTGTGCTATAACGGGATTAGAGTTAGTCCTAGGTTTACAAAAGAGTTTTTCTATATGTTATTTTTGGCTCAGTGATTTTAGTGGAGAGTTTGGGAAAATCCTACTGGAAAGTAGGTGGTGGTTTTTTCACCTTTTGAGCCAGGTGCTTTGCACGTAAAATACTTTTATTTTTTAGTTTCCGCATTTACTATTTCTGCAATAATAGATTAAGGAACACTTAGAAGAACTAGAATGCCATAAGCAATTCTGCAATAGCACAAGAATGCCACAAGTCCAACTCTAAGTACTATAAGTTTTCCCCTCATGAAAATCACCACTAATGTACGGTCACTCAACTTGAAATCATGTAGGGCTTGTTCGGTATGTAATGAAGGCTTTTTGACTAAGGTATGACTTGTTGGAATAGAATGGTTTCATCTTTCCTTAAGCACTCTATTTTCTCTTTTCAGATCATGCTTTCTCGACTCTTTGAGTCATTTTCTTTTTCCTCGGGGGAAACTAGAGAGATGTAACGTCACTCTTTCTTGATCATGACATTCATTTATCTCCTTTACTATTTATTTCATGCCTTTAATCCTTATTTTATTTGGAATTCCCTTCAACTCTTCACTTTATTCACTTTTGATATTTTTTTTTTGTTCTTTTTTTCTTTTCTTTGCCTTTCTTTTTCTTCATTTCTTTCTCTTCTTTATACCTTTTATAACTTTCAAACCCCTAATCTCTCCCCCAAACTTATGTTTTTGCTAATTATTTCTCAAGAATGCTAAGAAAATATTGTGTGCCAAGAGACGGTCATTACAAAATGAATAAAGGCTTGTAACGTGGTTATTGAAAGAAAAAAGGCTTAGTCTCAAAAGGGTTGACTAGGGATATCACATTGGTAGGCTATGGAAGATTTCAAACTTCAAATCGGATCAAGGAGAGCCTACATTCATTTCTCAAGCCAAGCTACACTTAGAGTTTCGCCTAAAAAACATCCAGGGCAAGTTCTAGACTATAAGCACGGGTACTTGGACTTGCAATTCAATACGTCACCTCTCACATTGATGGATTGCTAAAGAGAACGGAGTCGAGGACCCACAACAACCCTATCTAGATTGAGAATCACATGTGGCTCGACGAAACCACTCGATGACTGTTTAAGTCAACACAATAGTCAAAAGGACACAACTAGAGCTATTTTCTATCAACAACTTATTTTTAACCATAAGGCCGTAGGTAAATGTGTTGGTACTAAGTGAAGCATTCTTGAGACTTCTTTTATTCATTACTCCTATATTTGACAAAATATAAAAGAAAAATAGACTCAATCCCTTAAGAAGATTGCCACTCCATCTATAGTTGGGAATAGCCACCTCGTTCACACAAAATCCACCTTTGAAAAAAACAGTGGCATTAAGAAAACCAAAGGCTTATTGTTCACTCAAATGTAAAAATAAAGTTAACAAATTAAAAAGAAACTACTAAAGTAAATAAGAAGTTATACTATTAAGTAAAAATAAACTAAAAAAGTTATGAAGTAAACTACAGAAAGTAAAATGAATATACAAACAGAAGTCAAATGAATATATACATAAGGTAAACTGAATATGTACATTAGGGGAGAAAATATACATTACCTGAATAGAAAATAAAGATAAAAGAAGAATAGTATTAAAGTTATTATAGGGCAAGTCCAAATGTCAATACCAATCAATCAAAATAGACCACCCCCAAATGAAAATAAGCATTGTCCCCAATGCTTAACAAAAATAAGAATAGGGAAGGGTAGAGAGTTATGAGAACTCCCTATGTGGTCTCAGTCTACATGGGATACACAACACCCTCGGTCTCAATCTGTATCTCATCATCACCTGTCTGAGGGACAATAGGGTTGTTGAGCATCTAGATCATCTTCTCAGTGGTGTGGGCAGGTGTTGGTTCAATCTTCTTCAGCTTTTCAAACCAAGACGGGACATGCAGAGCTTGTGACCTCAGCCCTGTCTTGAGCAGCTCACATCTTTTATTACCTTTTGCATTTGGATTCACTTCTTGTCTTTTTTTTTTTTTGGATTGTGACTAACTTCTGTTGATCATCTCGGACTACTGACTCACATTCTTGACGTGAGCCTCTTTTGTTGCTGACCTGAATTGCATTCTGAATTGAATTCTCTTATTTTCCAGGCGGGCGCCTGATTGCTGAACTTGAATTGTCTTCTCTTGTTACTTGACGTTGTTTTCCTTTGCACCTTGAACCATTTTCCCTCGCAACTTGAACTGTCTTCCTTCGAAACTGCTTGCCCTAGAAACTTGAGTTGTCTTCCTTCGAAACTGCTTTCCCTTGAAACTTGAATTGTCTTCCCTTGTTCTCCAGGTGGACGCCTAATTAAAATAAAACAGACAAAACGAAAGAAATATTTTCTGCCCCAGTTTGCACTAGGAAGATTTGTGAGTTGTTAGCAAAATTGTAAACCACTTGTACTATTGATGTAATGATGAGTGTAAACTAAAGAATAGAGTAGGAAAACTATAAACTAAGATTGACTAAAGTATAAACTCACCCTATTCTTCAGGCGGCCCCCCCTAATTTCAGGAAAACTAAACATTGATAATCTTAAGAAAACTAAAAATTGACCCATTTTTTCAAATTCAGACTTCCTTTTTTAAAAAAAAATATATATTATCCTAGGAGAAAATTCATCGGACTAGGTTTTCTATCTTAGAAGAAAGATTCATCAAACTAAGATTTTGATCATATGAGAAAATTCATCAGACTAGGTTTTCTATCATAGGAGAAAGATTCATTAGACTAAGATTTTGATCCTAGGAAAATTCATCAGACTAGGTCCTTTTTTCTATCATTTTTTTGGTATCTTAGGAGAAAGATTCATCCGACTAAGACGTTTATCCTAGGATAAAATTCATCAGACTAGGTTTTCTATCTTAGGAGAAAAATTCATCAGACTATGATTTTGATCCTAGGAGAAAGTTCATCAGACTAGGTCCTCTTTTGTTATCTTAGAATAAAGATTCATCAGACTAATATGTTTGATCCTAGGAGAAAGTTCATCAGACTAGGTCCTCTTTTGTTATCTTAGGAGAAAGATTCATCACACTAAGATGTTTGTCCTGGGAGAAAGTTCATCAGACTAGGTCTTCTATTTTAGGGGAAAGATTTATCAGACTAAGATTTACATTGGGAGGAAAATCCATCAGACTAGGACTTTTTATCCTAGGAGGAAAATGTGAAGATCAATGGCGAGATTTTATGCATAATAGCAAGACAAATAGAGACAAAGATTTGTGAAACTTCCCCTTGTCGGCTCTTCTCGTCTTTTCTTTTTCTTCTCTTTTTTTGTTGCTTTTTTCATTTTTTTCTTTTTTGAATCATTTTCCTTGCACCGCTTTGTTCATGTTCCATACAAAGAAAAATTTGTCAGTTTGAAAATGATGGTCAGTTCGTGGCCTTGAGTCTTGGGCAATTTGGCTTCTGCTCAATCAACTTTAGTCAGTCTCAAAAGACTTTTGTTCTACACCAACTCTGATTGTTTCACACCCATTACCATTTGTATTTGTAGCTTAAACAGCCTTATCCCAACCGGAGATCTTTGCTTAGGTGACCTTTTTCGATATCTTGAATGACTTCCTGCTTTTTGAGCCATTTGTCTGTCATAGAGAATCACCAGTTATCTTTGCTTGCGCTAAGTAAGCTGACAAGAGTCTTGGAGGGGGGAGCTTTTGCATGAATCCTCAAGGCATGTTAACTGTAATAACTCAGTGTGCTGGCTAAATTTACTTTGTGCAACTGAAAAGCTGGTAGCAGATTTTGAAATATTTTCTTGATTATTTTGACAATGACTAACTTAGAGTGAAGGACAAAATGGTGCAAAGAAACAAGTATTAACAAGAAATGCCCCTGTCGGAAGGACAGAAGGAAGAGTTCTTTTTTCTTCTTTTTTTTCTTTTCTTTTTTTTTTCAATAACTAGCCTTAATGATCATGACATGCATTTTTTACTTAACGGCTGATCTACCAAACTAATCCAATCTTCCCTTTCACCATTCTTATGACCATTGAAGTCGGGCTTGTTTATGCCAATTCTTCGCATCAGCTTCACGACTCACTTTCGACAAGTAGTGCCCGAAGGGTTTTTGGCAACAAGTCTCTCTCATTTATTCATATCTGCCTATCGTCACCTTATAGTGCCCGTGAGGGTTTTCACTAATAAGGCTCTCATTTTTTCTTTTTCTTTCTCTCTTTTTGTGAGCAACTCAATGATGTTCTACGTCATGTGACAACTGTTGCTCATTGCATGCGTCTCTTGGCATTCTTGAAGGCATATCAAGAGGTCTTTATTTGGAAGGATTTTGTATAAAGTTGGAAAGAAAGGTCGGCATGAAGGCTCAAAATAAACTCAAAATGAGGGGTTTAGACTTACAACTCTTGGAATCGACTCTTTAAAAAATGAAATAAAATCTTTGCCCCAGTTTCAGATGCTAGGGATTTTGGATTTTTCTATTTTTTCTTATTTTTCTTTTTCTTCTAAATTCTTATTTGGTTGGACCGAACCGTGAGGCTGCCTACGTATCCTTATTTTCAAGGAATCAGGTCTAACGTAGTTCAAACATTTGACCTAAACTATTTTTCATCTTTTTTTCTGTTTCTCTTTTTTCTTTTTTTCTTTCTTTTTTTCTCTTTTTTTTCTTTTTTTTGTTTGCCCCAGCTTCTATTTTTGAGTGCATGGACTTTTGACAATTCTTTTCTTCTTCTTTTTTTCACTTAGAACTTTTTAAAAGCTGCCTCAGTTTGTACTCTTGGGACATGGATTTTTTTTCTTTTTGTTTGACTATAAACTTGATTCCAAAAGAGGGTAGTCAAAGATAATAACACAGGCTCAAAACGCGTAGCGAAGGATATAAAGTGTTTGGGTAGCAGAAAAAGGGCCTCCCAATCTCGAGAATGTCAAACATGGTATCTTTTCGCGATCACAACATTGATGAACATGTCTGTCTTCTTGGTGTGCTGTGGTCACAAGATATTTTTTCATCCCTTAGTGAAAAACTTTCCAACAAACTTCAATTGATTAAACATCCTCAAGCCCGATCTTCACAATGATTTGAAAGTGAATTTTACTCGACCTTAGTTCCAAAGTATTCCAACTCCTTATTCATCCTCAAATGTATTTTTTTATTTCTTTTAGTTATCCAATTCCAGATTAAATCAGTTCCTAAGATCTGGCCAAATTTTCCGCATGCATGTCATATCATTAGAACTAGCGACAAAAGAACTAGGAATAGAATGACACAAAAGGACAAGCTGTATTTTATTGAGTAAAGGGTGAAACAGTTTTACAACTAAACAAGCAACCCAAAATACGAGTTATAACCCTAAAATAACCCGAATAATGAAAATAGCAATAGAATAGACAGACAAGACTCACACCAATAGAATGGAGGGATAGGAGGGTTTGACTCAATAAAAAAAATAAAATCTGGATCACAACCGTAACCCAGATAATAGAAAAAACATCAAAACAAGCTACCAAGATTTCTTCCTAGTGAGGAAGGAATGACTTTTCAATTGCTAGGCTCGACATTTAGCCACAAATTTGCTCATCAGAATCAGTAGAGCCTTCTCCAATCTCAACATCATTAACTTCAGTTAGCAAGTTCCCGAGAGGATTCTCATACTCCATGTCACCAGGCATCATCCCCACAAAGGGTGCATCATGATGTGCAGGTAAAGGATTCTGTGCGATATTCTGGGTGTCACTATCTTGGATCACAATTATCCTGGATCATCCTTTCTATTTCTCTTTTCAAATCCCGTCAGCTTTCAACATTGTTCCCCTGGGCATTGGAATGGCATTCACACGTTTTAGAAGGGTCAAAGCTTCTCGCATGTGGGTCCACATGATTTGGAGGAATAGGTGCAATCATGTCATAATATTTTAACTTCTCAAATAAGCTTGCATAGGACTCTCCTATTGGTGTAAAATTATCTTTCAACCTTTTTTCCCCTTTATACCTCTGGCTTGGATGTGGGTTATAAGGCACCTGAAAAATTTGTGGAGGCTGTTAGAGATTTCGTGATGCTTGTGCTCGCCTTCTAGGGTGTTTTGTTGGCTGGACAACATACTGAGGTGGAGCGACAGAGTATTGAGGGTTCTGAGGTGGATAATACTGCTCAGGGGAGTCACGGAAAACTTGAGGAGGCTGCTCATACCTTTGAAATGTTCTCCCGGGACCTCTTCTCGGCCCTAATGTCATCATGATTTCTTCAACCTTCTCATTTGTGTCGCTAAAATTATCAGATTCAACCCGGACAACCTGAGTTGTGGCTTTAAAAACTGCTTGACTTATAATTTTGCCTGTCGTAAGACCATTCTCTACCATTTCTCCCATTTTGATTTCTTCCGAGAAGGATTTGTCAACTGCGGACCTAATGTTTTGAAAGTAATCTGGCTCTTGCGCTTGAATGAAGATAGTTATTAGCTCGTGGTCATCCATGGGTGGCTTAACTCGAGCTGCTTGCTCTCTCCATTTAATGGCATATTCCCTTAAACTTTCACTTGGTTTCTTCTTCAGGTATTTGAAAAAGAAATGTCGTCTGGGGCAATGTCGATGTTGTAATAGAACTGTTTGACAAAGGCCTGTGCCATGTCATCCCAGACATACCAGCGAGACGTGTCTGTCGCACCTCCTTTTTGCCGCGCCCGCGGGGCGCGTGGGGAGTTTTCTCCAATTGAAGGACAGTCGAAACGGGATTTGTTTATTTGTTTTAGAGTCGCTACCTGGGAATTTTAAGGCGTCCCAAGTCACCAATTATAATCCCTGAATCGAGGAGAATATGACTCTGTTTATTATTCTGCGAACTAGAAATCCTGAGTAAGGAATTCTGTTAATCCGGAAGAAGGTGTTAGGAATTTCCGAATTCCATGGTTTTAGCACGGTCGCTTAACTGTTTTTATTATTGGCTTAATTATCTTGATTTTATTAAATATATAGATGTTACCTGTTTTTACTACCGCTTATACTTATTGTGATTGAGAACCCTTCTTTGAATCGAATTACGCGTACGTATATTCGTGTTATAAATTTTAAGAATACTGAATCGTGTCACGCGTACATGTACACGATAACTTTTGGTAATATATTTATTAAACAATCATTTTTTTGGAATTGTGTCGAATCAAGAATATTTGTTTTTCTTGAATAGTGAACCGTATATCTCGGATTTTTATGAAATTGATTTAACGCCTTTGGAAAAATCCTTTTATTATATATTCGCTCGAAATTGCGCGTACGCATAATTTGAATTTTGCTTTTAAAAATATAATCAGGGTACGCGAACGTATCCCTAATTGCGCAACATTATTGTAATGATATTATGGAATTTCCACAAAATATTTGTTATATCGCGAGAAATTTCCTTTTAAGACCTTTTAATTCTTGAAAAAGAATTCACAATTTATTAAATGTTTCCCATTGATTATAATTTCCGAATATAAATTATATTCATTCCAACTGTTCAAATTCAAAGGACATAATAAAAATATGATTAATACTATCTTTAAAACAAATATGACATATATATATATATATGCCAAAGAATAAATGGCATATGAAGCTGAAAATGAATGATTCATAAAGGAAAGAAATATTTTCCGAGAATTTTCATTATTTACTTAATGCAAATTCTATTTCTAATTATCATTGATGTAAAGTGTGGCAATTTATGCTTGTACATCTCTTTTCATTCTCATATACTCGGTTTTAATCTAATAGGCCTAATTATTTGGTCACTTTGTTTTATGAAGGTAGATAAGCATCGAATTTATAGAAAGGGAATTATTATACAAGTTAATTCAACAAAGTTACCTTACATGCAACCTAACTGTTTGGCGTAAACATTCATAACGTTTTAACATCATGACGAGCTATACCAACTTACTTTACTCATATGATTATACCTGTCATCATACCATATAATAACTTATACCAATCTAAACAAAATCATATTTGTTACAAGATATTCTACTAATGTAACTTCTTAATCTTTACATTTAGCTAATGGTATTATGGGATGTAATCAATGGCCCATTTTTATGCCTTACTCCCTGTTTTGACAATTCACATATACCTATACCAATGAGATTTCGGAATGGCTAACATTATTACAAAAAAACTTTATATGAATTTCAAAATAAGACAATTTAACTCATAGCTATCAAATTGAACTCACTACTAGTTAGGTAACATAAAAATGAAATTAAAACTAATGAACTTGGACAATTGGAAAATAGCATTTCAATTCAAGCTTCATTGATGAGTCATGTTGAAATCTCTTTCCAACTTAAAATTTAAAAGACATGTACCTGAAAATGAAGGTAGGAGGAGTAAATTTCAGCAGTAGCAGCAGTAACAAAAATCAGCAGAATATACCAATAACACAGCAAGTTTGAACAAGACCCGTTAGCCCAGATGAACAGTGACAGAAACTTGAGGGTAAGATTTCAGATTCAAACTGAATAATATCCACAAAACAAACAACGGACAGATTCTAGAAGAATAACATTTTTTCAGATTTCAGTTTTCTTCCTGTTTCGGATTCATATTTCTGATTTTTCTGTTTCTGTTTTCTTCTCTTCTTCTGTCCATATTTCCCTCTACGTATATATATTTCTGTGTATATACCTCATGCTTTAAAATCAGACTCTTAAAATCTCTCTCACTCTCTTAAAAATCTGATCTAAATCTTTCTTCAAAATCTGTATTTTTTCTCCTAATTTCCTTTTGATTTTTCCTCTCTTCAGTTTAAAATCTGTCCTACAAATCAGATTTTTCTTTCTCTCTTTTCTTTCTGTCTGAAAATTTATTTCTCTCTCTCAATTCTCTCTTATTATGAAAACTGATCCCTATTCTCTGAAAAACTCTTCTTTTCCCTCTTAAAACTCCTTAAAAACTCTCTTAAAATTCTCTAAGGTCTGCCTCTTTTAAGCTGTCCAGCTCCTGTATTTATACAGGGCTGGTTGCACCTTTGTCGTGGTGGCTGGACCCTTTATCCCTTTAAAAATTAGAAAGTTTCCATTAAAAACTACTTTTTAATACTTTATGTGATCCTAACATGATTTTCAGCAGCCGCATTATCCCTTGTTCCCCCTTTATTACTTAAATATAGCCATTAATACTCCATTATCAGCCCACTATTATATCATATTACTCTTACTGTTTTATCTGTTTCATTCCCAGAAATGTCCCTAAAATCCTACTGTAATTACTGTCCAAGTTATCTGAATTAAACTTGTTTAGCAGCTAACAACCAATTCCTAAATCAAATAACATTTTGTCCTTTCATTGTTAGTTAATTGACCCAACAAACTCAATGTCTAATAACTAATAGACAAGATAGATTCAGATTGAGCAGCTGAACTTGCATACAAACACATTAACACTATGCAGAGCTTAACAGAACCAAAAAAATTGAATTGAAATTCAGATCAACATAAATGCAGGGGCATTGTCAGTATACTGACAATGCCCTGAAACTTACTGGTTCAGAAATCAACATATACACAGCATTCATTTTGACAGACTCATTGAAATGTAAACAAGGGTGATTTAACTGACGAGTATTAATTTAAACTGATTATCTACAACAATTGTCCATAATTGGTCTAAAACAATAGAAGCAGACTGTTTTTTTTATTAGCATTATCATAAGTGAGAATTCATAATATAACTAATCGACGAACTTAATCGAGTCGATTACTTACATTATGAACAATCACAACCAATTGAAACAGTTTCATATTTGACCATATATACGGGCATAAGATAAAGGTGACAGAATTAATCAAATAAAATCATGAAAAATTAACAAGCTATTAAGACAAAAAACAACACACGTAGAATACACAAAATAATAGAAAAAATACCTTTGAATCTTCAATTTTAATCCGACTCGAACTCAGCTTGGATTTGGATTTTTGTTTGAAATCAAACAGACCTTAGTCGAAGTATTTTCCACTGAAAATACTTCGACTAAGGTCGATTGAACCTCAATCTTTACTTAATCTGAACAGAATCCGAAAGTTTGGTATTTTTAGGGTTCTTAAAAATTCGATTTGGGATTTAACCATTTCTGGTCAGATTCGAGAAGAACCAAACATGACACAAGGGTGAGGGTAGCCTAGGGGTCATTTGGTGTCAGCTTAAAACAAATCTGAGCTTGTTCTTGTTTGGTCCGAATCTTCAAAAGAAGATTCGAGAAGCTCGGAACTGATTCGAGCCAAACAAACAACAGATCCATACTCAGGATGACTAGGGGAAGCTATGGTGTTAACTAGGTGCTGATTGGTTTAGATCAGGTTTTCAGGCCAACCTTCGATTTAAGATTCGAAGGGTTGGGGCCTGATTCGAAGGAATCTAAGGTCATATTCGTGTAGGGGACGTTCAGAGGGTTCTGGGGTGTCAAGATGGTGACCGGCGGTGTTGATGCCGCCGGGTTTCAGGCGGTGGAATCCTAGGGCGGCTAGGGTTAGGAGTGGGGGTTTGGGGGACGATGATGAACAGTGTAGGAGGGGGGGGTGTTCAGTTAGGGGCCGGGGTAAGGCTTGGGATTTATATAGGCGTGGGGTGGATTGGTATCGTCCATTGGATCAAGTAGAATGGATGGCTAGGATCAATCAACTTAACCAAACGACATCGTTTGGTTTAAGTTGGGGAAAGGGGTCAACCCGGGGGTGAAATGGATCGGGTCTGGGTGAGTTTTTGAGGCCGTAGGATCAGGATGGATGAACGGTTCAGATTTGATTGCCCTAAACGTCGTCGTTTCTTTTGTGCAGGGGCTGAACTGGACCGTTTGATTGACATGAATCAACGGCCCAGATTAAAAATCCAGAAGCGACGTCGTTTGGTCTGGTCTGAATTGGACCGGACAGGGGATGTTGGATTGGGCTGTTGGGGTAATTGGGCCTGGATTTAAATCCAGGTCCGATTTTTTTTTATTCCTTTTTCAACTAATTCATTTTCTAATTTAAATTTTCAATTTTAATTATAAAACAATTTTAACTTCACAAAAATATATTAATTACTCTATAACAACTATTTAACACATAGTCAAAACATTAATCACACAGTAACACATTTAAAAATAGAACGAATGCATATTTTTTGTGATTTTATTTAAATTATCTCTTAAATGCATAATTAAATCCTATATGCATGCAATATGTATTTTATTTTATTTTTCATTTTATTATGACAAAAATAAACATTTACGGACATAACACAAATATTTAACATCACGCAAAATTCAAAAATTACACAGTAAAAGAAATTTATTTTATTTTTTGATTTATTTTTTGAGTAGTTTTCGTTAAGGCAAAATCACGTGCTCACAGCTGCCCCTCTTTGTGCGGAAACTCGAAGAGTTTTCATGCAAAGATAAAGTGAGCGGATACGAGCGATTTTTGCCCGTTCGAATACTCCGTGGGAAGCATTTTTGAAAGATTTGACCGAACCTCTGCTTCAAAGGTTTCCTACATATCCTTGGCTATAAAGGAATCAGGTCAGTGTAGTTCGGGAATTTTTTGGGTAGCTGGGACTACCGTGGGACTGTGATGTTACTGCTGCTTCGTGCTGTTTTTTATTACTGCTTGCTGACCTCCTTATTACACCTTACTTCCAAGGTAATACAAAAATTAAACTAGATTATGGTACAGGAATTATAAAAATCTTATCTAGATCATGCCCTTGCGTTTCTTGTTGTCTTGATATCTTGGTGAATCTTGAGCATTTGGCTTATTCTGTATTCCTTTTGGAACTCTTGTTGTTTCTTGCTGGGGATTCTGTTGGACTTCTCTGCTTTATTTATTCTAAGTGTGCTCCTTTTCCATATGAGCGGGCTTTTGATTTCAACATTTCAATTTCATTCCCTCGTTCTTCAGGTGGGTGCCTTGACTGTTTTTTTTTCTTTCTTCATCCTCATTCTCCAGGTGGACGCCTGACTTCTTCAATTTTTCATCCTCATTCTCCAGGTGGACGCCTGATTTCTTTAATTTCTTTATCCTCATTCTCCAGGTGGACGCCTGACTTCTTTAATTCTTCATCCTCATTCTCCAGGTGGACGCCTGACTTTTTTTAAATCTTCATCCTCATTCTCCAGGTGGACGCCTGACTTCTTCTTTTCTTTGTCCTCATTCTCCAGGTGGACGCCTGACTTCTTCTTCTCTTTGTCCTCATTCTCCAGGTGGACGCCTGACTTCTTCAATTCTTCATCCTCATTCTCCAGGTGGACGCCTGACTTCTTTAATTCTTCATCCTCATTCTCCAGGTGGACGCCTGACTTCTTTAATTCTTCATCCTCATTCTCCAGGTGGACGCCTGACTTCTTCAATTCTTTGTCCTCATTCTCCAGGTGGACGCCTGACTTCTTCTTTTCTTTGTCCTTATTCTCCAGGTGGACGCCTGACTTCTTTAATTCTCATCCTCATTCTCCAGGTGGACGCCTGACTTCTTTTTAACTTCTCTATCCTCATTTTCCAGGTGGACGCCTGACTTCTTCGATTCTTCATCCTCATTCTCCAGGTGGACGCCTGACTTCTTTTTAACTTCTTCATCCTCATTCTCCAGGTGGACGCCTGAATTCTTCTTCTCTTTGTCCTCATTCTCCAGGTGGACGCCTGACTTCTTCTTTTCTTTGTCCTCATTCTCCAGGTGGACGCCTGACTTCTTTAATTCTTTGTCCTCATTCTCCAGGTGGACGCCTGATTTTTTTAATTCTCATCCTCATTCTCCAGGTGGACGCCTGACTTCTTTAATTCTCATCCTCATTCTCCAGGTGGACGCCTGACTTCTTCTTTTCTCATCCTCATTCTCCAGGTGGACGCCTGAATTCTTTAATTCTCATCCTCATTCTCCAGGTGGACGCCTGACTTCTTCTTTTCTCATCCTCATTCTCCAGGTGGACGCCTGACTTCTTCTTCTCTTTGTCCTCATTCTCCAGGTGGACGCCTGACTTCTTCAATTCTTCATCCTCATTCTCCAGGTGGACGCCTGAATTCTTTAATTCTTCATCCTCATTCTCCAGGTGGACGCCTGACTTCTTTAATTTTTCATCCTCATTCTCCAGGTGGACGCCTGACTTCTTCTTTTCTTTGTCCTCATTCTCCAGGTGGACGCCTGACTTCTTCAATTCTTTGTCCTCATTCTCCAGGTGGACGCCTGACTTCTTCTTTTCTTTGTCCTCATTCTCCAGGTGGACGCCTGACTTCTTTAATTCTCATCCTCATTCTCCAGGTGGACGCCTGACTTCTTTTTAACTTCTCCATCCTCATTTTCCAGGTGGACGCCTGACTTCTTCGATTCTTCATCCTCATTCTGCAGGTGGACGTCTGACTTCTTTTTAACTTCTTCATCCTCATTCTCCAGATGGACGCCTGACTTCTTCTTCTCTTTGTCCTCATTCTCCAGGTGGACGCCTGACTTCTTCTTTTCTCATCCTCATTCTCCAGGTGGACGCCTGACTTCTTTTTAACTTCTTATCGGGTATTTCCTGACACATATATTATACTTGCCCCTGTTTTAAATCAAAGAAAACTTCGTTAATTTAAAGCAGGTTGGTTTGCTGTGGTATTCTTGCAGATGGTGATGCTTCTTTTTATCTCTCTTTATTGCCTCGGAATGGTTGAAAAGATTGTTTTGTCCTTGTAATTGATCCTTGACTATAGGATTCCCCTCTGTATGTTTTCCTTCAAACCCTTTTAACTGTAGTCATATGTCCCTTCTGACTTTGCTGATCCACTTTTGATTTCACCTTTCTTACACCCATATTCTTTATCTTCCACTTTTTGTGGCCGTATTTTGCATCATGTAACCTTGAATCTTGGTAGTATACCTTGACATTCCTTCTTATTTGTTTGGAATAAAACTTATTTCAAAGCTTTTAGAAAAGTAAGATTATTAGTGAGGAAACACGTTGATTTCGACAAAAAAAGAAAAATCCAATTTTGGATGACTGTTGGAGCAAGAATGAAAACTTATCTGATTGGAGTTACTGGCACCAATGATCAGGGTATGCATTTCGGATTAATCAACCCAGTCTTTTAATCAATCTCCTCTCAATTGTCTTATTTTCGTTTTCCCCCAAAATTTCCATAATCCAACTTCATTTTTCATTTCACAGGCCTGTTGGGCTTGTAACGTCTCAAAGAGTTTTCACCGATAAACCTTCCTCATTTGTTCATTTCTCACTTCCTTTTTGCCTTATGGTGCCTACAAAGGACTCTCTCATTTTTACTTTTCTCTCAACTTCTATCGCCTTAGGGTGCCCGTTTGGGTTTTCACCTATAAGACTCTCTCGTTTTTACTTTCTTTTCTTGTTTGCACCAGAATGTTATGAACCGTCTTCATTTGCTTGACTTAGCATTTTTCTAAGATTGGTCGAAAGGTCTTTCTGGTATGGGGTTAGAAATGGAAAAGCTTAAACAATTTTGGTATGTGTTTAAAATTACAACTCTTGGAATCTTTTCTTATTCCCAATACAATTCTTGCCCCAGTTCCTTGATTGGGGTCGCTTGATGTTTCTTTTTGTGCACATTTTATGTATATTGTGCACCCTATGACCGAGCCGTGAAGCGCCTACGTATCCTTCTTTGAGGAATCAGGTCAAACGTAGTTCACCCAATAATAGTGATTTTTTTTTTTTAAATTACTTGATTTTCATTGATTCCAAGAGAGGGTAAGAAAGAAACAAGTATGGCTCAAAGGAGAAGCAAATGGTATAGTGTTTGGATAGCAGCATAAATTGCCTTTGTCATTCCAGTCTTCGAAATAATGCTAAATACAAACACTCAAAAAGTTATGCATAATATCTCTTTACCGCGTCAGAATTGATCACCATATCTATGCATTTGCCTTCAATGTCTGTTAAGCATAGTGCACCATTCGATAATACTCTGGTCACAATGAATGGTCCTTGCCAATTCGGGGCAAATTTGCCTTTTGCTTCAACCTGATGTGGAAGAATACGTTTCAGCACATGCTGACCTACTTCAAACTTCCGGGGACGCACCTTTTTGTTGTATGCTCTTTCTATTCTTCTTTGATATAATTGACCATGGCATACTGCGGTCAATCGTTTTTCATCAATCAAGTTTAACTGTTCTAGACGGGTTTTGACCCATTCATCATCATCAATCTTTGCTTCGGCGATGATCCGAAGGGAAGGAATCTCAATTTCTGCAGGAATTACTGCTTCGGTGCCATATACCAACAAATAAGGAGTGGCTCCTACTGAAGTGCGAACAGTAGTGCGGTATCCCAATAATGCAAATGGTAATTTTTCATGCCATTGTTTTGATCCTTCTACCATTTTCCGAAGTATCTTCTTTATGTTTTTGTTGGCTGCTTCTACTGCTCCATTCGCCTTGGGCCGATATGGGGTAAAGTTACGATGTGTAATCTTAAACTGTTGACATACTTCCTTCATTAGGTTGCTATTAAGATTAGCACCGTTATCCGTGATGATCACCTTCGGGATTCCGAATCGACATATGATATTTGAGTGGACAAAATCGACCACAGCTTTCTTGGTCATTGATTTGAATGTCTTGGCCTCAACCCATTTGGTAAAATAATCAATAGCTACCAGAATGAACCTGTGCCCATTGGATGCTGCCGGCTCAATTGGTCGAATTACATCCATGCCCCAGGCAACGAAGGGCCATGGTGCCGACATTGTGTGCAACTCGGATGGTGGAGAATGAATCAAATCTCCGTGTATTTGGCATTGATGGCACTTGCGCACAAAACTGATACAATCTCGCTCCATGGTAAGCCAATAGTAACCAGCTCGGAGGATTTTCTTTGCCAACACATATCCACTCATGTGGGGTCCGCAAACTCCTGAATGTACTTCAGACATGACAGCTGTAGCTTGTCTGGCATCTATGCATCTTAATAATCCAAGATCTGGTGTTCTTTTATACAAAACTCCTCCGCTCAAGAAGAATCCATTTGCTAATCGCCTAATGGTCCTCTTTTGATCTCCTGTGGCTTGTGCGGGATATATCCCCATTCTGATATACTCCTTGATGTCGTGGAACCATGGTTCACCATCAAATTCTTCTTCAACCATATTGCAATAAGCGTGCTGATCGTGGACTTGAATATGTATTGGATCTACATAAGCTTTGTCCGGATGGTGCAACATTGATGCTAGGGTAGCCAATGCATCGGCAACCTCATTATGGATTCTTGGAATATGTTGGAATTCCACTGATTGAAACCGCTGACAAAGATCATGTAGACATTGCCGGTATGGGATGAGCTTTAAGTCTCGGGTCTCCCATTCTCCTTGAATTTGATGTACCAAAAGATCCGAATCTCCCATGACTAAGATTTCTCGGATACCCATGTCTGCAGCTAGCCTTAACCCCAAAATGCAAGCTTCATATTCAGCCATATTATTGGTGCAATAAAATCGTAATTGAGCCGTAACAGGATAGTGATGCCCTGTTTCAGAAATGATTACAGCTCCTATCCCAACTCCTTTCATGTTAGCGGCTCCATCAAAGAAAAGTTTCCAGCCATACTTTTCAATTTGCTCCACCTCGTCGATATGCATTGTTTCTTCATCAGGAAAATAAGTCTTCAACGGCTCATATTCCTCATCGACCGGGTTTTCGGCTAAATGATCGGCCAGTGCTTGAGCCTTCATTGCAGTTCGAGTCACATAGATGATGTCGAATTCTGTGAGCAATATCTGCCACTTTGCAAGTCTTCCCGTTGGCATAGGCTTTTGAAAAATGTATTTCAATGGATCCAACCGAGAAATGAGGTAAGTAGTGTAGGATGACAAATAGTGTTTCAATTTTTGAGCTACCCATGTTAGGGCGCAACATGTCTTTTCCAGATGAGTATACTTAACCTCATAAGCTGTGAACTTCTTGCTAAGGTAGTAGATGGCCTGTTCTTTTCTGCCAGTGAGGTCATGCTGCCCCAATACACAACCAAATGAATTTTCCAAAACCGTCAAGTAAAGAATCAAAGGTCTTCCTGGCTCTGGCGGGACCAACACGGGTGGGTTTGATAAGTACCCTTTTATTTTATCGAACGCTTCCTGACACTCATCGGTCCATTTGATTGCAGCATCCTTTTTTAACAATTTGAAAATTGGCTCGCAGGTTGTTGTGAGCTGAGCAATAAACCTACTGATATAATTTAACCTTCCCAACAAACTCATTACTTCAGTTTTGTTTCTTGGGGGTGGCAGTTCTTGGATGGCTTTAATCTTTGACGGATCTAGCTCGATACCTCGTCGACTGACTATGAATCCCAGCAACTTTCCGGATGGAACTCCAAATGCGCATTTGGCAGGGTTAAGCTTGAGGTTGTACCTGCGAAGTCTTAAGAAGAATTTCCTCAAATCCCCAACGTGGTTGGCCTGATGTTTTGATTTTATGATCACATCATCCACGTACACCTCAATTTCCTTGTGTATCATGTTATGAAACACTGTGGTCATTGCTCTTATATAGGTTGCTCCGGCGTTCTTTAGACCGAATGGCATTACCCGGTAGCAATAAGTTCCCCATAGTGTGATGAATGCCGTCTTTTCTGCATCTTCTTCATCCATTAGAATTTGATGATACCCGGCATAACAATCCACGAAAGATCCTATATCATGCTTGGCACAATTGTCGATCAAAATATGGATATTGGGTAATGGGAAATTATCCTTTGGACTTGCTTTGTTGAGATTGCGATAGTCGACGCATACTCTAATTTTGCCATCTTTCTTTGGTACAGGAACGACATTAGCCAACCAAACAGGATATCGAGTGACTCGAATGACCTTTGCTTCCAATTGTTTGGTGATTTCTTCCTTAATTCTCATACTCATATCAGGCTTGAATTTTCTCAGCCTCTGCTTGACAGGAGGCACCGTTGGATCGGTGGGCAATTTGTGGACCACTAAATCAGTGCTCAAGCCCGGCATGTCGTCATACGACCATGCAAAAACATCTTTGAATTCTATGAGTGCTTTAATTAACTCTTCTCGGATCTTTGGTTCGAGATGGACACTTATTTTAGTTTCCCGGACATTACTCGTGTCCCCTATATTGACGTCCTCGGTATCACTCAAGTTAGGTTTGATTTTTTCCTCAAAGTGAATTAACTCTTTACTAATCTCTTCAAAAACCTCATCTTCATCATATTCTGATTCATAATCACAATATATTTCTTGAATTAATATTTCGGAACCAGATTGATTTTTAAGACTAGGCTGAGGATTCCTCATGCATGCCATATCACTAGAGCCAGCGTAAAAGGAACTGTACAAGAAAGAAGAACAAAAAGAAAAGAAAGCTATTAGGAATGATAATAAAAAGGAAACTGCTTTTTATTGGATGACGAAAGATAACAAGGTTTTACACACTTCAAACCGACTGTAAAATAAACTTTGGGATTACAACCTTAAAATAACCCAAACAAACTGAAAGAAAATCAAAATAAACTACCAAGACTCCTTTCGAATTGGGAGAGGAGTGACTTTCCAATTATTGAGCTTTGTTTCTGGCCCAACGAATTGAACTTCTGCATTGCTACACCCATCTCCGCTTTCCAACATATTCACATCACTAAACAATTTCTCGAACCTTTCAATTAATTCCTCCTCAGGATTGACCCGAGATTTAGGAATTGTTGTTATCGGGCGATTTTTAGCACCGGTCTTGACAAAAGACTTTGACAGATGTGGGACTGGTTTTGGAAGAACACATGTTTGGTGTTTCAGCTTCCTAGCCCTTATCACGTCGTTGGCGGTGGGTATGAACCCTAAACCGAATGTTCCCCAGTTCTCGGGGAGAGATACTGGTTGTACAATTCCTTGCAGAGATAAGCCCAGACCTTTGCCGGGTATAAAGCCATTCTTTAACATTTCATAAGCTATCATGACTGATGTAGAGGATATCCTTGGATTTGAAAGGTATTTTCCTTCTGGAATTTTCTCTATCGACACTGTGTTTGTCACTTGGTATACCCATGGTCCCTGGTCATTTTCTGTTCCCTCGACCGGTACAATGGTACTGCTGTGAGCATTTAAACTTTCTTCTCCATACACGACTACTTCTTGATGATCCCATTCAAACTTGACAGCCTGATGTAGTGTTGACGGGACTGCTTTAGCAGCATGGATCCATGGTCGACCCAACAACAAGTTGTAAGAAACAGTTATGTCCAACACTTGGAATTCCATTGTGAATTCAACTGGCCCTATTGTCAGTTCCAACACTATGTCGCCAAATGAATCTCTGCTTCCACCGTCAAATCCTCGTACGCAGATACTATTCTTCTGGATCCTCTCCTCTTTAATCTTTAATTTGTTTAAAGTGGAGAGAGGGCATATGTTTGCACTGGACCCATTGTCAACCAATACCCGGGTTACTACGGAATTTTCACATTTCACGGTGAGGTAAAAAGCTCTGTTGTGCTCGGTACCTTCCACAGGTAATTCATCATCAGCAAATGTAATTCTGTTTGTCTCAAAGATTCTGTTGGCAATTTTGCCCAAATGATTTACAGAGATCTTTTCAGGAACATGAGCTTCATTCAGGATTTTCATCAACGCCAGACGGTGTTCCTCTGAATTGATCAGTAATGACAACAATGAAATTTGAGCGGGGGTCTTCTTTAATTGATCCACAACAGAATAATCATGGAGTTTCATTTTTCTTAAAAACTCCTCCGCCTCTTCTTCTGTCACAGCTCTCTTTGTTGGCATTGGATTGTTTTTAGTTTTTCTCAGCTCTTCAGGAGTAAAACATCTTCCCGAACGAGTCAAGCCTTGCACCTCACACACTTCTTCCTTGATTTCTTTGCCCTTGTACATTACAGTCACCCGTTCATAGTTCCTTGGGATGGCCTTGTTGTTGATGATCGGCAGCTGGATTACAGGTGCAATAATAACCTGATCTGTACGGGCTCCTTCCACAAATATAATGGGTTTGTTAGCAACCCCTAGTACTACCACTTTCAGCCTTTCTTGTTTTGCGGCAACTTTGCTCGATGATGCCTCCTCGATTATCATAGATGGTCCATCACCATTTCTGTTCTGCTTAGATACCGGCTTCTCCTCTGTTAACTGCTTATCTGGCTTGGTTTCATGAGACTTGATCATCATGACAGTTTGTGACGGCTTCTTTGACTTCCCATCAGCTTGTATGATTTCTATCATATTAGCCTCTTGATGGGCTGGCATTGGATTTCTATTGATATTTGGAGCTTCGGGGGTTTGAACCTCGATTTTATTAGTATCAATCAGCTCTTGTATTGCATTTTTCAAATGCCAACATTTCTCCGTATCATGGCCTGGTGCACCGGAGCAATATTCACAGCTAATGGTGTAATCCAGATTCTTTGGTGGAGGATTGGGTAGTTTGGATTGTATTGGTCTCAGCATGTCTAACTGTCTCAGCCTGTGGAACAGACTAGTGTAAGACTCTCCCAATGGAGTGTAAGTTTTCTTTTTCTGTTCCCTTTCTCCCCTGAATGCTGGCCTAGGCCTGAAACTTGGTCCGGGATAGGCTCGTGGGTAAGTATTTGATGTGACAGGAGCACGCCAATTGGTGTGAACAGGCTGCTGATTGTATGCTTGAGCATGGTTAATGGAAAAATGAGGCTCTGAAGGGTGATAGTAGTTTTGAGATGAATCATGGTGGTAAGCTGATGGGCGAGGTCGTTGTTGATTATAGTAAAGCGGTGAACCTTTGGGTCCCGGCCAAATTCCTGAATCAACTACGGCTGCTTCCTCCCTCTTCTTTCTTCCGATTCCTCCTACCCCGCCTTGAATAGCTTGAGTAGTTGCCTTAATTGCTGAATAGCTCATGATTTTATTTGTCTTGAGGCCTTCTTCCACCATACCTCCCATCTTCACTACTTCGTTGAATGATTTCCCAACCGCTGAAACCAAATGGGCATAGTAAGTCGGTTCCAAGGCTTGGAGGAAGTAGTCTACCATTTCGCTCTCCTTCATAGGAGGATCTACTCTTGCTGCCTGTTCTCTCCACCGAAAACCATACTCTCTGAAACTCTCATTGTGTTTCTTCTCAAATTTGGTCAAAGATAACCGATCTGGGATGATTTCCAGATTGTATTGGAAATGGTATGCGAATGCCTGTGCCAGGTCATCCCAGGTGTACCATCTTCCATGGTCCTGGCGTGTATACCACTCCAAAGCTGATCCGCTTAGACTTTGACTGAAGTATGCCATTAATAATTCATCCTTTCCCCCAGCTCCTCGCATCTTGCTACAGAAACCCCTTAAGTGGGCTACTGGGTCGCCGTGCCCGCTGTATAGGTCAAATTTGGGCATCTTGAAACCAACTGGTAATTGTACATTGGGGAATAAGCATAAATCTTTGTAGGCTACATTGACTTGCCCACCTAATCCTCGCATGTCTCTGAACGATTGTTCTAGACTCTTGACCTTCCGGAACATCTCTTCTTGCTCAGCATTTTTGGCTGGCTTGTCAATTTCGGTTGGGAGATCAAAATGAGGAGTGGTTGAATGAATTTCGGAGGCTTTGAGGGTGGGCTCCGGAGGGTAATATTGGTTGTCCTGGGCCTGGAATGTAGGCTCACTAGGAGATTTGTGAAATGTAGCAGTGGGAGGTGCTACGAAAACAGGAGTCATAGGTGGAGGAAAGTACGGAACTGGCTTTGGAGGTGGAGACTGTGGTGTCTGAGAGGTAGTGCCTCGGTAGTGCTGATAAATGGGAAAACTTGGGGATAATTCAGTGGTGATATTATCCTGAGTTTGGGTCTTTGATGGAGCAGGGTTATTTGGGTAAGATGGGGGTAACTGTCCTGTAGACCAAGCTTGGTACATCTCAGCCATTTGCTGCTTGAGCTTAAACATCTCTTCTTTCATTTTCCCGACATCCATCTCTTCTATCTCCATACCTGTGTCAACATCTGGGATAGACATACTTTCGGGTATTGGTCCTTTTGATCTTGTGTGATAGTGATAATATGCCAGTATACTCTTTAGAGAAACTAACTGCTTGAATTCTGAAAATGAACAAATTTGTTAGTTTTGAGAGTTTAACACATATATAATCACACGTTGAGATGCAATGCTCCTAGACAAATAATCCCTTTCTATTATGCATTTGCTCGGCTGCTTGTGTCGTCCCAGCTTTCTTGAAATTTTTATTGTTATTCATTTTTATTTATATATATCTTTTATCGTGGTGGTCGAATCTGAGAGATTGCCTACGTATCATGTTCTTACATGAATCAGACCTTGCGTAGTTCGGACCAAAGGCAATCATTTTTATTCATTACACAAAGATGGAATTACATTTGAAAACTTTAAGAAAATGGCTTGAAAACACACACACTTAAATAAAAGATACAATTCATAACATCTCACAACATGCCCCACTTTCCATTTTTGTTGTCAAATATTGGATTATCTGCTCAATGTGGTGCTTGACCCGGATGGCCTCCCAGCGTACGATACATCCTTTCCAACTCCATTGCTAGATGACGAGCAAAAGTGGGCGCATGCTCAGTAAATCTTTCATAATCCATTCCTTGGCAGTTTACATAACTTTGAGATGTGAAGACTGCCAGGTCGTGGATTTGTGCCCTGAAACCTTGGAGACGTTGGTCTTGGTCTTGCAATTGCTGCTGACGAGTGGTGGCTATATCTCTGACACGGTTCTCACGATCTAGAGCTGATTCTAACAAAGCTCGGAGTCTGGCCTGCTCTAATCTTGCTTGCGCTCTTTCCCTGTCGAGGTCTGCTTGTTGGTGTTCTCTGTTGCATCTTCTTGCCTCTTCTAGTTGTGCACGAAGCTGGTCTTCTGATCGCATCCAATAGTCTTTTTCCTTCTTGAATTGTGCCTTGTCTTTTTCGGATTGCCTATCTTGGCGTTCCTTGTTAGATCTGGCTTCTTCGTTTAATTGTTGGATCTTTTCTTTTGCTTTGCTCAATGCCCTTTCATTTTCCGCAAGAATGAAATCATAATCTTGCATTCTTTCAAAGAGATTGGCGATGGTTTTTTGATCCTTCCAGCTCCTCTTTGGCGTTTCAGAAACTCTTTTCATTTTTTGGAATCGAGCATGAAGATTTTCATTCTCACAAGCTAGACTCTTTTTCTCGCCTTCGGCTTCTTGTTCTTGCAAATCTTTCTCCAAACTGAGGCTTCTTAGATTTTCTTTTAGGGCATGGATAGTTGCTTTGTACCCTTTTTCTTTTTCTCCCCAGATCAACCGCTCTTGGATTTTATCATTGAAGTTTTGAACATGGGGTCTTTTTGTTGGCCTTTTCAGCTCAGGTTCTGGTACATCATCCACGCGAGACCGTTTTTCGAACCACCTTGCATATCCAGGATTCATCTCACCCTTTGTAGTGTCTGGGACTTGAGTATCACTTTTCAAGTATCGACATCCATTCCACATCTGCTGAAGTAGAGCTTCGGGAATAGTGGCTTCTGGGTGTAATTCGATTACTTGCATACTCAAATCTTCATCATCAGGAACTATTTGATATCTCCCTAGTTGCCTTAAGACTCTTAGTGGTGCATACGGCTGAATGCTTCTTAATCCCAATAGTAGTAGATAACTATTTGAGGTTGACATATGTATTACTTCCCTCATCGGGAGCCATCCCAGAGTCCATTCAATTTGATTTGCCGTTAAAGCCTTTAGATGAGATACCCATGCTTCTATCCCTTCTGGAGCTTGATAATTTTTTGTTCTTTCCTCATAGCTCTCGATGCAATTATCATTTTTTGACCCATATTGTATGATCTTGGGCTGTTGTTGGAGATGCTCCATCACCCACATTTGCAACAAAATTTTGCATCCTTCGAAGACCGTTGCTCCTGATTTACATAAAGTCAGAGCCCGATAAATATCTGATAGAATGATGGGGACAAGGGTGTGATTTTCTTTGGTGGTAAGGATTTGCACAACTTTTGCGGTGCGAATATCAATTGTTCGCTCTTTATTTGGGAAGACCATGACTCCTAGAAAAGCCACCATGAAAGCAAATCGACGGTGAATCTGCCAAGTGTCTTTGTTTTGCTTATTAGTAAGGCCTTTTTCATGAATTTCAAACCCATCTGACTTTCCGAACCTTGAATACAAAAAGTTGAAGGAACAACATCCATTGATGACATTGCTTTTCCTGATTTGACTGCTGATGTTCAAAAGACCGAAGAATCGATGTACTGAAGGAGCCTTTGTGAATATCAAGCTTTGATTTCTTAAACTTCCGTCAAAACCAGTATATCCATCTATCTCCTCTAATGTAGGAGTAAGCTCGAAGTCAGAGAAATGAAAAACATTGTGAACAGGATCCCAGAAAGTTACTAACGCTGCAATCAGATCATCACGGGGTTTAACTTTCATAATGTCCGTGAGATTTCCCAAATACTTGACGACCCATTTTTGACCGTCTTCGCCTAAATCATACCACCACATTTGAAGCTGACATAGAAATTCTTCCGTACTTGTGGATGAGGGGCTTTGTGTGATGCTCATTTTGTATCTGAAATTTAATTTTGATAAAGTCAAAATTCATTTTTGAAAATTTATACTAAAAAAAATAATTTTCGAAATTTTTTATTTTATTTATTAAATACCTTTATTTCAAAATTTAAAACTATATTTTTTTTTCGAAATTTTTAAAACAACCCATTTTATTCCTTTCTTCTTACCATGATTTTATTTAAGCTGGTCAACAAGCATGTTCGAGGCAAATGAATGCACAAGTAACAAGTAGGATGCATCATGATGGTCTTTTTATTTTGGGTTCACCTGTCCTAGACAGACCCAACCCCTGTGTTGAGTCTCCAAGGCCAAATGCATATGATGCAAATATTCGTTCCTACTAGGGATCCGGTACATGGCTGAGTTATTCTAAGTGTAAAACCTTAGGTTGATTGTTCTAAACCTGGCTTACCCAAACGGACAGTTTGAGCCGAAGCGGGGGCAACGTACCGGGAGCACGAAAGTCTGCCCGGCCTAGTTACTTGTCCCAACTCCGTCTTATTTGGTATGACTTTAACAGAAAGGTGGGTCACGCGCACGTGTACACCATAAATTCAGAAGACTCAGAAAGAAGGGGGTTTCGTAGCAGTTGTATATATTCACAATTCAAATAATATTAAAGCGGTAAACAACAACATTTAGCATATTAGCGTATAAACAGTTGAAAATCTCATAGTAAATAAAGCCAATTAACACAGATATTTTAAGCTTGAATTCTTTAAACCCTGAACCAATGGTTCTGGGTTACAGTTCACTGTTAATCCCCAGCAGAGTCGCCAGAGCTGTCGCACCTCCTTTTTGCCGCGCCCGCGGGGCGCGTGGGGAGTTTTCTCCAATTGAAGGACAGTCGAAACGGGATTTGTTTATTTGTTTTAGAGTCGCCACCTGGGAATTTTAAGGCGTCCCAAGTCACCAATTATAATCCCTGAATCGAGGAGAATATGACTCTGTTTATTATTCTGCGAACCAGAAATCCTGAGTAAGGAATTCTGTTAATCCGGAAGAAGGTGTTAGGCATTTCCGAATTCCGTGGTTCTAGCACGGTCGCTTAACTGTTTTTATTATTGGCTTAATTATCTTGATTTTATTAAATATATAGATGTTACCTGTTTTTACTACCGCTTATACTTATTGTGATTGAGAACACTTCTTTGAATCGAATTACGCGTACGTATATTCATGTTATAAATTTTAAGAATATTGAATCGTGTCACGCGTACATGTACACGATAACTTTTGGTAATATATTTATTAAACAATCATTTTTTCGGAATTGTGTCGAATCAAGAATATTTGTTTTTCTTGAATAGTGAAACGTATATCTCGGATTTTTATGAAATTGATTTAACGCCTTTGGAAAAATCCTTTTATTAAATATTCGCTCGAAATTGCGCGTACGCATAATCCGAATTTTGATTTTAAAAATATAATCAGGGTACGCGAACGTATCCCTAATTGCGCAACATTATTGTAATGATATTATGGAATTTCCACAAAATATTTGTTATATCGCGAGAAATTTCCTTTTAAGACCTTTTAATTCTTGAAAAAGAATTCACAATTTATTAAATGTTTCCCATTGATTATAATTTCCGAATATAAATTATATTCATTCCAACTGTTCAAATTCAAAGGACATAATAAAAATATGATTAATACTATCTTTAAAACAAATATGACATATATATATATATATGCCAAAGAATAAATGGCATATGAAGCTGAAAATGAATGATTCATAAAGGAAAGAAATATTTTCCGAGAATTTTCATTATTTACTTAATGCAAATTCTATTTCTAATTATCATTGATGTAAAGTGTGGCAATTTATGCTTGTACATCTCTTTTCATTCTCATATACTCGGTTTTAATCTAATAGGCCTAATTATTTGGTCACTTTGTTTTATGAAGGTAGATAAGCATCGAATTTATAGAAAGGGAATTATTATACAAGTTAATTCAACAAAGTTACCTTACATGCAACCTAACTGTTTGGCGTAAACATTCATAACGTTTTAACATCATGACGAGCTATACCAACTTACTTTACTCATATGATTATACCTGTCATCATACCATATAATAACTTATACCAATCTAAACAAAATCATATTTGTTACAAGATATTCTACTAATGTAACTTCTTAATCTTTACATTTAGCTAATGGTATTATGGGATGTAATCAATGGCCCATTTTTATGCCTTACTCCCTGTTTTGACAATTCACATATACCTATACCAATGAGATTTCGGAATGGCTAACATTATTACAAAAAAACTTTATATGAATTTCAAAATAAGACAATTTAACTCATAGCTATCAAATTGAACTCACTACTAGTTAGGTAACATAAAAATGAAATTAAAACTAATGAACTTGGACAATTGGAAAATAGCATTTCAATTCAAGCTTCATTGATGAGTCATGTTGAAATCTCTTTCCAACTTAAAATTTAAAAGACATGTACCTGAAAATGAAGGTAGGAGGAGTAAATTTCAGCAGTAGCAGCAGTAACAAAAATCAGCAGAATATACCAATAACACAGCAAGTCTGAACAAGACCCGTTAGCCCAGATGAACAGTGACAGAAACTTGAGGGGAAGATTTCAGATTCAAACTGAATAATATCCACAAAACAAACAACAGACAGATTCTAGAAGAATAACATTTTTTCAGATTTCAGTTTTCTTCCTGTTTCGGATTCCTATTTCTGATTTTTCTGTTTCTGTTTTCTTCTCTTCTTCTGTCCAGATTTCCCTCTACGTATATATATTTCTGTGTATATACCTCATGCTTTAAAATCAGACTCTTAAAATCTCTCTCACTCTCATAAAAATCTGATCTAAATCTTTCTTCAAAATATGTATTTTTTCTCCTAATTTCCTTTTGATTTTTCCTCTCTTCAGTTTAAAATTTGTCCTACAAATCAGATTTTTCTTTCTCTCTTTTCTTTCTGTCTGAAAATTTATTTCTCTCTCTCAATTCTCTCTTATTATGAAAACTGATCCCTATTCTCTGAAAAACTCTTCTTTTCCCTCTTAAAACTCCTTAAAAACTCTGTTAAAATTCTCTAAGGTCTGCCTCTTTTAAGCTGTCCAGCTCCTGTATTTATACAGGGCTGGTTGCACCTTTGTCATGGTGGCTGGACCCTTTATCCCTTTAAAAATTAGAAAGTTTCCATTAAAAACTACTTTTTAATACTTTATGTGATCCTAACATGATTTTCAGCAGCCCCATTATCCCTTGTTCCCCCTTTATTACTTAAATATAGCCATTAACACTCCATTATCAGCCCACTATTATATCATATTACTCTTACTGTTTTATCTGTTTCATTCCCAGAAATGTCCCTAAAATCCTACTGTAATTACTGTCCAAGTTATCTGAATTAAACTTGTTTAGCAGCTAACAACCAATTCCTAAATCAAATAACATTCTGTCCTTTCATTGTTAGTTAATTGACCCAACAAACTCAATGTCTAATAACTAATAGACAAGATAGATTCAGATTGAGCAGCTGAACTTGCATACAAACACATTAACACTATGCAGAGCTTAACAGAACCAAAAAAATTGAATTGAAATTCAGATCAACATAAATGCAGGGGCATTGTCAGAAATCAACATATACACAACATTCATTTTGACAGACTCATTGAAATGTAAACAAGGGTGATTTAACTGACGAGTATTAATTTAAACTGATTATCTACAACAATTGTCCATAATTGGTCTAAAACAATAGAAGCAGACTGTTTTTTTATTAGCATTATCATAAGTGAGAATTCATAATATAACTAATCGACGAACTTAATCGAGTCGATTACTTACATTATGAACAATCACAACCAACTGAAACAGTTTCATATTTGACCATATAGACGGGCATGAGACAAAGGTGACAGAATTAATCAAATAAAATCATGAAAAATTAACAAGCTATTAAGACAAACAACAACACACGTAGAATACACAAAATAATAGAAAAAATACCTTTGAATCTTCAATTTTAATCCGACTCGAACTCAGCTTGGATTTGGATTTTTGTTTGAAATCAAACAGACCTTAGTCGAAGTATTTTCCACTGAAAATACTTCGACTAAGGTCGATTGAACCTCAATCTTTACTTAATCTGAACAGAATCCGAAAGTTTGGTATTTTTAGGGTTCTTAAAAATTCGATTTGGGATTTAACCATTTCTGGTCAGATTCGAGAAGAACCAAACATGACACAAGGGTGAGGGTAGCCTAGGGGTCATTTGGTGTCAGCTTAAAACAAATCTGAGCTTGTTCTTGTTTGGTCCGAATCTTCAAAAGAAGATTCGAGAAGCTCGGAACTGATTCGAGCCAAACAAACAACAGATCCATACTCAGGATGACTAGGGGAAGCTATGGTGTTAACTAGGTGCTGATTGGTTTAGATTCAGGTTTTCAGGCCAACCTTCGATTTAAGATTCGAAGGGTTGGGGCCTGATTCGAAGGAATCTAAGGTCATATTCGTGTAGGGGACGTTCAGAGGGTTCTGGGGTGTCAAGATGGTGACCGGCGGCGTTGATGCCGCCGGGTTTCAGGCGGTGGAATCCTAGGGCGGCTAGGGTTAGGAGTGGGGGTTTGGGGGACGATGATGAACAGTGTAGGAGGGGGGGTGTTCAGTTAGGGGCCGGGGTAAGGCTTGGGATTTATATAGGGGTGGGGTGGATTGGTATCGTCCGTTGGATCAAGTAGAATGGATGGCTAGGATCAATCCACTTAACCAAACGACATCGTTTGGTTTAAGTTGGGGAAAGGGGTCAACCCGGGGGTGAAATGGATCGGGTCTGGGTGAGTTTTTGAGGCCGTAGGATCAGGATGGATGAACGGTTCAGATTTGATTGCCCTAAACGTCGTCGTTTCTTTTGTGCAGGGGCTGAACTGGACCGTTTGATTGACATGAATCAACGGCCCAGATTAAAAATCCAGAAGCGACGTCGTTTGGTCTGGTCTGAATTGGACCAGACAGGGGATGTTGGATTGGGCTGTTGGGGTAATTGGGCCTGGATTTAAATCCAGGTCCGATTTTTTTTTATTCCTTTTTCAACTAATTCATTTTCTAATTTAAATTTTCAATTTTAATTATAAAACAATTTTAACTTCACAAAAATATATTAATTACTCTATAACAACTATTTAACACATAGTCAAAACATTAATCACACAGTAACACATTTAAAAATAGAACGAATGCATATTTTTTGTGATTTTATTTAAATTATCTCTTAAATGCATAATTAAATCCTATATGCATGCAATATGTATTTTATTTTATTTTTCATTTTATTATGACAAAAATAAACATTTACGGACATAACACAAATATTTAACATCACGCAAAATTCAAAAATTACACAGTAAAAGAAATTTATTTTATTTTTTGATTTATTTGTTGAGTAGTTTTCGTTAAGGCAAAATCACGTGCTCACAGTGTCTTGATCCATAAACTATTCGGAGGCAACTCCCGTAAGGCTTTCCCCAAACTAAGTCATCAACAATTCTTCATTTCTTCCCATACCTCTCAGTTGATTGCAATACCTTTTTAGGTGGGCTATGGGATCTCCATGTCTATCATACTTTTCAAATTTGGGAGTCTTGAAACCAGGCGGCAAGTGGACATCAGGGAACATGCATAGATCTTTGAAGGCAACACTCTTTTGACATGCCAACCCTTGCATGTTTTTCAACCGTTGTTCTAAGCTTTTCACTATTTGGGTCATTTCTTCATGTACCATCTTTCGGGCAGGATTCTCAATGTTTGCAGGAAGATCAAACGAGTATGAGTGGTACTCAAGAGAGTGGTACTGCTCTTGCTGTGTAACAAATTGTGACTCATGACGAGATTGTCCTTGACCACTGGCCCATGCTTGACATATTTCGGTCATTTGCTGTTTCAGTATTCTATTTTTCTCAACCATAGCAGACTCTTGTTGAACCCTCTGACCCTGATTGTCTTGGGCACTTGTAATAACTTCGATGTCAGTTATCATTTTTCCTTGGATCTTCTGTTTCCGGCTTACCCCAAACCGACCACCTCAACTTTCTTCACAATTAAAAACAAAACATGTTAGAATGGACTCAGTCGGTCATTATTATTATCAATATTTTTTCAATTCTTCATTTTTTTCACTTCTTTTTAATGGTGATCGAACCTGATGTGGGTTGCCTACGTATCATGTGGGAACATGAATCAGATCTTGCGTAATTCGGGAAGATTATGAATAAAGTAAATAAACTAACTTTTTTTTGGAAATTTTTATTTTATTTTTTTGAAAGAAAGACTTATAAAGAAGAAAGGGAATATTTTTGAATTTTGATTTTTCTTCACCATTTTTTGCAAAGTAAGACTTCTAAAGAAAAAAGATTTTTTTGAATTTTTTTCTGGAATTTTGAAAAAAAAAACTTCTAAAGAAGAAAGAAAATATTTTTGGAATTTTATTTTGAATATATGAAAGAAATACTTCTAAAGAAAAGAAAATATTTTTGAGTTTTGAATTTTTTTTTCAATTTTGAAAGAAGAATGAAAATATGTTTGGATTTTTGGAAGAAATTAAAAGAAAATATTTTTGTATTTTTTTTAAAACAATTAGGGTCTATAAGAAAGGCTTTTTAATGAAGAAAGTAATGGAAAATATTTTTGGATTTTCTGAAAATTGGGGGTCTCAAAAAAAGGACTTTTCTAGAGAGGAAGTAAAGGAAAATATTTGGACTTTTTTGTAAATTAAGGGCCGGAATCGATGAGGTTTGCCTACGTATCTCACACCCGGTGAGAATTAGACCCGCATAGTTCACCCAGTTTTGACGGTACAGGAAAACATGACACTTGAAAATATTGGCTCGTTTTGAGATGACTTTTTGTTTTCCAGAATTTTGGTAGATTTTCAGAATTTTCTAAATACTTACCTCTCACTTTTTGTTTCTTTTTTCTTCTTTCTCCTCTTTGTTTTGATTTTCTTTTTTTCATTTTTTTTCATTTTCTTTCTATATTCTAGAAGCCAGTCAACATGCAAGCCGAAATAGACAGATACGCAAGTAGCACGTAAGATGCATCAAGATGGTCTTTTGATTTTTCGGTACACCTGTCCTAGACGGACCCAACCCCTGTGTTGAGTCCCCAAAGTCAAAATGCACATGATGCATACAAGTGTTCCTACTAGGGATCCGACATGAGGCTATGTTATACTAGGTTTAAAAACCTGGGTTTATTTGTTCTAGACCTGGCTTACACGAACGGACAGCTCGAGTCGAGGGGGGGAAGCGTACCGAGAATACAGAAGCTTCACCGGCTTTGCAACTTGTCCGTACCTCGTTCTAAAATTGGGATAATACAGTTCAAACAATATTAAAGCGGTAAAAAACGGCATTTAGAACATTAGGCTCAAACATGTAAAACATCAGGTAATAAATAAAAGCCAAGTATAACAGCTATTCTAAGCTCGAATTCTGAACCCTGAACCAGAAGTTCTAGGTTCTTATCACCAGCAGAGTCGCCAGAGCTGTCACACCTCCTTTTTACACTACCCAAAGGTAGTACATAGGGAGTTTTCCCAATTTAAGTGACATTATTCGAAATGGAATTATTTATTTAATTCAGAGTCGCCACTTGGAATAGTTTATTTGGTGTCCCAAGTCACCGGTTTATTTTAAAATCCCAAATCAAGGAAATTTGACTTTCCTTTGAAAGTTTGCGAACCAGAAATTCTAAATAAGGAATTCTTAACCCGAGGGAAGGTGTTAGACATCCCTGGATTCCGTGGTTCTAGCACGGTCACTTAAACTATTATAATTGGCCTATTATCTGATTTTAATACATGTTTTAGCATATGGTATATTTTAACTGATTAAACCGCTTTTAATTATTTTTGGAAAGATTCAACGTTATTTAAAATGCGTCTTTGGACCACGCCACATGAAATGCACCCGCAGTCCGACCCACATTTTATTTAACGTTGTTGAGTTTTGGATTTGGGTCACATGAAATGCACACCCGAGTTTAAGAAGGTAATTTTTAAAATAGCGCGCCTAAAGCAACTCCGCACTTTCAAGTTAATAACAAGGTTTGCGAGGGCCGTGGAAAATTCAACTGATGACACACCTCGATTTCTAAAGAGTTAAACTTAGTTAAATGAGGGCCATGGGTATCAATCATCGTTACCAAAACAAGAAATATTTCTGACTTAAAATACATAGCTCAACAAATAGGAGTAAATAATCGAGCAATGAGCTTCTATTAGTTTTAGCACTAATAATCCATTACTACTAAAATTATGCATTTAGGTCAATACTATTTCAAGTCCACTAATATGATAATGAAACAAAATAGATAGCACTGTCAGATTTAATTCATAACATTAAAAGTTAAATAAGAAGGGATTAATCTACTAATACTGCCATACAACAATCAAAACTATAACAATATGGGTGTCATAGAACAACCATGATTTCATCTTAACACAGATGGCATTTATTTCAATACTAAAAATAAACCAAGATCGACAAACCCACAGTAGACAGCAGATGTATCAGAAAGAAATCATAGCTTCATATTAATATATCTTACAATAATTTGAAGAGAAAACTTACCTAACAACAATCAAAACAAAATAACATCTGAATGGGAAATGAAGTTCAGCAAACAGCAGTCCGAAATCGGTGGAAGAAAATTCGAAACCTAGGCGAATCGCTTCGAAATCAGCGGCGAACCAACACAACTGACATAGCAATGGAGCCGGAAATATCGAACTTCATCTCTCGCTTGTATGTTGCGATTGAAGAATAAGAAAATAGGGAGGGGAGGGTTCGATTCCTGGTCCTTGTTTTGAGTGAGAGGTAAGGAAGAAGAAAGGGGAAGGTAATTCACGTTGATCCTCTGTTTGTTTTTTTTCTTTGTTTTTAGATGGATGGCTTCTCATTGTTCTTTTAGTAGTGAGCTGAAAATGACCAGGTAGCTGTTAGTTTGTTTTTGGCGTTGAAGAAGAGGGTTATCTCCTTGTATCTGCGGCAGCGTTGATGATCAGGTAAGTTCTCTAATGGTTTTGGTCTTTTGCGTTTTTGGTGTCTATGTTGGAGAAGATGAAGAGGAAGGGAGGAGATGGTCGTTTGTCTATGTTTTTTAGCGGAGAGGCATCGTCCCCTTTGCTCTGTATTTTCTAAAGGTCTTCTTATTATTTAGGAGTTAAAGTGTTATTTTATAGGGGTAGGGATTAGGTTAGGAGTGTGGGCCTAGAAGTTATGGGCTTCGTAATTGGGTCAAAGACTAAAAAAATGGACTACAAGATTTATAAAGACGGGATAAACCAACCTAAAACTAATTTCTCCTTCTAAAATTATGTACAATTATAATATAAAAATAAAAAACTAATTTTAATTAATTGAACAAAACTATAAAACATAAAACATTTTTTTGTGTTTTTAAGATTATATAAAAAATAAAGATAAAGTACTATTTTTGTATATTTTTTTATTTAAATTTATGAAAGATATGTAAACTAAAATATTTTTGTAATTATCATTTTTTGTGACGAAATAAAGTAAAAGAGTCAAAATTAGCTGAAATAGTGATATTAGGCCTAAACTAAATATTTACATGCTAAAATGGGTGAAATTTCGGGGAAGGTCAAAAATCACATGTCTACACAAATCAGTTCTTCATTCTATTTGCCTTGAACCTGCTATTTTATCTGTTTGTTTTCACATGAATCCCTGAAAGAGACCTCTGAGCCTGTTTCGGTTATTTCTCTTCTCTTATCTGTATCTGACTCGAGTTGAAAACCTTGGGATTTGGGGGTTTTTTGGCAAGTTTGATCTTGTGTTTTGGACTAGGGTTCTATTTGGGACCCTGGACACTCTCAAACTCATTCTGAGTCTATGTACTGGATTTGAGCCTCTTTGTTATGACTCAGAACTCTTCTATACTAGGCTTTTTCGCATGATAGTTCTTTCCTGTTCGATATGTCTATATGCTTTATATATGAGGAATTTTGCCTTCAAAAGGTTTTGTCAACTTGTGATTGATTCGGAATTCCTCTTAATAAGGTTTGATTGATTGTTACTGATTTTCCTTAAGTAAACCCCTTTCCTCATTTTTCCTGACTTGATTCATTCGAACAAAGCCTGTAATTTTGATTTCACTGGCTGTTGAGTGATCCTCTTTCCTTATTTGCACAAACCATGTACCTGGACTTTTGGCTTAAATAACTTATGTGTATTTACCCTTCTTGTGATACTTTGGAAAAGATTTTGATCAAACTCTTTCCTTAATTATCTTGCCCGTTTGAAATCAGAATCCTTTAATTGAAGGGAGACCTTATGTGATTGATTTCGAAACTATTTTCTTACCTTTTCTCACTTGTTTTCTGCACTATAAAGGATACAACCCTTCTGCACTTTTACACACTTCCAATTCAATACTCTTTAAGACCTTGAGTTCAATTCTCTGACAACACTTATTGAACACTTCAAGTTCAATACTCTTTAAGACCTTGAGTTCAATACTCTGACAACACTTATTGAACACTTTCAATTTCAATACTCCTACATTCTCAATTCAACACTCTACTCTCTTCTGAAATCTTCTGGCTGTGTGTTTGCAATTTTTCTTTACTGATGCTCTTCTCTTCTTATTTCTCTAAAACTGGTATGTTCTAATTTAACTTTCAGCTTCATCCCTATGTGTTTGCTTTACAGTTTCAACAATCTTGTCTACTTTGTTGTTTATGTTCTATATTGAATATGCTATCTCTTTGCATTTGTTGCTGTGTGAATTTCCCATACCCTTATTCCCTTCTATGTGTTTGAGTTAAAGTTTAAAGCATGGAAACATCAAAATTATTGCTCATGTCTGGACTTGATCCTTTAATGGATTCTAACTCCCAAACAATGTGGCTAACAGGCTGGTTGGGGTGTGCCAGCACTTCCAATTATTGGGTATGACTACCAGCCTGTCTTGGCTTTCCCCAAAATCCCCTCTATGAACTTGTACTCTCTCTTAGATTCTAAGTTCTGCCCCCCTCATATGAGCCTCGCTTTGGGACCATGAGCTCCCTCTGAACTTGGACATTTGAGGGCTGGCCCTTCCACACTACACTATAATCCAATTCTGCAATATATTTGGGTGTAAGCACTACCCGAAGTCCACTTGAGACTCTTAAGGAACTCTAACACATCCCGAATAAGAGAAAGGCTTTGGAATTTGATCTTTGGAGTTGGTTTACTTCATGCTTCAGACAGAATTCTTAATCAGGCTCTCCTTGGTTGGGAATTTTAGCTTTCTGATGTAATTTTATTTTACTTTTCTTTATTCATTCTGGGCTGTAATAATTTGTAATAACTCATGGGGTTTTAGTGAAAAGGGGAGGGTCACTCATGTATACATAAGGGTAGATATCATGTTCATAGGTATTTACTACTGCAATCATGTCCTATTTTCACTACTGCATTTTTCATATAGAAATCATGTTTACAAGTCCTGCACTTCTGCGTTTTTCATATAGAAACCATGCCTACAGGTTCTGCATTTCATATAGAAATCATGTCTATAGGTTCTGTATTTCATACGTAGATAACATGTCTATAGCCTCTGCATTTCATACATAGATACCATGTCTATAGCTTCTGCATTTCATACATAGAGACCATGTCTATAGGTTTCTGCGTTTCTGCCTACCACATAGAGAACATGTCTATAGAGTTTCCTGAATTCTGCATATGCATCTATCACTAGGCAAACACATTAATAGGCTTAAATAATAAAAATCAGCGTTTTAAACACCATGCCTATAGGATTTCTGCATTTTCGTAAAGGTTAAATTCAATAACGCTTAGAAAGCATGTCTATAAGAGTAACCAACTGATCTGAATCGTTTACAAGTCTAAAATCAGGAGTAACGTTACTCAATGTCTGCAGAACTTATGTTTTCTATAATCAACAGACCTTCTTCTTGTAAAAATCAGTACACTTCTGCATTATTAGATGTCATGTCTATAGGTTTCACTTAGGCAAGCTATAAGGTAAAATTAGCTAATTGAATCAGACTCTGTTAATTCCAACCAGCAAACAGGTCTGATTTCGGTTTCTTATCTGAAATGTGTAATAGACCAGTCTGGCTCCTTAATGTTTAAGTTTAATTTAGACCATAACCAGTATCTGCAAGACATGCTAAACAATCTGTCTTTAAGTGAGGAGGCCCATCTGAGCCTCTTAAATTGTTATGTGTTTCCCATATCTGCCTTATGTGTTTTTGTTTGTCGCTTTAGAATTTTATCCTTTTAAACTATACAAAGCCCAAATCTCCCTTCCCTTTAGGACTAGTAGTCCCAAATGCCTCCGGGACTGATAGGATTGGGGCGGGTACTAGCATGCAATAAGACCATTCCGTGTTTAAATGCCTCAATTGGGTGGGAAAGGGTAGATATGGATATGATGACCGGTGCGCTAATGCCACGTGTAACCTCTCTTCTAAGGAGTGATTACCGAGTATTGCATTGATTTGATCCATATTATTTATAAACTTAGGACCCCCCTTCCCTTTACTTGTTTATTTTATTACTTTCAAAATTTCAAACTCTTTTTTTCTCAAATTTCAACTTCCTTGTTTCTTCAAACTTTAACTTATTTGCAATCACAATGTGATAACCCCTCATATTTGAAACCCTTAATTGCTTATTTATTGTTTGTACTTAAGTCACAATTGTAGCATGGCCGAGAACCACAATAGTGGATATTGACGGGTACCTAACACCTTCCTCTCTAGATAATTTCTAGCCCTTACCCAAACTCTGGTTTTTATAAACAAATTCTTCCTAGTGTCCTAATGCACTTAGTCATTAGGTGGCGACTCTTCAAATCAAAAAAACCAATTCCCCAAAGGGAAAGAGTTGCCCTCCCAAATGTCATAAACCCGATTTCGCGAGAAAAAGGGGGCGCGACAGCGTGGCGACTCTGTTGGGGATTTCTTTAAGGCTTTTACCATTTTATGCTATTTGTGAATTTAGGCTTCCTTGAATGTCTTTAATGCCTTTAAGTATTTATTTTTCTCTCCTACTTCGAAAACTGACTTGGCTGTTCGTTTTTTCTCTTTATTTCTTTTACCGCTTTCCTTTAATACTGTTGTAATTTTGAGCAATTATTGTAATTATTACCATATGAATGTGCAAATACATGACAATTTGTTTAATTATTGTAACTTCGTATTCAACATCATATTCCACTCGTGCCAAACAAAATACCATAGCAACGCTTATAATGAGTGGTTGCGCCCTTCCGATATTATTACCCCTAAATTTGGCAAAGGCGTATTTGCGGTAAAACTAGTCGATCAACGGTATAGTCGACGGTTCCGTGTCTTTCCCTCTTGAATTGTCCGCTCAAGGGTACCAGTCTAATACCCCATAGAAACCGTACTTTGTTTAGTTGTGCATGCATCACTGTCAAAACCTAGCCGAGTAAGTTATGTTGTCCACATAATGACTCTTTAAGATAGCCTTGTCCAAAGTCCACTGGGTTTCCTTGGAACCAAAACGGACATTATCACGTTCTATGCATTTATTTTGAGAACTAAATGCTGCTTATGCCAATTATTGATAGTTGAATAGTCGAGTCCGGCGGGGGTAATGGCCTAACCCTTTTGTCTTGCAGAAACATGAGGCACGAGGTCCCCAACTTTGTTATGGTTAGCACACCCTCACTCTTGCTGGACTAGTGGAGGAGTCTTCCATCAAATGACCAAATCAACGAGTGGAAAGAGAGGGCCGCCAAAGCTAGCGAAAAGTTGGAATATCTGGAGTACAATCTGCTGGAATTGGAAGGGAAAGTGAGTAAGAGAGTCACCGACTGTCAGAACGCTGAAGGAAATGAAAGAGAACACATGGCACATGCATTTCTACTGGTGAACCTACGTGAGCTAGAGGATTTGATTAATGAGAGCATTCAACCTGAGGAAGGTCCTTCTGGGACCAAATAGATAGGAGTTTTCTTTTACTTTATGAAATGTAATAAGTCCAATGGCCACTAGTGACATTTTATTCCTTGTTATTTAGTATCGTTTTAGGATTCGTCTGCTTTTTATCAATAAAATGAGGCATTTAGCACTCTAAGTTCTCCAAATCAATTTGTTGCTAGGCCTAACTAGGGCACAACGAGGCTCCAAAATTAGGACACGACTTATATTCTCGCACTATGTGTTTAAATATCACAACATCTTTTCCTTATAATCTGCACTAACTTGCTTCCTTTTTGTTTTTATTTTTGTTTGATTCCCCTCCCCAAAGGTTAGTTCATCAACTCTGGTATCGTCATCATACTCCACAAGATCCAAGGGCCCTCCACTCACTCCTCCTCCTAGTCCCGTCATAAATAGGAACAAGGGGAAAATGGAAGATTTGAGCAACATCAGAAAGGAGAATTCGGTTGAACGGGTAAAAATCACTCAGGGTACTCATGTCTCCAAATAAGGTGCATCCCAACTCGAGCAGAAACTGCTGAAATTTCAGGAAGAACTTGATCAAGTCCGGAATTTGGCAAGCTTGTCGTTTTCCCTCACCACCCCAGATGTCAACTTTCATAACACTCAAAACCCCACACCTCCACAAAACATCCCGAAACAACAAAACCATCCCGCTCCCCATCACCACTATAACACTTGCTACACTTCCAACAACACCCCGCTACTCATCCCTGAACCACTGAACTCTGCAAATGATCATCTCCACACTCACCATAACAGCCCCATCTATGTGGAAACCATACCACACTCCATTCCACCCAACCTGTCGCAAGCACACCCGAGTATAATGATAAAGACTCCCTTATCAAGAACCTGGCCGCAGAACTCAAGAAATTGACTAGTCGAGTTCAGGGTGTTGAAGGAAGCAAGGGAATCGAGGGATTGAACTACGAAGACCTCTGTATACAACCAGATGTCGAACTGCCCGAGGGGTGAAAACCTCCTAAGTTTGAAATGTTTGATGGTACAGGGGATCCTAGAGTCCATTTAAGGACATACTGCGACAAACTGGTCGGAGTAGCAAAGGACGAAAAGATGCGCATGAAGCTTTTTATGAGAAGTTTGAAAGGAGATGCTCTATCTTGGTACATTAGCCAAGACCCGAAGAAGTGGTCGAATTGGGTATGTATGGCATCCGATCTCATGGACAGGTTCAGGTTCAACACGGAGAATGCGCCAGATGTGTTCTACATCCAGAACCTAAAGAAGAAACCCACAGAAACTTTCCGTGAGTATGCCACTCATTGGAGATCAGAGGCTGCTAAGGTCAGACCGACTTTAGAAGAAGAACAAATGAATAGGTTTTTCGTCCGAGCTCAAGAACCATAGTACTAAAAAAGGTTTATGCTGATTGAAAGCCAGAAATTTTCTAACATCATCAAATTGGCGGAGAGGATCGAGGAAGGTATCAAAAGTGGCATGGTCACAAACCTTGAAGCTTTGCAGGATACCAACAAGGCTCTACAGTCTGGTGGCACGTCCAAAAAATGGACGTAATTGTCGTGATGGTTGCACAGAGAACAAAATCCCTAATCAAATACCGAACCTACCCAATACCTCCACTCACATATCAACCTACCCCAAATTACCAAGCACTCTCGCCCTCTTACCAAGCTCCACCACCTACTTACCAATCACCTCTACCACCCACATATCAACTTACTTCACCCAGATACTCTCAACTTGCACACATCTACCAAGCCTACAGGACCCAACAAGCCCACTATCAATCACCTCCCCCTAGCCAAAACTTTCCTAAACCCCGACCAAATTTCAACCACAGACCTCCCAAACAGTATACCGCCATTGCCGAACCAATTGACCAGCTGTATGAAAGGCTAAAAGCTGCTGGTTATGTCACCCTTATCCCTGCCATAACCCCCAAAAACCCTTCCCAATGGGTCAACCCAAACAAAACTTGTGCATACCATTCCGGCATGAAAGGGCATACCATTGATGAGTGCCGCTCTCTGAAGAATAAGATCCAAGCTTTGATTGACAACAAGATTATCGTGGAAAAAGAGCTTACCCCGAACGTCCACAACAACCCTCTACCGGACCACAAGGGTGGAAGCGTTCACATGATTGATATAGAGGATGATTGGGACCCCAAAGGATCGATCGGATTAATCGCAAAGGGTGACGAGCCAAAGAAATCAACAGTCACCATTAACCCAATTGTGGTCCAGATTCAGCCTTCTAAGGATGCCGACGTGAATATGTCTGTACCACTTGAGTTTTAAGCACCACCCCCTACAAAGACGCCAACACCAATTGAGGTCCAGTTTGGGTCCCCAAAAGCACCTGTACCATTTGAGGTTGTTGTATTACCTTCCAAATCAAGGGTGCCCATTCCGGTAGCAATGACAGCCATAACACCGTTCCACACAAAAGCCATACCATGGGATTACACAGTCGAGGCAAGAAGGAAAGGGAAAACCAAGTTCGAAGAAGTAGTTGTGGCATAGGGTATGACAAGGACTGGCAGGGTTTATACTCTAGAACACTTGGCTGAGTCAAGTAAGCAGGCATCTGGACGGCCAGCAATAACTGAAGCTGGGCCCGACGACCTTTGGAGGAAGATACAAGCCAAAGAGAGGACTGACTGGGTTTATACTCTAGAACACTTGGCTGAGTCGAGTAAGCAGGCATCTGGACGGCCAGCCATCAGTGAAGCTGGGCCCAACGACCTTTGGAGGAAGATACAAGCCAAAGAGTATTCAGTCATTGATCAGTTGAACAAAATGCCAACCCAGATCTCTATCTTAGCTCTGCTACATAGCTCTGACGCACATAAGAATGCCTTATTGAAGGTGCTGAGTGAGGCGTATGTACCAAGCAACATCACCGGAGGAGAAATGGCAAATATTGTGGGACAGGTATTGGAGAGTCACAAAATCACTTTTTATGAAAATGAGTTGCCACCAGAAGGGCTGAGCCACAACAAGTCATTACACATCACCGTGCAATGTGAGAATTATTTTATCACCAGGGTCCTAATCGATGGAGGGTCCATCCTCAACATTTGTCCGCTGGTAACACTCAGAACATTAGGGAAAGGGCTGCATGAGATCAAAGACGGGGACATTAACGTCAAATCCTTCGACGGTTCCCAAAGGTCCACTATTGGGGAAATCAGCCTGTGTTTACAGATGGGCCCTACTTGGTTCGATGCCGACCTTCAAGTAATAGACATGTCGGCATCTTACAACTTGCTCTTGGGATGACCATGGATTGATACCGCTGGAGCTACAGTATCAACCCTACATCAGGCAGTGAAATTTGATTGGAATCACCAAGAGGTGATCATCCACGGTGATGGTAGTAATCCCATATACAGTCACCAGACCATCCTAGCAATTCGAGGAAGAAGGAAGATAGGCGGAAAAACCTATCACCACATCGAGCGAGTCAACGCCGTTGACAAGGATAAATGGTGGGACAAAAAAATCGAAAGCATATTGAACTGGTGCGGATATGAGCCAGGCAAAGGATGTGGCAAGAACCTATGAGGGATCGCTAAGCCTGTCAAGCTAAAGAAACATGGTACCACCTTCGGTCTGGGATACGAGTACACCTGGAAAGAGTTCAATGAGTGGTCACCGCCATGGCGCATGCCTTATTATCCACTAGAGTACCCGATACCTCACTTGGAGCAGATTTTCCAGCCAGCTGATGTTATATATGGGTCAAAAGAAGAGGAAGCACTAGCAACGATGAGAGATTTGTTTTTGGAAGAGGATAACATGGATTGATGTGTCATTTTCGAGGAGGGGGGGAGGAAGGCCCTTCCATACAAGCCGTGAGCCGAGGAGTGTGCCTCAATGATCCACCAGAGCCTGGAAAGCCTCGTGGTAGCAAGGCTGAACAAGCATCATGCACTATTTTTCATTTTTACTAGTTGACATTCCTTTTGCCTTTCGCAATAAGATCTTCAATGTTCAAAACAGTTATGGAATTTTTCAAAGCATTTCGATTTTTCTTATGAATCTTACTCTTATTACTTTCTCTCATTTACTTTATTTACATTATTACTATTACTTATCTCGATGAACCAACGATTGTGACATGTAACGAGACAACGCGGCAAATGGACTCAGAGGAAGATGATATACCAGAAGAGTTTGTTAAAGAGGTTGAGGATTTTGAGAACAGACCTAAGTCCAACCTGGACGAGACCGAAATTGTTAACCTGGGAGATATAGAAAATGTCAAAGAAACTCAGATCAGCGTTCATTTGTCACCTGCAGAAACGGAAAAATACACAGAATTTCTGAAGGAATATGAGGACATATTTGCCTGGTCGTATGATGACATGACTGGTTTGAGTACATCTATTGTGGCGCACAAACTGCCAACTAATCCGACATGCCTACCGGTAAAGCAGAAGCTTAGGAAGTTCAATCCTGACATGAGTTTGAAAATCAAGGAAGAAGTCACCAAGCAAGTCAAAGCTAAGGTTCTCAGAGTAGTAGAGTATCCAACATGGTTAGCCAACATTGTGCCAGTACCATTTTCCATGATATGATACACAAGGATATCGAGGTATATGTAGATGACGTCATTATCAAGTCCAAGAAAGCCACTAATCACATGGAAGATTTGAGGAAGTTCTTAAATAGACTAAGAAGGAACAATTTGAAGCTAAATCCTGCAAAATGTGCATTCGGGGTTCCTGCCGGAAAACCACTTGAGTTCACTGTGAGTCGCCGAGGAATAGAACTGGATCCGTCAAAGGTAAAAGCCATTTAAGAGTTGCCACCACCAAAGAACAAGAAGGACGTAATGAGTTTCTTGGGAAGACTCAACTACATCAGCCGATTCATAGCTCAATCTACTATCATCAAAGAGCCAATCTTCAGACCTCTATTGTTCTACCTTGCAGTATAAATTGGAGCATTCGGTTGTGTTCTGGGACAATATGATGAAACAGGAAGGAAGGAGCAGGCCATCTATTATCTCAGCAAGAAATTCACCCGATACAAGGCTCGGTATTCTTTGTTGGAACGCACCTGTTGTTCTCTGACTTGGGTAGCTCAGAAGTTAAGGCACTATTTCTGTGCCTATACTACATATCTCATATCAAGGATGGATTCGTTGAAGTACATCTTTCAGAATCCCATGCCCGCCAAATGTCACATCCTGCTGAGTGAATTTGACATTGTCTACGTGACTCAGAAAGCGATCAAGGGACAGGCTTTGGTAGATCATCTTGCCGAGAATCCCGTGGACAGAGAATACGAATCCTTAAAGATGTATTTTCCTGATGAGGAGGTATCCTTCATAGGAGAAAACATTGCAGAATCCTATGATGGTTGGAGAATGTTTTTCGACGGAGCAGCAAATTTCAAAGGAGTTGGCATAGGAGCAGTTCTAGTATCAAAAACTGGTCAGCATTATCCGGTGTCCGCCAAACTCAGGTTCCCGTGCACCAACAACATGGCCGAGTACGAAGCCTGCATCTTGGGACTCAAGATGGCCATTGACATGAACATCCAAGACTTGCTAGTAATCGGGGATTCAGACTTGCTTATATATCAGGTCTGAGAAGAATGGGCAACCAAGAACTACAAGATACTCCCTTATTTGTATCATGTACAGGAGTTGAGAATGAGATTCACAAAGACATAATTCCAACATGTTCCCAAAGTCCAGAATGAGTTTGCCGATGTATTAGCTACCTTATCCTCTATGATACAACATCCAGATAAGAACTTCATTGATCCTATTCCGGTGAAGATTCATGATCAGCCAGCCTACTGTGCTCATTCGAGGAAGAAACGGATGGAAAACCTTGGTTTCATGATATCAAGGAATGCCTGGAAAAAAGGAGAATACCCAGAGCTTGCCAACACCACTCAGAAGCGCACACTTCGGAGGTTATCTAACAATTTCTTCCACAGAGGAATCTTGTATAGGAGGACTCCTGATTTGGGATTATTAAGGTGTGTCGATGCAAGGGAAGCATCCAGGCTACTAGAGGAAATCCATGTTGGGACCGGCGGTCCACATATGAACAGTTTTGTCTTAGCCAAGAAGATACACCGGGCTGGTTATTTTTGGATGACTATGGAAATGGACTGCGTCCAGTATGTCTGAAAGTGCCATCGCTGTCAGATACATGCAGACATGATAAAGGTGCCCCCAAATGAGCTTAATGCAACAAGCTCACCATGTCCGTTCGCTGCTTGGGGAATAGATGTCATCAGACCTATTGAGCCCACCGCATCAAACGGGCACAGGTTCATTCTAGTGGCAATTGATTATTTCACCAAATGGGTTGAAGAAGCATCATACAAAGCAGTGACTAAGAAAGTTGTGGCAGACTTTGTCCGTGACCGCATCATTTGTCGATTCGGGATCCTAGAATCAATCATTACTGATAATAGTTCCAATCTCAACAGTGACTTGATGAAGGCCATGTGTGAAACCTTCAAGATCAAACACAAGAATTCCACAACTTACAGACCTCAGATGAACAGATCTGTAGAAGCTTCCAACAAGAATATCAAAAAGATACTAAGGAAAATGATAGAGAAGCATAAGCAGTGGCACAAGAAGCTCTCATTTGCTTTATTGGGATACCGCACCACATTCCGCACATCAACTGGGGCAACTCCCTACATGTTGGTATATGGTACAGAAGCAGTCATACCCTCTGAGGTAGAAATTCCTTCCTTAAGGATCATATATGAAGAGAGCTCGACGACGTAGAATGGGTGAAGAGTCGCTACGAGCAACTAGGTCTTATAGACAGGAAGAGAATGAATGCAGTTTGCCACGGTCAGCTCTATCAGAACAGAATGTCCAGAGCCTTCAACAAAAGAGTCAAGCCGAGGCAATTCGCATTGGGGCAGCTGGTGTTAAAGAAACTTTTTTCGCATCAAGAGGAAGCCAAAGGGAAATTCTCTCCCAACTGGCAGGGTTTGTACATGGTTCACCGGGTTTTGATAGGATGAGCTCTCATACTTGTAGAAATGGAGGGAGAAGTTTGGCCAAAGCCGATCAATTCAGACGCAGTCAAGCGATACTATGTGTAACCTTTATGCTTTCTTTTATGATGTAATTTGAACTACGTCTGACCTGATTCCCTTTTAAGAGGGGATACGTAGGCAGCCCTATGGGTTCGTTCACAATTCAATAAAATTTCCATTTTCCTCGCTATTGGAAACTAGGGTAGAATTTTGAGGAAGACCCTCAAAATTCCAAAGTCGATTCCAGCCATTTATCATTAACAGACGTCAGGAACAGCAGCCCGGTAAACTAGGACAGAATTTTGAGGAGGACCCTCAAAATTCCGGAGCAAGCGAAGTTGCAATGTTTTGAACCACGTCTCAGTAGTCGATTTATCTAAAGAAAATTATTCTTAATTACGCACTTATATTATGCTTTTACTAAATCATGCATGTCTGTTTCCAAAATTGCTTTGTTTAGCAACGCTACCCCAATGATACGCACAGTATCACCGAAACAGAGCCGAGCAAGTCAAGCAAAGTCGGCGGGGATACGAACTAACCTTTCCCCTTTACAAAACTCACAATTTTTCTTTGGATGCAGGCACCTGAGTTGGAAAATCATCGAATATACTATACACTCATACTGATGAGGAATACAACTCTCAGAACTGTCACCTACTCATAGTTGCTATACGCACACAATATCCCCAATAGTCACAATATCGAAATCAGATATCAGCTAAGAAAACTCTACTGCCACCTGCCTTTTATTTCTTGCATAAGGCTACCATTCTGCCTTCCGAAACTAAGCACTGTCTCTATCTGCATTCTTTGCATTGCATAAGGCTAGCATTCTGCCTTCCAAGACTAAGCTCTGTCTCCATCTGTATTCTTTGCATTGCATAAGACTACCATTCTGCCTTCCGAGAATAAGCATTGTCTCCATCTGCATTCTTTGCATTGCATAAGGCTACCATTCTGCCTTCCAAGACTAAGCATTGTCTCCATCTACATTCTTTGCATTGCATAAGGCTACCATTCTGCCTTCCGAGACTAAGCTCTATCTCCATCTGTATTCTTTGCATTGTATAAGGCTACCATTTGCCTTCCGAGGTTAAGCTCTACCTCCATCTGCATTTTGCCGCATTGCATAAGGCTACCATTCTTCCTTCCGAGGTTAAGCTCTACCTCCATCTGCATTTCCTGCATTGCATGAGGCTACCATTCTGCCTTCCGAGGTTAAGCTCTACCTCCATCTGCATTTCGCCTGCATTGCATGAGGCTACCATTCTGCCTTCCGAGGTTAAGCTCTACTTCCATCTGCATTTTGCTGCATCGCATAAGGCTACCATTCTGCCTTTCGAGACTAAGCCCTGTCTCCACCTGCATGACTAAAATATCGCCACTTTATTTATGTCTCGCATGGTTGAAAGATCGCCACCTTCATCTACATTTTGCACGGCTGAAATATCCCCACTTTTATTTTTTCTTGTAGGACTGAAATATCGCCACTTTCTATTTACATCTTGCATCGGCTGAAATACCGCCACCGCATTTACATTTTTGCATTGGCTGAAAGATCGCCTCCTTCTGCATATCATAGGCTAAAGGTTCGCCAAATTTTCCGAAGGCATCATTGTTTAGAGGTATCATTTTCATATCCCGAGAACGCCATGCCATGGCCTGAGGACCCCATTTTATCTTTTGCATATCATTGTTCAAAGTCATTATATTCATATCCCGAGAGCATCATATCATGACCTGCGAATCCTTTATTATACGCTTCATGGCCCAGGACGTCATGGTCTGAGGACGTCATCTTAACCGTCCAAAGACAGCATTCATGGTTCAATGGGAACTTGCATCATCTTTAAATCTTGCACCATATACATTTGTATTGTTCATTCGCAGGTAAACCAGCTATCAATGGGCGTCTCAGCAGGAGATATCCCGCTCCAGTTCCCGCATCCCGGATTCGACCTTAACAATCCTTCTTGACCTGAATGCCGCGTCCGTTCTTGTAAAACCTCCGTCAGCATATTCTGTCGATGGATCCTGAACTACATATGACCTGATTCCTGTAAGACCAGGGATATGTAGGCAGCTCAGGAACCAGAGCACGGTGAAATTCTTCAAACCATCTCGTTTGGTCAAAATTGGCCATCATATCTTTACCCGACAACTCTTTCATCTTTCCCGGGTAAAGAGGGGCAGCTGTTGATAGCCAATTTTTCCCTGTATATTTTTTCATATATACAGAATACCTTCAAAATAATATATTAAGCATGCCCAAGTGTTTTAGTATTTTTTCCCAAATTTTAAAGATTTTTAAAATCAATTTATTGCTCATTTTAGCAGTATAAACACCAATAATTATTCCTAAAATTATTATTTTGGTGGATAATTTATTTTATTTCCCATATTTATACCAAAATATAGTTAATGTAATTTTTATATATTTTTACAAATTTATTTGGTAATTTTAAAGCTAAATTGCATATAATTGCAATTCTAGTCTACTTAAGATTTAATAGCATTTTTATAATTATAAAATTGGTTCCAACATTTTTAAATAAATATTTATATATTATTAACTGATCTAGTACTCTTAATTTACTTTCAAAATCATTTTACTATTTTTTATAAAATAAAAAGGGAAAACTGGCTATTTAAAATTTGGCCCATTTTTATTTCAATCATAGACAAATTGACCCCCCTCCCCCCCAATTGACCCAATTTTGAAAATCAATTGGACCAGCCCAATTTTAATCTAACCCGAACCCCGACCCAACCAATTAACCCGCCTGGCCTTTCGTTCAATCCGGGCCGTTGATCATTTAGATCAACGACCACGATTACCCCTTACCTTTTTTAATTCACTAACCCTACCCTAATCCCCTCGTTTCCATCTCTCATCTGCCTTTGAATACTCTCCCTCTCTCAAACTATCTCGAAGGTTTCTGAAACCCTAGCCTCCCCCACCCCCTTCAACCGCAATCTCACCGGAACCCATGGATGGCCTGTACTCACCCTCCTCCACCATTAAACCCTGGGTGTTCGAAGTTTCGAGGTCCGACCTCGATGGTGTCCTTTCAGATCTCTATAGATCTAAGGTTCTATGGCCTCTCCGGCCTGGCTCCGGCGTATTCAAGCATCAGAAGCCTATTTCTGACCTCTCTGACTCAAGATCGGGCATTCTTCCAAGCCTTTCTCATTTCTTGGGTTTCTCTGAAACCCTAAGCTATTCAAGGTTTTTCTCTGATTGTTTTCTTATATCTATGCTATGTCTGTGCTCTGCTTGAGTTCTTAAACGTTTTCCCTAATTTTCTTTCAAAAATTACTTCTCTTCGATTTAGGGTCTTTGAAAAGGTTTTAAAATGTTTTCTAACTCCTCATCTTCTCTTTGTGTGAATCTGTCTATGCTATGTTTTTATGTTCTCTTTTCTACCTCGCATGTCCTTCTCATGTGTTCCTATGTTTGCCTTATTTTGCATGTCCTTCTATTGTGCTCCGTTCTTTCTTCTACTTGTTTCTATATCATGCTTTCACATGTTTATCTTATGTGTTCGTTTACCCCTATGTTCTTTTACTGTATTTTCTACTAAGATTTTAGGTCTTTAGTTGCCTTCTTCTGGATTTTGTTTGAGTTCTTTGTTAAACATGTTTCCTCTACTGTTCCCTTAAGTGTTATACTATCTCGTTTTTCTTCTGAAACTTGTTTAAGTTCCAAGCTTTCTTAAAACGTGTTCTTTATGCTTCAAATCAGTTCTTCATTCTATTTGCCCTGAACCTGCTATTTTATCTATTTGTTTTCACATGAATCCCTGAAAGAGACCTCTGAGCTTGTTTCAGTTATTTGTCTTCTCTTCTCTGTATCTGACTCGAGTTGAAAACCCTGGGATTTGGCGGTTTTTTGGCGAGTTTGATCTTGTGTTTTGGATTAGGGTTCTATTTAGGACCCTGGACACTCTCAAACTCATTCTGAGTCTTTGTACTGGATTTGAGCCTCTTTGTTATGACCCGGAACTCTTCTATACTAGGCTTTTTCGCATGATAGTTCTTTCTTGTTCGATATGTCTGTATACTTTATATATGAGGAATTTTTCCTTCAAAAGGTTTTGTCATCTTGTGATAGATTCGGAATTCCTCTTAATAAGGTTTGATTGATTGTTACTGATTTTCCTTAAGTAAAACCCTTTTCTCATTTTTCCTGACTTGGTTTATTGGAACAAAGCCTGTAATTTTGATTTCACTAGCTGTTGAGTGATCGCCTTACCTTATTTGCACAAACCATGTACCACTGGACTTTTGCCTTAAATAACTTCTATGTATTTACCCTTCTTGTGCTACTTTGGAAAAGATTTTGATCAAACTCTTTCCTTAATTACCTTGCACGTTTGAAATCAGAATCCCTTAATTGAAGGGAGACCTTATGTGATTGATTTCGAAACTATTTTCTTACCTTTTCTTACTTGCTTTCTGTACTATAAAGGGCACGACCTTTCTGCAGTTTTACACACTTCCAATTCAATAGTCTTTATGACCTTGAGTTCAATACTCTGACAACACTTATTGAACACTTCCAATTCAACACTCTTTAAGACCTTGAGTTCAATACTCTGACAACACTTATTGAACACTTCCAATTCCATACTCTTTAAGACCTTGAGTTCAATACTTTGACAACACTTATTGAACACTTTCAATTTCAATAATCCTACATTCTCAATTCAATACTCTACTCTCTTCTGAAATCTTTTGGCTGTGTGTTTGTAATTTGGCTTTTCTGCTGCTCTTCTCTTCTTATTTCCCTGAAACTGGTATGTTCTAATTTAGCTTTCAGCTTCATCCCTATGTGTTTGCTTTACAGTTTCAACAATCTTGTCTACTTTGTTGTTTATGTTCTGTATTGAATATGTTGTCTCTTTGCATCTGTTGCTGTGTGAATTCACCATACCCTTATTCCCTTCTATGTGTTTGAGTTATAGTTTAAAGCATGGCAACATTCAAATTGTTGCTCATTTCTAGACTTGATCCTTTAATGGATCCTAACTCCCAAACATTGTGGCTAACAAGCTGGTTGGGGTGTGCCAGCACTTCTAATTGCTAGGTATGACCACCAACCTGTCTTGGCTTGCCCCAAAATCCCCTCTATGCACTTGAACTCTCTCTTATATTCTAAGTTTTGCCCCCCTCCTATGAGCCTTGCTTTGGGACCTTGAGCTCCCTCTGAACTTGGACATTTGAGGGCTGACCCTTCCACACTACACTATAATCCAATTCTGCAATATATTTGGGTGTAAGCACTGCCCAGAGTCTACTTGAGACTCTTAGGGAACTCTGACACATCCCGAATAGGAAAAAGGCTTTGGAATTTGATCTTTGGAGTTGGTTTATTTCATGCTTCAGACAGAAGCTTGAATCAGGCTCTCCTTGGTTGGGATTTTTAGCTTTCTGATTTAATTTTATTTTACTTTTCTTTATTCATTCTGGGTTGTAATAATTTGTAATAACTCATGGGGTTTTAGTTAAAAGGGGAGGTTTACTTATGTATGCATAAGGGTATATATCATGTTCATAGGTATTTACTGCTACAATCATGTCCTGCTTTCACTTCTGCATTTTTCATATAGAAATCATGTTTACAAGTCCTGCACTTCTGCGTTTTTTCATATAGAAATCATGCCTACAGGTTCTGCATTTCATATAGAAATCCTGTCTACAGGTTTTGTATTTCATATGTAGATACCATGTCTATAGCCTTTGCATTTCATACATAGATACCATGTCTATAGCTTCTACATTTCATACATAGAGACCATGTCTATAGGTTTCTATGTTTCTGTCTATCACATAGAGAACATGTCTATAGAGTTTCCTAAATTCTGTATATGCATCTATCACTAGGCAAATGCATTTGTAGGCTTAAATAATAAAAACCATCATTTTAAACACCATGCCTATAGGATGTCTACATTTTCGTAAAGATTAAATTCAATAACGTTTAGAAAGCATGTCTATAGGAGTAACCAACTTATCTGAATCGTTTACAAGTCTAAAATCAGTAGTAACGTTACTCAATGTCTATAGAAATTATGTTTTCTATAATCAACAGGCGTTCTTGTAAAAATTAGTACACTTCTGCATTATTAGATGTCATGCCTGTAGGTTTCACTTAGGCAAGCTATAAGGTAAAATTAGCTAATTGAATTAGACTCTGTTAATTCCAGCCAGCAGGCAGTTCTGATTCCGGTTTCTTATCTGAAATGTGTAATAAACCAGTCTGCCTCCTTAATGTTTAAGTTTAATTCAGACCATAACCAGTATCTGTCACACCTCCTTTTTGCGTGCCCTCCCCGAAGGGTAGAATGCGCGAGGGGAGTTTTTCCAATTTAAGTGACAATATTCGAAATGGTATTATTTATTTAATTCAGAGTCGCCACTTGGGAAAGGTTTGGCTTGTGGTGTCCCAAGTCACCGGTTTATCTTGAATCCCAAATCGAGGAAATTTTCGACTTTTCCAAATGATGTCTGCGAAACAGAAATTTTAAGTAAGGAATTCTGTTGACCCGAGGGAAGGTGTTAGGCACCCTCGAATCCCGTGGTTCTAGCACGGTCGCTTAAATTGTTATAATGGCTAAATATCTGATTTAAATACATGTTATGACTTACGTGCTTTTATTAAGTTTAAACCGCTTTTATCATTATCACTTATTTTTATAGAATTGCAACGTCGTGAAAATGCATCTCGAACCACGTCACAATCAATGCGCCCGTGATCGTCAACACATTTTGACTTCGTTGAGATTTGGATTTGGGTCACATCAATGTGCACCCGAATTTAAGAATATGATTTAATTAAGCCGCGCCTAAAGAGTCTAACGCGTTATTATTTTTTGAGAAGGCCATGAGATTCACTAAACGGCCTAGCCTGAATTCTAAATATTATGATTAGTTGTTGAGGGCCCCGCAATTTGCATTTTTTATTTAGCGAGGCTCGTCTCATTATTTTAGAAGAGGATATCCTAAAGTGACTACATTTCTATTATTTTGTTTCCAGAAATAGAAGAAAGAAAGATGTATGCTAATCGAAGTATATGCTTTGGCCTAAACCGGACTCCTATCAATTTCTGATTAGTTACTTATAAAGTGAAAAGACGTCATACCTTACGAAAATGCTTTGGTTGAACAAAGAAATTACATATGAGATTGATGAAATGCAATACTTAATCCGACAACATCCTTAAGTTGAATCTAAATCAAATTGCTTAAACAGGATTAATAGAGTTCCTTATTAAAAGATGTTACTGATGATGTTCAAAACTAGTCCTATAAACTGCCTAAAGAAATCGAAACTGGATGATTCAAAACTGTATTATATTTGGCTAGATTTAACAGCCATTTGCCCCTACCTATTCAAACATGCTAAAAGAATGAGTTTAAGTTTAACAATTGTATAAATAGTGTCACATTCCATGGATCGTATTTACATCCTGTATGCTAACTAAACGAATCAAATACCGCAGTTTCAGATTAACATAAACTTTACTTAAGTACAAACTTACCAATGTATTCTCTATTAGCTATAAACTAAAATTTACACAACTTAACAACATTTATGAAGAGGCAGTCAGTAAATAACAGGTGATTGTAACTCCTTCAAATCTTTCTATTCATGCTTTTCAATGTTACAATCAGCTACACCAATGTGAGACTCGAGATGTGTACCTGGAAATACTGAAAATGCAAAGGAGAAGAGGAAGAAGATAGGGAAATCAGCAGCAGCAAGAAACAGAATTAGCAGTAGCAGCAGGACACAGAATAGCAGCAGCACCAACTCACGAAACAATTGGAGTGGGATCAAGACCCCAACTAGACCAAGTTCCCGAGTAAAACAACAACAACCAAGCAGACTCAGTTGGGATTTGGGAGAAATCAGTGTTGCACAAACAGGTCAAGATTTAGTGAAATCAAAACAGCAAATCAAAAAATGTAATTTCTAATTCTGCCTGTCTGTGTTATCAAAGAGAATTCTTTTCCAGTTTTCTGTCTTTCAGAACTTAGTTCTCAAAAATGTTCAGTCCCCTCTCTCTGATGGAAGTTCTTCCTTTTATAAGCCTAAGGTCTGCCCTTTAACAGCCTGTTCATCAATCACCAAACACCCTCCCATGTGCTCTCTTCTTTTCAGTTCCACTTAGCTATTTAAGTATTAGAACCCCATCACATTCCCTGGCAGACTTACTCTTTTGAAAGAGGTTTAATACTTCTTAAACTAAAGCAGGGTAATGGGCAGCAGAATATATCTGACAGCATGTGCTGTCAATTATTTTATTCAAAAGCCCTTATGCAGGGTACAGGCTGTGCACAAATGCACCTGTGGTGCACAAATGCACATGTTGTGCACAAGTGCACATGCCCTCCAATTCAGAAGTTAAACAAACATTCCTTTTACATTTCTGATTCAAATTAACAACTATAAGTAAACAAACTCAGTTCCTAATTGATTCAAACAAATGTGTCCAGAAGCAAATCGATTTGTTATTGTTCAGGCAGCTGAAACTAATTGACGACACATGTCGACTCGACTATATTAGTCATAACATGTACAATCGTAACCAAAAATCAGACATTTAACAGTATCACACAAGGGGTTCATATTGCAATGTTAACACAGAAAGGCCCTAGGAACTAAATGAACGAACCAATTCAATATTCATTTGATTGTACAACTTACACATGCCATTATCAGTGAACAGAAAAGGGACCTAATCAAACACGTAGGTTCAAACAAAGTGGGCAGGACACAGTTGATAAAACTCAAAACACAGATTTCACGAAACATGAACAAACTTTAGAACAATCTCATGGACTAAAACAAATAAAGAAAAGAAAGCAAAACTCACCTTAAAACCCGAAAAATCAAAAGACCCTAGCTTGGACTCGAACAGACCTTTCTTAAGGCTGAACGGACTTTAATCGAAGTGTTTCTCAGATGAGAAACACTTCGATTAAGGTCCATTAGACCTTAATCTCTTAGGCTTGAACAAGACACGGACCATTGACGAGGAACCCTAAAGTTCCAAAAATCAGATCTGGGATTCATGCTTCCTTGGTCAGATTCGGACCAAACCAAGCATGGTTTGGTCACGAGGGGGGTCTGGGGAGTGTCTGGTGTGAAACTGGGGTTAAACGGTGTAAGTCAAGTTCCGACTTTAATCTTCAAACGAAGATTCAAGAAGGTGGGAAGGGATTCGAGTTAAGTAGTTAACAGATCCATGTTCAGGATGGCAAGGGGATTCTAGGGTGTTAAGGTGAAGGTCACCGGCGTTCATGCCGCCGGGTTTCTGGTGAAGGGAGATGGGGGCGGCTAGGGTTTGAAGGGGAAGGGTCTGTGAAGACGAAGGCCGGGGTATTGGATAGGGGGCAGGGTAAAGGTTCTAGGCTTATATAGTTAGTGAGGGATCGATTTTTGGCCGTTGGATGGGGTGAGATGAAGGGTCAAGATCTTTTGGCTAATGGGGAACGGTGTCGTTTCAACCTGAAGGGGTTTGGGTCGGTCCGGGTGGAATGGGTCGGGTTTTGTTTATGGGTTATGGGGAAGTGATCTCGGCCGTTGATCAATCTGAGATCAACGGCCCAGATCAGATTGGATTAAAACGGCATCGTTTGGACGTTCTGGGTGTCAGCTGGTGTGGACCGGGTTACACATGGGGTTTTGGGTTTGAGTTTGGGCTTTGAATTAAAAATAAAAATAGGCCTAACCGAGTTTTAAACCCAATTCTGCATCTCCTTTTTTTTTATATATATTTTTTTATTTTATTTTTAAAACAAAACCTAAGTAAATAAAAATAAAATTTCATAAACACTTAATACAATTATTTGCACACATATATCAAAATATTTAAAGAAGGCAAGATCGAACAAAACAACAATCACGGAACAAAGATGCATATTTATGATTTTTTATTTAACAACCGGATTTCGGTTCAAACAGCACATGACACACACATTTTTTGTATTTTGTTTTAATAAAAATGGGCAAAAATCATAAATAATTAACAAAGTGACATGTAAAAATCCAATTCGTACAGCAGGACCATTTGTTATTATTTTTTAATTCTTTTCGAGCGATTGTCGTGTAAAACAAAAATCACGTGCTCACAGCTGCCCCTCTTTGTTCGGAAACACGAAGAGTTTTCGTGCAAAGATAAAGTGAGCGTGTATGAGCGATTTTTGCCTATGGACTACTCCGTGTGAAGCATGTTTTTGAAAGATCTGACCGAATCTTGCTTCAAAGATTTCCTACATATCCTGGGCTAAACAAGAATTAGGTCAATGTAGTTCGGGAAAATTTTGGTAGCTGGGACTACCATGGGATTGCAATGCTTGCTCTTACTGCTGTTGCTATTGCCACTGTTGCGTCACTGACCGCCTTATTACAACCAAAGGAAAATTGGAACTGAACTAACTACTTATATGCATGTCAACTGCGAGTTACAAGATTCTTATCTATGATTCTTTTGCGACTTGATCTTGGGTCTTACCTGATTGTGCTTGGAGACTTTGATCCGAATCTTGATGCTTGCGAGTTGCGGCGACTTGTTCAATCTTTGGGATACTGAGTGAAACGCGACTGCCAGAGTTCAGGACCTTAGTCAAATGTTGGAGTCGATCCGCCTTCCATTTACTTTGATATTCTCGGGACATCTTCTTTTTGTCTTTTTTCTTCTTTGAATCTGAGTTGAGACTCATCTCGTGGGTCATTTCGAATCGGGTGGCTCGAGGTTAGACCTGCGGGAGAAAACAAACAAACGAACGAAATTTTGTGCCCTAGTTTCACTAGGAAAATTTCGTGAATTATTCGCCAGGAAGTTCATAAAATTGATGAAGGAAGATAAAAATGCTCAGTTAATGGCTGGAGCCCTAATACCGACTAGCTGGGGAGAAGTTCAGTTTAGGGTTTAAAACCCTAATGCTGACTAAAGGAAAAATTCAGTTTGGGGTTTTAAACCCTAATGCTGATTGCATGGAAAAGCTCAGTTTAGGGTTTAAAACCCTAATGCTGGCTGAATGGGAAAAAAGTTCAGTTTAGGGTTTAAAATCCTAATGCTGACTAAAGGAAAAATTCAGTTTAGGGTTTAAAACCCTAATGCTGATTGCATGGAAAAGCTCAGTTTAGGGTTTAAAACCCTAATGCTGGCTGAATGGGAAAAAAGTTCAGTTTAGGGTTTAAAACCCTAATGCTGACTAAAGGAAAAATTCAGTTTAGGGTTTAAAACCCTAACGTTGATTGCATGGAAAAAGTTCAGTTTAGGGTTTAAAACCCTAATGCTGACTAAAAGGAAAATTCAGTTTAGGGTTTAAAACCCTAATGCTGATTGCATGGAAAAGCTCAGTTTAGGGTTTAAAACCCTAATGCTGGCTGAATGGAAAAAGTTCAGTTTAGGGTTTAAAACCCTAATGCTGACTAAAATGGAAAAAGTTCAGTTTAGGGTTTAAAACCCTAATGCTGACTAAAGGGAAAATTCAGTTTAGGGTTTAAAACCCTAATGCTGATTGCATGGAAAAGCTCAGTTTAGGGTTTAAAACCCTAATGCTGGCTGAATGGAAAAAGTTCAATTTAGGGTTTAAAACCCTAATGCTGACTAAAAGGAAAATTCAGTTTAGGGTTTAAAACCCTAATGCTGACTAAAGGGAAAATTCAGTTTAGGGTTTAAAACCCTAATGCTGATTGCATGGAAAAGCTCAGTTTAGGGTTTAAAACCCTAATGCTGGCTGAATGGGAAAAAAGTTCAGTTTAGGGTTTAAAACCCTAATGCTGACTAAAGGAAAAATTCAGTTTAGGGTTTAAAACCCTAACGCTGATTGCATGGAAAAGCTCAGTTTAGGGTTTAAAACCCTAATGTTGGCTGAAAGGAAAAGCTCAGTTTAGGGTTTAAAACCCTAATGCTGGCTGAAAGGAAAAAGCTCAGTTTAGGGTTTAAAACCCTAATGTTGGCTGAAAGGAGAAACTCAGTTTAGGGTTTAAAACCCTAATGCTGGCTGAATGGAAAAAGTTCAATTTAGGGTTTAAAACCCTAATGTTGACTGAATGGGAAAAAAGTTCAGTTTAGGGTTTAAAACCCTAATGCTGACTAAAGGAAAAATTCAGTTTAGGGTTTAAAACCCTAATGCTGATTGCATAGAAAAGCTCAGTTTAGGGTTTAAAACCCTAATGCTGGCTGAATGGGAAAAAACTTCAGTTTAGGGTTTAAAACCCTAATGCCGACTAAAGGGAAAATTCAGTTTAGGGTTTAAAACCCTAATGATGATTGCATGGAAAAGCTCAGTTTGGGGTTTAAAACCCTAATGCTGGCTGAATGGGAAAAAAGTTCAGTTTAGGATTTAAAACTCTAATGCTGACTAAAGGAAAAATTCAGTTTAGGGTTTATAACCCTAACGTTGATTGCATGGAAAAGCTCAGTTTAGTGTTTAAAACCCTAATGCTGGCTGAAAGGAGAAGCTCAGTTTAGGGTTTAAAACCCTAATGCTGGCTGACAGGAAAATAGTTCAGTTTGGGGTTTAAAACCCTAATGCTGATTAAAGGGAAAAATTCAGTTTAGGGTTTAAAACCATAATGCGGATTGCATGAAAAAGCTCAGTTTAAGGTTTAAAACCCTAATGCTGGCTGAATGAAAAAAGTTCAGTTTAGGGTTTAAAACCCTAATGCTGACTAAAAGAAAATTCAGTTTAGGGTTTAAAACCCTAATGCTGATTGCATGGAGAGCTCAGTTTAGGGCTTAAAACCCTAATGCTGGCTGAATGAAAAAGTTCAGTTTAGGGTTTAAAACCCTAATGCTGACTAAAAGAAAAATTCAGTTCTGGGTTTAAAACCCTAATGCTGATGGCTGGGGGCAAAATTCGAGAACAACAACTGACCTCTTTTCTTTTTTTTGAATTTTCTTGTTTTAGTAGAAGATAAAAGGGAGTTTCGTGGAAACTTACCTTTCGAGTGAATTCCTTATTGCCGAAATGTTTCTTGTACCCATGTAACTTCTTCTTTGGGCGACACCTGCTTCTTGCACGGTTGTCTTGGATTAAACCTGTTTCAACTTTTCAGACAAAGAACATTTGTTAGTTCGGAAATGACGGTCGGTTTGGTGACCTTGATCGTTCCCAGTTGCTTTGTTGCGTCTTCATTTCTATTGCGAAGTCCCTCCATTGATTTGATTCATATGTCGGAACCTTTTAGACTGCTCAGGCTTGTATTTCCAGATTCCGTGATGATTCGCCTCACAAGGCTCTTTTTCTTTTCTCTCTTTTTTTTTGTCCCGTTTTGCTTGGAGGTTCTCAACGGGGGTTTTATTGGAGGTATACGGTGGGGATTTGTACAAAAGGAAGCTATGAGGGGGAATATTTACAAAGTGGATTCTTTGTGCGGATTTTGTACAATGGGGCATGCTGGGTATTTGTTTCAAAGCGGGCTTTCTAGGATTTGTTGGGGTAAGCTTGTTGGGGAATTTTTACAAAGGGACTCGCTGGGGATGTGCTGGGGAAATTCCAACAGGATTTTTTTCTTCTTTTTGTTTTATTTTTATATTGGGGAGACTCTGTGGGAGGATTGTACAAGGAGAGACTCTGCGGGGATTCATCTGAAGGCGGACTTGTTGGGGGAAATTTCTCTTTTTCCTCTTTACTTCGAACGCCATCAAACGTCATGATTCATCAAGTTTGGACAGACGTACCAACGAAATGGGGTGTTCTCATTCATGAAACGGAACTCCGTGAAAACAAACCTGCCACCTGCCCTCTCCGGTGTATCCTGAACTTGGGTTAAAACATAAAAGAGATTCGAAAAGAAACAAAGAAAGGAGAAAACAAATTTCAGGAAGGGAGTGTCCCTTTTGGGACGAGAAAGACTTATCTGAGGAAGATAACGCTAGCTTTAAATGACATGACATGCTCTTTGGACTGGATGCCTGACCTTCCATGAACTTGCGTTTCCCTGAACCAGAACGGATCTGTGATTCCAAACAGGTGGAACTTTGCCGAGACCTCCTTGGGGTGGAGTCATTCTTTTCGGCCAACAGCGCCCTTTGCAGGTTTTCGCCGGTTGACCTCTCTCATTTCTCTTCCTGTCATCGCTTGATAGCACTCTTTGTGAGTTTTTACTAAACAATCTCTCTCATTTTGGTTTCTCTACTCCCGTCGCCTCATGGTGCCTGAAGGTTTTCACCGACGAGACTCTCTCATTTTATCTCTCTCAATTCAGAGTGTGCCGGTCTCCATTTGTGACACTTATTGGTTCCCCACCATCTTTGGTAATTGATTTGAAGGCTTGTGCTTGGTAAAGAGAGGTAGATAATACTAACTTCTCAACTGCTCGACGTGCCACGGTTTCCATTTCAGGGCGAATGGGATTTTATTGTTGGTGTGACTGAACCTCAGGGAGAGGCTGCCTACGTATCCTTTCGGAATCAAGTCAAACGTAGTTCAGGCTCAATCAATTGTTGGTTTTTTTTTCTTTTTTTTTGTAAGCGGCTCAAAGGTTGGTAGAGAGAATTGGGTAGTGTTTGGGGAGTAGCGGGGAATAAATCCTTCGTCGTTTCAAATGCGTCAAGACTACTGGAGTATAATTCAGACGTAGTATCTCTTGACTGCATCCGCATTTACTGCTGTGTCAGGGTCGTTTCCTTCGATATCACCTAAATACAATGCTCCTCTCGGCAATATCTTCCTTATGTTGTATGGGCCTTTCCAATTTGGAGCAAACTTCCCTTTTGCTTCCTCATGATGCGGCAGAATACGCCTCAGTACCAGCTGACCTACTTCGAAATTCCTGGGTCGGACTTTCTTGTTGTAAGCACGGGCCATTCTTCGTTGGTACAACTGTCCGTGACAAACCGCGGCCATTCGCTTTTCATCAATCAAAGTCAATTGCTCTAACCGAGTCTTGACCCACTCGCTGTCTTCGATTTCTGCTTCGACAATGGTTCGAAGCGAAGGAATTTCTACCTCTGCCGGTATTACAGCCTCGGTCCCATAAACCAGAAGATAAGGAGTCGCTCCTACTGATGTTCGTACCGTAGTGCGATACCCCAACAGTGCAAATGGTAACTGCTCATGCCACTGTCGGGAACTTTGAATGGTTTTCCTCAAAATCTTCTTGATGTTTTTGTTTGCCGCTTCTACAGCGTCGTTGGCCTTTGGCCGATAAGGCGTAGAATTCCTATGCGTTATTTTGAATTGCTCGCATACATCTCCCATCAAGTGACTGTTCAAGTTTGTTGCGTTATCTGTAATGATAGTCGCAGGAATACCGAAACGACAAATAAGATTTGAGTGTACAAAATCCACCACAGCTTTCTTAGTGACCGACTTGAGAGTGACAGCCTCTACCAATTTTGTGAAGTAGTCTATGGCAACTAGTATAAACCTGTGTCCATTCGAATCCTTTGGTTCGATTGGTCCAATGACGTCCATGCCCCAGGCGATAAATGGCCAAGGCGCAGACATGGGATGCAGTTCTGTGGGAGGTGCATGAATCAGATCACCGTGCACCTGACACTGATGACACTTCCGAACGAAGCTAAAGCAATCCTTTTCCATGGTTATCCAGTAATAACCTGCTCGAAGGATTTTCTTCGCTAAGACATACCCGTTCATGTGAGGTCCGCACACACCTGCGTGTACTTCGTGCATGATCTTTCTCGCTTCCTCGATATCGACACATCTTAGGAGATTGAGGTCCGGGGTCCTCTTATATAACAATTCACCGCTCAAAAAGAAACCACTTGCATGTCGCCTAATGGTCCTCTTTTGATCTCCAGTAGCGTGCTCGGGGTATTCTTGTGTCTTCAGGAACCTCTTGATGTCATGGTACCAAGGCTGCGTATTTGATCCCGCCTCGATTACATTGCAGTAACCGTGTCTTTCCTTGATTTGGATTTCCAAAGGATCGACGTGGGCGTTGCCCGGGTAGGGTAGCATTGAAGCCAAAGTAGCAAGTGCATCTGCCAGTTCATTGTGACACCTCGGGATATACCTGAACTCTATTGATGTAAAGCGCTTGCTGAGGTCCTCTACATGCTGTCGGTATGGGATAAGTTTGACATCCCGAGTTTCCCATTCACCTTGGACTTGTCGGATAATCAGGTCAGAATCTCCCATAATCAATAAGTCTTTGACATCCTGATCGATTGCCATATGCATGCCCATGATGTAGGCGTCATACTCAGCTGTATTATTCGTGCAAAAGAAACGCAGTCTAGCTGTGGCGGGATAATGCTGACCGGAGGGCGAGATCAAAATTGCCCCAATTCCTACACCTTTGGCATTCACGGCTCCATCAAAGAACATCTTCCAAACATGAGCGTCCTCCGAGATTACTTCTACAGTATTTACCTCTTTATCTGGAAAGTAGGTATCCAATGGCTGGTATTCCTCATCGACCGGATTTTCGGCCAAATGATCTGCTAGCGCCTGGGCTTTCATTGCTGTGCGAGTGACATAGACTATGTCGAATTCCGTAAGCAAGATTTGCCATTTAGCCAGTCTCCCAGTAGGCATTGGTTTCTGAAATATATACTTCAAAGGATCCAACCTGCTTATGAGGAACGTAGTGTGGGCTTGGAGATAATGTCTCAGCTTTTGAGCAACCCACGTGAGAGCGCAACATGTCCTTTCCAGCAGAGTGTATTTGGCCTCGTAGCCGGTGAATTTCTTGCTCAAGTAGTAGATTGCTTGCTTCTTCTTTCCGGTTATGTCGTGTTGCCCGAGGATGCAACCGAAAGAGTTCTCCAAGACTGTTAGATTCAAGAAAAGTGGCCTCCCTGGTTCTGGAGGGACCAAGACTGGGGGATTCGAAAGGTATTCTTTGACTTTATCAAAGGCTTCTTGACACTCAGTTGTCCATTTAATCGCTGCATCTTTCCTTAACAGCTTGAATATGGGCTCACACGGTGCTTGTCAGCTGGGCAATAAACCGACTGATGTAGTTCAACCTGCCCAAAAGACTCATCACGTCTTTCTTTGTTCTCGGGGGAGGCAGATCTCTGATGGATTTTATCTTAGTTGGATCTAGCTTGATACCTCTCCTGCTTACGATGAAGCCCAAAAGTTTGCCCGACGGAACTCCGAAAGCACATTTGGCTGGGTTTAGCTTCAAGTCATACTTCCTTAGTCTCTCGAAGAATTTCCTCAAGTCTTGGATGTGATTATCCTGCGTCCTGGACTTGACTATCACGTCATCCATGTACACCTCTATTTCCTGATGCATCATGTCATGAAAAATGGCAGTCATGGCCCTCATGTAAGTAGCCCCAGCATTCTTCAAACCGAATGGCATAACCCGATAACAGTAGGTGCCCCAAGGCGTGGTGAAGGCAGTTTTCTCGGCATCCTCTTCATCCATCAGTACCTGATGATACCCAGCGTAACAATCTACGAAAGACTGTATCTCGTGTTTGGCGCAATTATCAACGAGGATGTGGATGTTGGGCAGTGGGAAATTATCTTTGGGACTTGCTCTATTCAAATCTCGGTAATCTACACATACCCGAGTTTTCCCGTCCTTTTTTGGTACTGGAACCACATTCGCCAACCATGTTGTATATTGGACTACCCGAATCACTCCCGTTTTCAGTTGTTTGGTGATCTCCTCTTTAATCTTGTCACTGACCTCAGTTTTGAACTTTCGTTGCTTTTGTTGAACTGGAGGACAATCAGGATGAATCGGCAATTTATGAACCACTAGATCAACACCTAGTCCCGGCATGTCATCATATGACCAAGCAAACACGTCTTTAAATTCAAAAAGAAGTTGAATTATCGCCTCTCGCGTTTTCTTGTCCGTGTGAATGCTTATCTTGGTCTCCCGGATTTCTTCCGGGGTTCCTAAATTTACCGGTTCAGTGTCATTCAGATTTGGCTTAGGTTTATTCTCGAAATATTCCAACTCTCGGTTTATCTCCCTAAAAGCTTCTTCCGCATCATATTCTGGTTCTGGGTTCATTAATTCGCAGTTAAATAGCTCATTGTGATCTGGGCGTGAAGTCCGCAAGCATGTCATATTTAAAGCCGCATTATTATAACTGAAAAGAAAGATAAAAGGAAAAATAACAAAAATCAGAACAAAAGAAAGAATGGGAAAGCAATGATGATTTTTTTTTCTTTGGAAAGTTGGAAGACAACAATGTTTACAACTTAGGAATTCAAAACAACCATTGAAAAGAAGAAAACGTTCAAGTTATGTCCTGGAGATAACTTGTGACACAGGAAAGGTGGCAAGACAGGTCTACCCGGACTTTCGTCTAGTCGGGAATGGCGTAGCCTCCCAGTTTTGAAGTTTGGCATTCGGCCCCATGTACATTATCTCAGCAATGCTTGTGCCTTCACCTGGTTGAACCATGTGGACCTCGTAGAGCATCTTTCTCATCGCCCCACATATCTCCTCGATTTCCTTAGCTGTGAAGACCTCATCTTCTTCTTCTTCAGCGTACCTTGGCCTGATGAAAGTTGCATATAAATCCGGCAGTGGTCGAGGTAACTTCCAACCCTCATTTTTCCTTTTCTTTGCCCACTCTTCGTCTGCTGGAGTAGGTTTGAAACCTAGTCCAAAAAGTTTCTTGGTGACTGGCAAGGTAATGGGTTCTGTTATTCCCTGAAGGGTTCGTCCAAGCCCCTTCCCTGGCCTAAATCCGTGCCGGATCATCTCTTTGGCCACCATAACCGAGGCGTTAGACAAGAAAGGCTAGGGGCAGGGTATTCCCTCTTCGTGCTGCTCTGCCAGTACAATCTCAAAAGCTTGATAGACCGTATGTTCGCTCCCTTCTCTCGGTTCTAGATATGGGATGGATGGGTCCCGATAAATAGCATGCTCATCTTCCCCATGGACCACGATCTCTCTGTCTTCGTACTCAAACTTCACCATCTGGTGAAGAGTGGAAGGCACGGCTCCTGCCGCATGGATCCAAGGTCTGCCAAGGAGAAAATTGTAGGATGTATCCATGTCGAGCACCTGGAAGGTTACTTGAAATTCGACTGGTCCTATGACCAACAACAGGTCTATTTCTCCCATGGTATCTCTCTTGATGCCGTCGAAAGCCCTTACGCAGACATTGTTGGGTCGGATTCTTCCGGTCCCAATTTCCATTCTTTGTAGCGTGGAGAGCGGGCAAATGTCAACGCCTGAGCCCCCATCCAACATTACCCGCTTGACATAATAGTCTTCGCATTTAACTGTTAGATGCAAAGCCTTGTTGTGTGCCGCTCCTTCCGGGGGTAGATCGTTCTTGCTGAAAGAGATTTGGTTGACGGCGAAGAATCTTTCTGTCATCCGCTCTAATTGTTCTACCGAGGTTTCAACTGGCACATATGCTTCATTCAGAGTCTTCAGTAAGATCTTTTGATGCTCGGTCGACCTCATTAACAATGACAGCATGGACACTTGCTCGGGGTACTTGCGCAGTTGATCTATCACTTCGTAATCCGGCATTTTCATTTGTTGGAAGAACACTTCCGCTTCTTCAACACTTACGGGCTTCTTTGGCGGGAAGCGCCTTTGTGTGGCGTTGTTCAGTTCTTGGGTATTTGAATACCTTCCAATGAAAGTATTTTCTGGAAGTTCTCCCATGACCTCTTTACCTTTGTACATTACCAAAGTCTTTTGATAATTCCACGGCACTGTGGACGGGTTGGTCATTGGCTTTTGTGGCACGCGTCCGATAACCACTGGCTCATTCAGCCGAGGTGGTTGAATCGTCCCCCGGACCACATAGGCCCCTTTCGGCACGTTCATAGGTTTTGTCTTTTTGATTGCGAAGTTCTGCGTCTTCTCAGTTCGACCTCGTGGTATGTAAAGAACTCCATCCTCTACCGGTACCACTTTATTCTCCACCTTCTTTTCAAGCTCTTTCTTTATAGCCTTGGCCTCCTCCCCCTTTCCTAGTTTCTGGTCTGTTTCGGGCCTCTTCCCCGTGTCGACAATGGCAATTATGGCTTTCAGATCAGGGTCGAATTCTTTGTCTTCGCAAATCATTCCGATCAGCGGCCCATTATTGTGAGCAGGCAATGGATTGTTAGTCACATTTGGGATCTCTTCGTCCCTTAGCACTATTTTCCCTTGCTCTATCAAATTCTCGACCACTCTTTTCAACGACCAGCAGTCATTTGTATCATGTCCCTCGGCCCCTGAATGATAGGCGCATCTGACTCCAGCTTTGTAAGAAGGTGACGTCGGGTTTTGCCTTGTTTGAGGGATTGGTTGCAAGAAACCCAATTAGACTAGCTTCGGGAACAAAGTAGAATATTGTTCACCGATGGGCGTGAAAGTCCACTGTCGAGGTGGCTCTTGAGGGCGGAAGTTATTCTGCGGGGGTTGTGGGTTATAGTGGTTGCGGTAAGGAGGCTGATTTCTGGGAGGTGGAGCTGGGCCTCGGTTGGCTTGTTGTGGTGGATGGGCATAAGGTTGGGCATTCATGACCATATAAGGTTGATGAGCATATGCCAAATTGGAGTGGGGGTAGTAGTGTTGTGGGGTTCTTTCCGGAAAACGGGGCCTGGGATGACGATATTCCCTTGCTTCCGAGGCTGCCATAGTCGTTTCTTCTTTCTTCTTCCCTCTGGTCATTCATCCGGACCCGCTTTGGACGGCCTGGGAGGTTGCCCTTATGGCTGCTTGACTCAAAATCCTACCTGTTTTCAGACCACTTTCTACCATCTCTCCAATCTTGATCGCTTCCGCGAATGGCTTACCCATGGCTGACATCATGTTTTGGAAATAGTCAGACTCTTGAGCCTGGAGAAAAGTAGTGACCATTTCCACTTCATCCATGGGAGGCTTCACTCTTGACGCCTGTTCACGCCACTTAATAGCATATTCCCTGAAGCTTTCTGAAGGTTTCTTCTTCAAATTCGACAGCGAATTTCGGTCTGGCGCAATGTCGATGTTATACTGGAATTGTTTCACAAAATCTCTGGCGAGATCATCCCATATATGCCATCGAGACATTTCCTGGTCCATATACCATTCCGAGGCTATCCCTACTAGACTTTCCCCAAAATATGCCATTAGCAGTTCTTCTTTTCCGCCGGCTCCCCGCAATTGGTTGCAGTATTTCTTAAGATGTGCAATGGGGTCACCGTGCCCATCGTATTTCTCGAACTTTGGGGTCTTGAAACCCGCTGGCAGGTGCACGTGAGGGAACATGCATAGGTCGGCGTAAGAGACGCTCTTCTGTCCGCTCAATCCTTGCATATTCTTCAAACTTTGTTCAAGGCTTCTCATTCTCTTGGCAATCTCATTTTGTTCTGCAATTCTGGGGTTCTGATCTTGCCCGGGTGCAAGCTCGCACTGAGGCGGTAGAGGATTAGTGCTGGTAGCGACCTAGTTGGTTCCATTGAGAACGATGGTGCTTGGAATGTAAAAGAGGATGAGTCAAAGCTTGGTTTGCATGTGGCGGGCTGTGCCGTAATCGGGCAAGGCGATGCAGTAAAGATGTTCATGCTTGCATCGGTGGCTGACATTCGGGGATGAGGCTCAGAAGGCGATCCAGCAGAGAAGGCTGAGGTGGCTGGGTACCCGAATGGGGTAGCAGGATAATTTATGGGGACATTAGAAGTCCCACTTGACCTGGAGAATAATTCAGGGAATCCGGGGACGACACTTGGCGGCTCTTTCCCATTATTCCAATCGTCCAGCATTTCCAACATGCGGAGCCGTAGGATTCTATTTTCCTCCGCAGTTGCGGATTCAGGTGTGAGGACGGCTGAGATCGAGCTCTCCTCGGAAACAGGGATTGTTTGCAATGGAATTTCTGAAGACATTTCCACACTTCCTTTTGACCTGGTGAAGTAAGTGTGAGTACTGCTTCTGGTCCTAACAACAGGTAGTTGAACACTTCTCCTTGACCTCGTGAAGTATGAGTGCGAGGCCAGACTTTCACCAAACCAACCGTCTTTTCAAAACCCTGGATACTCAACGACAAACGCACGGTTAATTTGCAGCGAATAACAGGTAGTTAATCTCAACGTTGGTCATGATGCACCTATACAGTTAAGTGGATTACTACATGTTTGCTACGAGAGCATGCGTCATTCCGACATTTTTCCTCTTTATTAGTTTTTCCCCTTTTTATTATATTTTTCTTTTTCTTCTTTTTTTTTGTTTTTCTTTTATGTTTTTTTTAGTTATTTTGCAGTAAAAGAAATGCGACCGGATCCGATGAGGATTGCCTACGTATCAGATGCCTACGTGAATCAGATCATTACGTAGTTCGAAAAACACAAATGAGCGTAAAAGAAGCAACCTCTTTATTGTTTAAATGGTATATTACAAACTACATTTTTCAAAAGAAAAAGCAAACTTCGAAAATAAACCTAGACTCAAAATAGGCTAAAAATCACCCTGATGGGAAAAACAGGCAGAAGATGCTAAGATACAGATTTGACTTATGAGTGCATTATGGTTTTGAAAATTGGTGTCCGCGGGGCATCGTTCGGCCTCGCCGCGGTCCTAGGCGTGAGATCCCTCTCAAGTTGCTCCAGCTCGTGCATAGTCTGCTTGACATAACCCATCACTGCCGAGAGGACGGTAACGCTGGACATGTTCTCACATTGTAGACATCGTCTGGTGATGGCATGGGCAATGGCCTTGATCCTATCTCTGGTTTGCTTCTTCTCTACGAGTAGGCGTTTTATCTGATCACTGCATATCTTGAAGACTTGAGCATCCTGTACATGTTGATGCTTCAGTCGCCGTACTTCCAACTTCATCTGGGCTATTGAGTCGTACCAGTATCTGCCCTCAATTTGGAAATCCTTGGCCTGATCAACTGCTTTGATCTCAAGTGCAACCATTTCTCTCTTTATTTTAGCAACAGTTTTCTCGTTGTCGCCTTCCAATTGATTCAGGTATCGGCGATGCTTATCTACTCTTGTATCCCACTGTGCCCTGAGATCGGCTATGACGTTTTCAGATTTCTCCAAACCATCTTGCCATTCCCTGATTTCACTTTTTAACATTTTTATCAGATGCTCGTCTGATCGACGCCTTGGCTGTTTATCTGCATCCACCCTTATCTGTTTGATCTGGGCTCTGAGCATTTCGTTTTCCTGAATTAACCTGTTCCGCTTTCCCAAATTGGTAGCAGCTTGCACGTTGTGCTCATATTTCAAGCCTTCTACTTGTTGCTTTAACCTGCTGATTTCGGCGCAATAGCCTCTTTCCTTTGCTAACCAATCCCACTGCCTTTGCGATGATTCGGTGAAATTCCGGATGTGGGGTCTCTTAGCCGGCCTTTCATGCTCAAATTCCCTTCTATACCATGCAAGGTAACCTGGCGCTGTCTCTCCTTTGGCTCGATCCCGCACGCAAGTATCTGATTTCAAATATTGACACTCACTCCAGATTTGGCGAATCTTTGCTTCTGGGAATTGTCCGTTAGGACTTATCTCAATTGCTTGAGTGCTAAGATCTTCCTCATGAGGTACTGTCTGGCATCTTCCGAACTGTCTCAAAACACGGCAGGGTGCGTAAGGTTGAATGCTCTTAAGCCCCATCAGTAAGAAATGAGTTTTAGCTGCAGACATATATAGGATCTCATCAACAGGCAACCATCCTAACGTCCATTGTATTTGGCTGGCAGTAAGAGCTTGAAAGAACGAGGTCCATGCCAGGACTCCTTTGGGCAAACTGATCTCTTTGGTTCTCGTGTAAGATTCTTCTATGCAGGTCTTTTCCGGGGAACCATGGCTCAAAATCTCGGAATGATGGCAGAGGTGCTCGGTCATCCATATCTGTAGGAGCAAGTTACAACCTTCGAAGAAATTTCCCCCAGCTTTACAAGCTGTAAGAGCTCGAAAGATGTCAGATACCACCATAGGCGCGAGAGTACTGTCACTTTGCGTGAGTAAAGTGCTGACGACCCCGGATATCTTCAAATCAATGTTTCCGTCTTTCCTTGGAAATACCAGAAGGCCCAGGAACATCATCATGAACGCTACCCGTCTGTGCTTGTCCCACTTCTGACGAACACCTTTGCTGCACAGTTTGTTGATTGGATTATTGAATCCCCCCTCATGACCGTACCTATCATATATGAAGCATGGAGTACAAAATCCGGCTGCCAGATCCGGGTTGTGGACTGTTCTAGGTATCTTCAATGAATCTAGGAACCTATGTACCGTGACAACTCTTGGGGCGACCAAGTATTTTTGCCTCAACGGAAGTTCAGCGTTCCCGATGTACCCGGCCATTTCTTCCAAAGTCGGAGTGAGTTCGAAATCAGAGAAATGGAAAACATTGTGCGATGGGTCCCAGTAGGTAACCAAAGCTCTTATGATATCTCCCCGAGGTTGGATTTCCAACAAACCCACAAGACCTTTCAGATATTTCTTGACCTCATTTTGTCCTTCAACACCTAGATCATTCCACCATAGCCGTAACTTGACAGGGATTTTGGTCATTATTGAAAAGTGTTCATTTTGCATCGTGCTCATCCTGCACATTTATCAAGGTGATTTTAACAAAAATGACTTGACTCAAAAATATTTTACAGAGGGGATCAAGTTTTGAACACGACCTTTAAACACTTCGGGGGCGAAGATTTTAAGGTTGTGTGGGTCAACTGGACAAAATGCTAAGCAAGACCCAAAGGTGGCTATTTATGCAAAGTCAGCCTTCCGACGTCCCTTTTTCGGGAACATTCGGCTATTTATGACAAAACAGCATCACCTGACTTTTTTATGACTCTTATTTTTTAAAAATTGACACATTTTTTTTCTTTTTTTTTTTATTTATTGATTTTGGCTATTTTAGCAAAATGGGGTTGAACCCGACGAGGGTTGCCTACGTATCTCACATCCGGTGAGAATCAAACCGGCGTAGTTCGGGAATATCATGAATAGAGAAAATCAAATAAACCTAGAAATCAAGAATACGTATTTTTTTTTTTAATTTTTTTTTTTTGAAAAGAGATAAAGACTAAAGAAAATATATTTTTTTTAGGAAATATTTGGGACTATTAGTCTGAATTTATAAAAGGGGTACTATGAAAGAAACAACATTTTTCTGATGAATTTTCCGTTTTTTTTTTACTTTTAAATAAATACCTTCTCTTTTTTTTTTGATTTTGAAAGTGGTAAAAAGAAAATTTTTATATTATTTTTTTTTACTAACTCAAACTAGAAGACAAATTTGTTTTTATTCTCTTTTTTTTTAGAAAAATTCCGGCGAGGTTTCGACACTACTTGGACATTGGTTTTATTTTTCCAAAATAAGTAATTATCTCTCTATGCTGCTATTTTTTTTTTTAGAAACCGGTCAGCATGCGGAACTGAAGCAAATAAATGCGCAAAACAGGTAGGAATGCAGCAGGATGGTCTTCTCATTTCAGGTTGCCTGTCCTAGATGGACCCAACCCCTGTGTTGTGCCCCCTAAGTAAAATGCAACATGATGCAAATAAACGTTCCTACTAGGGATCCGGCATGAAGTTTACGTTATACTAGGTTTATAACCTGGGTATTTGTTCTAGACTGTGTACCCGAGCGGACAACTCGAGTCGAGGAGGGGGCTACGTACCGGGGACCCGCGAGATCGTCCGGCTTTGTAACTTGTCCGACCTCTTTCTTATTTCAGGTATTGACACTAACAGAATAGGGAGTCTCGACCAGCGAGCTTCTCCCCGGAGGTAAGAAGAGAAGGGTTTCGGCACAGTTTATATACAGTTCAGATAATATCAAAGCGGTAAAAGACAACATTTAGCATGTTATGCAAAAACATGTAATAAAGATCAGATAATAAAGCCAAATATAACAATTATTCTAAGCTCGAATTCTTGAACCCTGAACCAGTGGTTCTGGGTTAATTATTCCCCAGCAGAGTCGCCAGAGCTGTCACACCTCCTTTTTGCGCGCCCGCCCCGAAGGGTAGAATGCGCGAGGGGAGTTTTTCCAATTTAAGTGACAATATTCGAAATGGGATTATTTATTTAATTCAGAGTCGCCACTTGGGAAAGGTTTGGCTTTTGGTGTCCCAAGTCACCGGTTTATCTTGAATCCCAAATCGAGGAAATTTTCGACTTTTCCAAATGAAGTCTGCGAACCAGAAATTCTAAGTAAGGAATTCTGTTGACCCGAGGGAAGGTGTTAGGCACCCTCGAATCCCGTGGTTCTAGCACGGTCGCTTAAATTGTTATAATGGCTAAATATCTGATTTAAATACATGTTATGACTTACGTGCTTTTATTAAGTTTAAACCGCTTTTATCATTATCACTTATTTTTATAGAATTGCAACGTCGTGAAAATGCATCTCGAACCACGTCACAATCAATGCGCCCGTGATCGTCAACACATTTTGACTTCGTTGAGATTTGGATTTGGGTCACATCAATGTGCACCCGAATTTAAGAATATGATTTAATTAAGCCGCGCCTAAAGAGTCTAACGCGTTATTATTTTTTGAGAAGGCCATGAGATTCACTAAACGGCCTAGCCTGAATTCTAAATATTATGATTAGTTGTTGAGGGCCCCGCAATTTGCATTTTTTATTTAGCGAGGCTCGTCTCATTATTTTAGAAGAGGATATCCTAAAGTGACTACATTTCTATTATTTTGTTTCCAGAAATAGAAGAAAGAAAGATGTATGCTAATCGAAGTATATGCTTTGGCCTAAACCGGACTCCTATCAATTTCTGATTAGTTACTTATAAAGTGAAAAGACGTCATACCTTACGAAAATGCTTTGGTTGAACAAAGAAATTACATATGAGATTGATGAAATGCAATACTTAATCCGACAACATCCTTAAGTTGAATCTAAATCAAATTGCTTAAACAGGATTAATAGAGTTCCTTATTAAAAGATGTTACTGATGATGTTCAAAACTAGTCCTATAAACTGCCTAAAGAAATCGAAACTGGATGATTCAAAACTGTATTATATTTGGCTAGATTTAACAGCCATTTGCCCCTACCTATTCAAACATGCTAAAAGAATGAGTTTAAGTTTAACAATTGTATAAATAGTGTCACATTCCATGGATCGTATTTACATCCTGTATGCTAACTAAACGAATCAAATACCGCAGTTTCAGATTAACATAAACTTTACTTAAGTACAAACTTACCAATGTATTCTCTATTAGCTATAAACTAAAATTTACACAACTTAACAACATTTATGAAGAGGCAGTCAGTAAATAACAGGTGATTGTAACTCCTTCAAATCTTTCTATTCATGCTTTTCAATGTTACAATCAGCTACACCAATGTGAGACTCGAGATGTGTACCTGGAAATACTGAAAATGCAAAGGAGAAGAGGAAGAAGATAGGGAAATCAGCAGCAGCAAGAAACAGAATTAGCAGTAGCAGCAGGACACAGAATAGCAGCAGCACCAACTCACGAAACAATTGGAGTGGGATCAAGACCCCAACTAGACCAAGTTCCCGAGTAAAACAACAACAACCAAGCAGACTCAGTTGGGATTTGGGAGAAATCAGTGTTGCACAAACAGGTCAAGATTTAGTGAAATCAAAACAGCAAATCAAAAAATGTAATTTCTAATTCTGCCTGTCTGTGTTATCAAAGAGAATTCTTTTCCAGTTTTCTGTCTTTCAGAACTTAGTTCTCAAAAATGTTCAGTCCCCTCTCTCTGATGGAAGTTCTTCCTTTTATAAGCCTAAGGTCTGCCCTTTAACAGCCTGTTCATCAATCACCAAACACCTTCCCATGTGCTCTCTTCTTTTCAGTTCCACTTAGCTATTTAAGTATTAGAACCCCATCACATTCCCTGGCAGACTTACTCTTTTGAAAGAGGTTTAATACTTCTTAAACTAAAGCAGGGTAATGGGCAGCAGAATATATCTGACAGCATGTGCTGTCAATTATTTTATTCAAAAGCCCTTATGCAGGGCACAGGCTGTGCACAAATGCACCTGTGGTGCACAAATGCACATGTTGTGCACAAGTGCACATGCCCTCCAATTCAGAAGTTAAACAAACATTCCTTTTACATTTCTGATTCAAATTAACAACTATAAGTAAACAAACTCAGTTCCTAATTGATTCAAACAAATGTGTCCAGAAGCAAATCGATTTGTTATTGTTCAGGCAGCTGAAACTAATTGACGACACATGTCGACTCGACTATATTAGTCATAACATGTACAATCGTAACCAAAAATCAGACATTTAACAGTATCACACAAGGGGTTCATATTGCAATGTTAACACAGAAAGGCCCTAGGAACTAAATGAACGAACCAATTCAATATTCATTTGATTGTACAGCTTACACATGCCATTATCAGTGAACAGAAAAGGGACCTAATCAAACACGTAGGTTCAAACAAAGTGGGCAGGACACAGTTGATAAAACTCAAAACACAGATTTCACGAAACATGAACAAACTTTAGAACAATCTCATGGACTAAAACAAATAAAGAAAAGAAAGCAAAACTCACCTTAAAACCCGAAAAATCAAAAGACCCTAGCTTGGACTCGAACAGACCTTTCTTAAGGCTGAACGGACTTTAATCGAAGTGTTTCTCAGATGAGAAACACTTCGATTAAGGTCCATTAGACCTTAATCTCTTCGGATTGAACAAGACACGGACCATTGACGAGGAACCCTAAGGTTCCAAAAATCAGATCTGGGATTCATGCTTCCCTGGTCAGATTCGGACCAAACCAAGCATGGTTTGGTCACGAGGGGGTCTGGGGAGTGTCTGGTGTGAAACTGGGGTTAAACGGTGTAAGTCAAGTTCCGACTCAAATCTTCAAACGAAGATTCGAGAAGGTGGGAAGGGATTCGAGTTAAGTAGTTAACAGATCCATGTTCAGGATGGCAAGGGGATTCTAGGGTGTTAAGGTGAAGGTCACCGGCGTTCATGCCGCCGGGTTTCTGGTGAAGGTAGATGGGGGCGGCTAGGGTTTGAAGGGTAAGGGTCTGTGAAGACGAAGGCCGGGGTATTGGATAGGGGGGCAGGGTAAAGGTTCTAGGCTTATATAATTAGTGAGGGATCGATTTTTGGTCGTTGGATGGGGTGAGATGAAGGGTCAAGATCTTTTGGCTAATGGGGAACGGTGTCATTTCAACCTGAAGGGGTTTGGGTCGGTCCGGGTGGAATGGGTCGGGTTTTGTTTATGGGTTATGGGGAAGTGATCTCGGCCGTTGATCAATCTGAGATCAACGGCCCAGATCAGATTGGATTAAAACGGTGTCGTTTGGACGTTCTGGGTGTCAGCTAGTGTAGACCGGGTTACACATGGGGTTTTGGGTTTGAGTTTGGGCTTTGAATTAAAAATAAAAATAGGCCCAACCGAGTTTTAAACCCAATTCTGCATCTCCTTTTTTTTATATATATTTTTTTATTTTATTTTTAAAACAAAACCTAAGTAAATAAAAATAAAATTTCATAAACACTTAATACAATTATTTGCACACATATATCAAAATATTTAAAGCAGGCAAGATCGAACAAAACAACAATCACGGAACAAAGATGCATATTTATGATTTTTTTATTTAACAACCGGATTTCGGTTCAAACAGCACATGACACACACATTTTTTGTATTTTGTTTTAATAAAAATGGGCAAAAATCATAAATAATTAACAAAGTGCCATGTAAAAATCCAATTCGTACAGCAGGACCATTTGTTATTATTTTTTAATTCTTTTGGAGCGATTGTCGTGTAAAACAAAAATCACGTGCTCACAGTATCTGCAAGACATGCTAAACAATCTATCTTTAAGTGAGGAGGCCCATCTGAGCCTCTTAAATTGTTATGTGTTTCCCATATCTGCCTTATGTGTTTTTTTATCGCTTTAGAATTTTATCGTTTTAAACCATACAATGCCCAAATCTCCCTTCCCTTTAGGACTAGTAGTCCCAAATGCCTCCGGGACTGATAGGATTGGGGCATGTACTAGCATGCAATAAGTAACGAAACTATTCCGCGTTTAAATACCTCAATGGTGTGGGAAAGGGTAGATATGGATATGATGACCGGTGCGCCAATACCACGTGTAACCCCTCTTCTGAGGAGTGATTACCGGGTATTGATGTGATCCATATTATTTATAAACCTAGGATCCTCCTTCCCTTTACTTGTTTATTTTATTACTTTCAAAAATTCAAACTCCTTTTTCTCAAATTTTAACTTCCTTGTTTCTTCAAACTTTAACTTATTTGCAATCACAATGTGATAACCCCTGATATTTGAAACCCTTAATTGCTTATTTATTGTTTCTACTTAAGTCACAATTGTAGCATGGCTGGGAACTACACTAGTGGATCTTGAGGGGTGCCTAACACCTTCCCCTCGAGATAATTTCTAGCCCTTACCCAAACTCTGGTTTTTCTAAACAAATTATTCCTAGTGTCTTAATGCACTTAATCATTAGGTGGTGACTCTTCAAATCAAAAAACCCAATTCCCAAAAGGGAACGAGTTGTTCTCCCAAATGTCATAAACCTGATTTCGTGATAAAAAGGGGGCGCGACACCATGTACTCAGATGAAGTTTGACGCGGTATGGGTGATTGTGGATAGGTTGACCAAGTCGGCTCATTTAATTCCGGTAGTGACTACCTATTCTTCAGAGCACCTTGCTCAAGATTATATCCGCGAGATTGTCTTACTTCATGGAATATTGGTATCCATCATTTTTTACCGGGGTACACAGTTCACATCACATTTCTGGAGAGTTATACAGTATGAGCTAGGCATGCGGGTTTAGTTGAGTACAACATTTCACCATCAGACAGACGGACAGTGCGAGCGCACTATTCAGATATTGGAGGATATGCTTCGCACCTGTGTTATGGATTTGGGGGGTGCTTGGGATCAGTTCTTGCCACTTGTGGAGTTTGCCTACAACAACAGCTACCAATCGAGTATTCATATATCTTCGTATGAGGCTCTATATGGGATATGGTATCATTCTCCAATTAGATAGTTTGAGCAGGGAGGCTAAGTTATTAGGCACGAATTTGGTTAGAGATGCTTTGAAGAAGGTCAAGATGATCCAGGATCGGATTCGTACATCCAATCTAGATAGAAACTTTATGCGGATCGGAAGGTTTATGATGTTGCATTCATGGTTGGAGAGAGAGCCTTGCTCCGAGTTTTACCCATGTAGGGTGTGATGAGGTTCGGGAAGAAGGGCAAGTTGGGTCCTAGGTATATCGGACCTTTTGAGATCCTTGAGAGGATTGGGAAGGTGGCCTACAAACTTGCATTACCACCTAGTCTATCTGAGGTTCATTCGGTGTTCCATGTATCTATTGTACGGAAGTATTACGGTGATCTGTCTCATGTTCTAGGCTTCAGCATAGCCCAATTGGACGAGGATTTGACTTATATTGAGGAGCCCGTGGCGATCTTGGACAGATAGGTCCAGAAGTTGATATCTAAAATATTGCTTTAGTGAAGGTTCAATGGAGGTGTAATCTGGTCGAGGAGGCGACCTGGGAGACCAAGCACGACATACAAATTTGTGATCCTCATCTATTCACCACTTCAGGTATGTCCTTATGTACATTTAAGGATGAATACTTGTTTTAAGAGGGGGAGAATGTAACGACCCGATCGGTTATTTTGTATAATTGTGCCTCGTTACCCCTTTTTATGCTTCACATATGCCCGTTTATGATTTTATGACTTCTGGGGGTCGGTTTGTTTCATTCTGGGGAGCTTTCGGGTTGATTTGAACCTTTGATCCTTAACTTAGAAGTTTAAATTAGAAAATGTTGATCAAACTTTGACTTTTGTGAAAACAACCCCGGAACTGAATTTTCATGGTTTCGATATCTTTGTATCGTGATTTCAGACTTGGGCGTATGCCCATAATTGATTTTCGAACTCTGTACGTTGATTTATGTTGATTTGTCAAAATTTGGCAATTTGAAGTTGAAAAGTTTGATCGTAAGTTGACTTTTAGATATCGAGCTTGGAATTTTTTTTTTGGGACTTGGAATAGGTTCTTTATGGTATTTAAAAGTTTCCTGCAAAATTTGGAGTCGTTTGGAGTTGATTTCGTAAGATTCAGACTCTTAGTTGTGATTTTACAGATTCTTGAACTTTACATTGAATTTTATTTTAGGACTTGGAATAGGTCCGTTATGGTATTTAAAAGTTTCCTACAAAATTTGGTGGCGTTTGGAGTTGATTTCATAAGATTCAGACACTTAGTTGTGATTTTAGCGATTCTTGAACTTTACATTGGAATTTATGCGTTTTAGAGTTCAATTCGTAGTTTAGATGTTATTTTCATGTTTTGATTGCATGAGTGAGTTCGTATGATGTTTTTAGACTTGTGTGAAGGTTTGGTTTGGAGCCCTGAGGGCTTGGATGAGTTTCTAACATGTGCTAGAGTGGTTTGGACTAAACTTACAAAAATCTAATGTCTGCTGCTTTGGTATCGCAATTGTGAACACCATGGTTGAATTTGTGAAGGTGACAGCAGGGGTAGTTGTCGCAAATGCGACTACCCCTTCGATTTTGCGAAGGCAGCAGAAATTGGACAGTTTTTGCAATTGCAAACAATTGTTTGCTTTTGCGATATTTCCATCTTCGTAATTGCAAAGCCTTTCTCGCAAATGCGATGATGCATATAACTTTTAGGGTTCACAAATGCGATCCCTGGTCCACAATTGCGGGGGATCGCAAATGCGAACCCTGTGTCGCAAATGCGAACCCTGTGTCGCAAATGCGATATCTATCGGGTACCTGATAAGTAAGGATTTTGACTGCTTATTTGCTCTCTTTTGCTTGCGTTTTAGCTCAAAAATGCTTAAAGGTATTCGTGAGAACTAATGAAATGTACTTCTATATAGGAATATTGGGAAACGAGCCAAAGAAGTCAAAATAAACTCATAAAGGATTCAAAAGTGAACAAGAACCAAAACAGGGGAAAAAGTCCTACAGTGCAGACCACACCATAATTGTGCGGCCGCAAACAAGGAGATTCATAAAGTTGGTTCTTAGGAAGGCTGAAGGCATGCAGACTGCACCATAATTGTGCGGCCGTAGAAGGACAAGTGTGGCCGCACTCAAAATTATGCGGTCCGCAAAAGACAAAGATCAGAGAGATGGGAATTCTAGAGTCAAGCTGGAATGCGGACTACACTATTAATTTGTGCGGCCGCACTCATTTTTATGCGGACTACAGAAGCCCCGAAGTACCAAGACCAAGTTTCAGGAATGCGGACCGCACGATAATTGTGCAGCCGCAGAATCTCATAGTGCGGACCACACCAAAATTATGCAGCCGCACAACCTTCACAGGGGTATTTTTGTAAAATATTTTCAACTAGTATAAATAGAACTTTTTGTCATTTTTAGGTTAAGTTTAGTTTTGGAAAGAGCACCTGGGCCATTTTGAGTAATTTTGTACTATATTAACTTCTAAATATTAGATTTTCTTTCCCTAATCAATTATTATGCATGTTACCTTATTTTCTTCTGTAGTTTCTTCAATTTTCACGAGTAGCTAAATTTCTAGATAGAATTGTGGCTCAACTCTAGTGTGGGTACTTAATGGGTGTTTGATTTACGGCTTGTTTGTGATTGGGTTAGTGATATTTAGCCTTGTTCATGCTTGTATTCAAGAATTAATGGTTGAAAACATTGATTCATGCCTATTTGACCTAGTCTTTCCTTGAGAAAGAGAGACTAAGTCTAGAAAAACTTGGCTAACAAGAAATTGGGGTGAACTCAAGAAATTGGTAGCCCCAATTAAAGGGTCAAATCTAGAGATAGTAAGACCTGACTTGAGCATATATCACTTATTTTGTGCAATACCCATTTGGACTTGACAGAGCTAAATTAGGCAAAATCACTCAAACTACCGTGAGGTATAGAGTGGGTAATTGCGTGTGATTGCTATATTATGACCCCAGCTAATAAAACTTGCCCTTGAGTTTACGACCCGTTAGATAGCCACCTAGGTGGAAGTCACGACCATAGATTCTATATCATTTGAAAAACAACCAAAACTAAAAACATTGTCTCCTAGTTTATAATTGCAATCAATAGCTTAAAGTAGAAATAGAATCAACAAACAAGAATGTGAAAGTGAAATTTGAGGTATATTATACAATTACACTAGGTGTATACCTAATCTCAATTCTAACTCCTTGAGGATTCGACCCCGACTTGCATTGGGTTTTTATTATTGCATCGACCCCCTCATTACCTATAATTGTGGTGTGAGTTTGGGCTAGATCAATTTTTGGCGCCGTTGCTGGGGAGTTAAACGGATTTAGCTATATATCTAGGTTTTTGTATTATTTGTGTTCTTTTCCTTCAGAGTCACTAACTTTGTTTTTGAATTTCTTTTAGGTACAAAAATGCCTCTCAATAATGAGCCCATTAGGAATTTGCCAGTGGGGGAGGATGTGGAGGATGACCAAGTTGAGGAGGTTCCTCTTGAACCTCAAGAAAATAGACGAGGTCGCCCGCCTCAAGATGATGTTTCTGTCCCTCCCCCACTTCCACCAAGAGCAGCAGCTCACTAGCAGTTACCGAACGAGGGTTATGCAAGTGCTATAGTACCGCCCCACATTAGGGCTGGCAACTTCCAAATCACCAATGTGATGCTTACACTACTTGAGCAACAGGGATTCTTCACCGGGGATCCAAGTCAAAATGCTTACTAGCATCTCAAAGGGCTTGTCGATACTTGTTGGAGGAGCAAGCAAATAAATGTCTTCGAGGATGCGCTGCGGTTGAGGCTATTTCCCTTTTCTCTATGGGGAAAGGCATTGGACTGGTTAGAGAGATTGCCCAATCATTCCATCCACACTTGGGATGAGTTGGCGGAAAAGTTCATTTTCAAGTTCTTCTCTCCGGGACATATGGCGATGCTTCGGGATGAGATTCTTGCTTTCAAGAAAGAACCCAATGAGCCATTACATGAGATTTGGGAAAGATATTGTACCATGGTTAAAGAGTGCCTGAACAATGATATGACCGGGGCCATTATCCAATAAACCTTCTACAGGGGGTCAATCCAACAAATTAATGTGTGGTTAATCAGCTCGCCGTGGAAACATCATGAACACGCCATATGTCGAAGCTTGTGAAATTCTTTATGAGATGGAGGATACCTAATCGACATGGAAAAGTCAAGACAATGTTCCTCAAGGTGACCCAAATGTCATTCACCTACACAAGGAGCTACATGATCATAGGCAAGCTATTGCCAAGTTGACAACCACAATGAACCAATTGGCCAAAGCTCAGCTTCAACAAGTTCAAGGGCCAAAACAAGTGAATGCAATGGAAGGTGTGAATATGATAGTAATAAGAGATGACAACAAGGTCAACAAATGCAAAACCGTCCGGAACAATTCATGCAAGATGATAGTGGTTATGATCAAGGTGATTCATTCAATGAGCAAGAAAAAGAAGTTCAATATGTTAACAATTATCAAGTTCAAAGAAACAATGCTCAAGGACAAAATCAACAACAATGGAGGTCACAAGGAAACCAAGGAAATTGGAACAACCAAAACCACCAAGGCAATTGGAGTGGTGGTAACAATAATCAAAGCAATTGGAATAATCAAGGTAACCAAGGCAATTGGGGAGGTAATCATCAAGGCAATAGGGGTGGAAACAATCAAAGCAATTGGGGAGGTAATAACCAAGGAGGGTGGAACAACAACAACAACCGAGGGTTGGGTTTTTAAAGGCTCCCAATGTTCCAACAACCGAGCAATCCTTCTCCCTATCCTTCTCAAGTTCTGAGCTCTTCTAACAATGAGATGGGTAGAATTGAGAACATGTTTAAACAGATGATGGAGAAGAATGCCGACTCTGATGCTTAAATAGCCTGTCACAACACTTCTATTCAAAATTTAGAGGTTCAATTAGGCCAAATCTTTCAAGCTTTAAACACTCATCCTAAGGGGGCACTACCTAGTGATACCGAGGTAAACCCGAAGGGTGGGAATAATACGGGACATGCTATGTCCGTGACCACTAGAAGTGGAAAAGGTGGAGATGGAACCACCTCAAATAAAAGAAGAATTGTGGATGAAGATGTTATGGGTCAAGAAGATGAAATCCCAAGAAATGTGGTTCAAGTTAATGAAGAAGTGAGATATGATATTAATGAAAATGTGGAGGAAACTCAAGAAGAAGTGAACCCGTCTAGGGAACATGTGATTGACATTACAAAACCGGTAGTGCCAAAGGCTAAGACACCAATGCCAAGGCCTCCTCCTCCATACCCTCAAAGGCTTGCAAATCCAAACAGTGAGAACAACTTCAAAATGTTTATTGATATGATGAAGAGTTTGTCCATAAATGTGCCATTGGTTGAAGCCTTGGAACAAATGTCGGGATATGCAAAATTTATGAATGACTTGGTAACCAAGAAGAGATTGATGAATTATGAGACAATTAATATTACACATCAAGTGAGTGCAATTGTGCACTCAATGGCCCCTAAGTTGGAAGATCTGGGTTCTTTCACAATCCCTTGCACTATTGGGAGTGCCGATTTTGCCAAAGCTTTATGTGATCTCGGGGAAAGTATCAACTCGGTGCCCTACTCGGTGTTCAAAACATTGGGAATTGGGAAACCAAGACCCACATCCATGAGGTTGCAAATGGTGGATCGAACAATGAAGAGGCCTTTTGGTATTATTGATGATGTGTTTGTTTGAGTTGACAAATTCATCCTCTCGGCGGACTTTGTGATTCTTGATTGTGAAGTGGACTATGGGGTGCCTATCATTTTGGGTAGACCTTTCCTTGCTACGGGGAAGGATCTTGTTGATGTGGAAGTCGGTGAGCTCACTTTTTGGATAGGTGACGAAAAGGTGGTCTTCCATGCGTGAAAATCTATGAGGCAACCAAATAGTATTGAAGTTTGTTTGTTTGTGGATTTGGTGACGGATGTGATTATTGATGATGCTAGTACCACAATGAATGTTGAGGAAAAATTGGAAGTCGTGTTTCTCATTCTTGATGATGATGAGAAGAATGATAGCTATGTGGAATGTGTGAATCCATTGCAAGGAATGGGGTCGTACACTTATGAACCCCGCAAGCTATACTTGGATCTTGAGAACTGGAAGACTGCTCCAACAAAGCCCTCAATCGAGGAGCCTCCCACATTGGAGTTAAAGCCATTTCCTCCACTTCTCAGGTATGAATTGGCCCTTCTTCAACTTTACCAGTTATTTTTTCCTCTTCTTTGACAAACATGCAGGTAGAGTCCATATTGGAGGTGCACAAAGGAGGAAAAGAGCAATCGGTTGGACATTGGCGGACATCCGGGGCATAAGCCTCGCCTTTTGCATGCACAAGATTATTTTGGAGGAGGGTGCCAAACCCTCCATTGAACATCAAAGGAGGCTAAATGAAGCAATGCAAGAGGTAGTGAAAAAGGAGGTAATCAAGTGGCTGGATGCCGGGGTTGTTTACCCCATTTCCGATAGCTCATGGACCTCTCTGGTGCAATGTGTCCCAAAGAAAGAGGGCATGACTATGGTAACAAATGAGAAGAATGAATTGTTCCCCACAAGAACCATCATCGGGTGGAGAGTGTGCACGGACTATAGAAAACTCAACAAAGTCACTCGAAAAGATCATATCCTGCTTCCATTTCATGATCAAATGCTTGATAGGTTGGCCGGACATGCTTTTTATTGCTTCCTTGATGGATACTCCGGCTACAATCAAATTCCAACTGGTCTCGAGGACCAAGAGAAGACCATGTTCACATGTCCTTATGGTACTTTCTCATTTTCAAGGATGCCATTTGGGTTGTGTAATGCACCGACAACTTTTCAATGGTGTATGATGGCTATTATTACCGACATGGTGGAGGATATTCTTGAGGTCTTCATGGATGATTTTTCCGTGGCAGGGAATTTGTTTGAAGATTGTTTGATCAATTTAGATAGGGTATTGTGTAGATGTGAGGAGACAAATTTGGTGCTAAATTGGGAGAAGTGTCACTTCATGGTCGAGGAAGGCATTGTCCTTGGCCACAAAATTTCAAAGCATGGTATTGAGGTCAACAAGGCCAAGATTGAGGTGATTTCCTGTCACGGCCCGGAATTCCCATCCTCGAGAGTCGTGATGGCACCTACTCGTAGAAGTTAGGCAAGCCATGAACTTAGAAACCACTAACTCATTCGTCCACGAGCCCGAATATATAATTTGTTTTCAAATCCGACCTTAAAACGAGGTCTAAATCACAAATAATCAAAAAACCCTAACTCTACCCAAATCTCTAATTTCTACCCTTAATTACATGTTTTAGGCCTAAAAATCTAGTAGGTGTTAATGGAAAATGAAGAAAACAAGTTAATGATTACTTACCCAAGAGATTATGGTGAAGAGAAGCTTCAATAATCGCCTAAGAGATTTGGAGAAGAAGAGGTTTGTGAAATTTTTATAAAATCCCGAAAGTGTTCTGTTTTTGGCCTTTTTAAAATCACTAGGCGAAAATGCCCTTCGCGTTCGCGATGGTCAGGCTAGGTGAGCCTTCGTATTCGCGTACACAGGCTCGTGTTCCTGGAGAGTAATCTCCTCAAGCCCTCATGTTCGCGTCCAAGGGTTCGCGTTCACGTAAGACAACTACCCCACCCCCTGCCCAGGCCCATTTGGCCTTCGCGTTCGTGTGACCAGGACCGAGTTCGCAAAGGGTTATCCCCCCCCCAAAGCCTCGCGTTAGTAACCTGAGCTACGCGTTCGTGTAGAAGGAAATTCCTTCAGCAACAATTAACCCATCGCGTTTGCGTGGGTACTCCCGCGAACGCAAAGAAGGAAGTACTAGAAACCCAACATCTGAGAAACCTACCACATTTTCTAAGTCCAAAACCCTCTGAAACACATCCGAATCACACCCGAGCGCTCAGGTCTCCCAACCAAACACACATACTAACTCAAAAACTTCATACGAACTTATCCGTGCGATCAAATCTCCAAAATAACCTAAAAAACAATGAAACAAACCTCAAAATCGAAGGATTTTTCTCAAACTTCATAAAACATCAACTTTAGCAATTTAGGTCCGAATCACGTCAAACGGGATCCGTTTTCAACCAAATTTTACAAAAATGACTTAAACCATATATAAGACCTGTACCAGGCACCGGAACCAAAATATGGGCCCGATACCATCACTTTCTAATCAGATTTCAATTCAAAATTCCTTAAACATTTTCAGAAAATAATTTTACTTAAAAATTCATTTCTCGGGATTGGGACCTCGGAATTCGATTTCGGGCATACGCCCAAGTCCCATATTTTCCTACAGACCCTACGGGACTGTCAAATCACGGGTCCGGGTCTGTTTACCCAAAATGTTGACCGAAATCAAACTTATTCATTTTAAACTCAAATTTTATCATTTTTCATAGAATTTCATATTTAAGCTTTCCAGCTACGCGCCCGGACGGCGCACACAAATCGTGGTGACTCTAAATAAGGTTTTCAAGGCTTCGAAAGCACATAATGCAATTAAAAAAATAGTGGTGACCCTTTGGGTCGTCACATCTCCAAACTCCCTCCCCACATTCGTGAAGGAAGTGCGGAGCTTCTTGGGTCATGCAGGTTTCTATCGCCGATTCATCAAGGACTTTTCCAAGGTGGTGAACCCATTGTGCAACCTTTTGAAGAAGGATGCCAAGTTCCATTTCAATGAAGATTGTATGAAGGCATTTGAATTGCTTAAGTTCAAGTTGACTACTACTCTTATTATCACCGCACCAGATTGGAGCATGCCTTTTGAGCTCATGTGTGACACAGTGATGCGGCGATTGGAGCGGTGTTGGGGAAAAGAATCAACTAAATCTTCCATCCGATCTACAATGCTAGCAAGACCATGAATGATGCCCAAGTCAACTGCACAGTGACCGAAAATGAGATACTTGCTATTGTGTTTGCTATGGAGAAGTTTCGGCCGTATTTGATGGGTACAAAGGTGATTCTTCACACCGAACATGCGGTGCTTTGGTATTTAATTAGCAAGAAAGATTCTAAGGCAAGATTGATGTGGTGGGTGCTTCTATTGCAAGAGTTTGATCTAGAGATTCAAGACCGTAAGGGTAGTGAAAATCAAGTGGTGGACCACTTGTCCCAGTTAAAGGAGGACGGGAGGACACATGATGGACTTGAGATCAATGATTCCTTGACGAGCAATTGTTATCCATTTCAATAACCGGGATGCCATGCTTTGCTGATCTAGCCAATTATCTTGTGAGTGGCATTGTACCGAATGAGTTCTCTTCAAACCAAAAGGAAGAAGCTCAAACGAGATTTATTGGACTATTATTGGGATGAGCTGTATCTTTTCCGGATATGTACCGATGGTGTGATTCGGCGATGTATGCCGGAAGAAAAACAAATGGGAATTCTTGAGGCTTGTCACTCTTCACCGTATGGTGGTCACCACGATGGAGCTAGAATGGATACAAAAGTGTTGAGTTGTGGATTCTATTGGCCTACTCTCTACAAGGATACTAGTGATCTTGTCAAGCATTGTGATGAATTCCAAAGGGTCGATGTGATTTCTAAGAAGAATGAGATGCCCCCTCACCACCATCTTGGATATTGATATCTTTGATATTGGGGTATTAATTTCATGGGATAGTTCGTGAGCTCTTGTGGGAAAACTTACACTTTGGTAGCTGTGGACTATGTGTCAAAATGGGTTGAAGCCGTAGCTTTGACCAATAAGGAAGCTCAAAGTGAGGTGACATTTTTGGAGAAGAACATATTTACAAGGTTTGGTACTCCGAGGGCCATTATTAGTGATGGAGGTTCGCATTTTTGCAACCGGGATTTTGATACCTTACTCACCAAGTATGGTGTCACGCATAAAGTCTCGACCCCCTACCATCCTCAAGCAAGGGGACAAGTTGAAGTCTCCAATCGGAAGATAAAGAGTATTTTGTCAAAGACTGTTAATGCCAACCGGACGGATTGGTCAAGAAACTTGATGATGCTCTTTGGGCTTATAGGACGGTTTATAAGATGCCGATTGGGATGTCTCCATATCTATTGGTGTTTGGGAAAGCGTGTTATCTTCCGGTAGAACTTGAGCAAAAGGACATGTGGGCCTTGAAAAGTTGAACCTTGAATGGGATGTCGCTACAAACCTAAGAGTTGAGCTTGATGAGTTCCCATATCATGCCTACACAATTTCGTCCCTTTACAAAGAGAAAATGAAGTACCTCCATGACAAGTACATCCACAACAAGGAGTTTAAAGAAGGTGATCTTGTACTATTGTTGAATTTCCGGTTATGGATGTTTCCGGGCAAGTTGATGTCAAAATGGAGTGGTCACTTTGAAGTGGTGAATGTAACCCTTTTAGTGCTCTAGATTTGAAAAATAAGAATAATGAGGTTTTTAGAGTCAATGGGCACTAGGTAAAACATTATCTTGGCAAGGTTGATGATGGCCACATTGTGACGGTTCTTTATTTCAAGTGATTGGTAATCTGTGTCTTGTCGCGATGTTAAATCAGGCGCTTCTTGGGAGGCAACCCATGTCTTTTTCTTTCTCTTGCTTTTGTTCTTTAGAATAGATAGACTTTATTTTGTGCTAACTAGTTTTAGAGTGTATGCAGGATTGGGTGTGCATCGCAGGCACTGTGCAAGAAAATTTGGCTAAGTGTCACAAAAGTGTGGACTACACCAGAATTATGCAGACTGCACTGACACTCTGCGGCTGCACAATTCTATGTGCGGTCGCACAACTGGAAGATAAAAAATGTATGGTCTCTGAAGTTCGGCATGTCAAAAATTCTTAACAAATTGCGGCCGCTCTTATTTTTCTGCGGACCGCATCAAGTCTTCATAGGAGCAGGTAAGGAGTGCAGACCACACTTAAAATTATACGGCCGCACTCAGGTAGGTTCTGGCCCGACGGGTCAGAGTATAAATAGAGCCCTTCATAACTTTTTGCACTTTTCGACTTCTGAAATCCAAACGCCCTAATAAACTACAGTGCACTCCATTAGCTCTAAATCATTTCTCATTTCATCAAGTTAGATTCTCTCCTGCATCTTTATTGCTGGTATGTTAATTTCATCTTTAGATTCTTCATCTTTTATTTTGTTTTGTTCCTTGATCAATGTTTAGTTGTTTTTGCTTAGAATCATATGAGTAGCATCTTAAATGTTAATTAGGGTATGGGTAAGTTGCTAATCATGCTTATTTTCTAAAGCCATGTCTAATTCTTGAAAATAAAATTTGTATGAATCGTAAGGAAGTGTCCTGAAATTCAAATAATGTGGCCGCACACCCTTTTCTGCGGTTCGCACTATAGGCTATACGGCCACACACATTCTTATGTGGTCCTCAGCTCTCTGAGTCAGGGAAAGTATGTTCATGAATTATCCGGCCGCACTCAAAACTGTGCGGTCCGCAATGGACAAGTGCCGCCATACTTACTTTTGTGCGGTCCGCACTGATGAAACATCAGAGACCCCCGTAGTCTGAACCTTAGGCTTTTCGGTTGCACTCACTTTTGTTAGGTCCATACGCGGTAGTCTGCGACCGCACGCACTTTTGTGTGGTCCTCATTTCCCCTTCTGAGATGGCTTTACTGCAATTGTTATTCATGCATTTGTAGTTTGCAAATGTAACTGACTCTTATCCTTGTGCATTGTAGGCAATGGTTAGATCACGTGGTCATGGATATATGTCAAAAGGGAGGGCAGAACCCTCCCTAGGCCGAGGTTGAGGCAGAAGCAACCTTCCTCTAGCACTTCAAAGAGTAGTAAGCAAGAATTCCACAAAAAATAGAGCCCCTGAACCCTCTGAGACCAGTGAGTACCTCTAATTCGGGGAAGCTTCTGAGGGTAACTCCGTGCAAGTACAGCCGGAAGCCCAATCACAATAAATCCCGGGTAGATTTCATTTGGTGGATAAGTCATCTTTAGCTGCCAGTTCGTCTGAAGGTTCGGAAGAGGGTAGTCAAGATTCTGAGACCTCTTCCTCACATGCCCCACCTGTTCCAATCAACTTAGATGATGATGATGATATCCTAAACGATGGTAGAGGGGGCGATACTGCAGTGGGAGGTTTAGAAAGGTCAAGAAGGCCAGATATATGGGAATACAGATTTGTCAGTGCCAATGCCTTTGCAAAATTTAGAGAATGGTAGCTACAAAGGTCGTTCACTCTTAAGCGACAATTCTTGATTAAAGATTTGAACAAGAACAACCCCAATGTCCTTAGGAAATTCCAGGAGCGAAAAGGATGGAAATGGTTCACCCACAACGTCCTAGATGCAAATGAGCACCTAGTCAAGGAATTCTATGCAAATGTAGCTCACATCAAAAAGGGTACCAAGGTGACAAAAATGTGAAATTTGAAAGTCCGATTCGACTCCTGTGCATTGAATTCAAATGTGGGCTTTGAGGAAGTAGAAGCAGTCCAATACTTGGAAAAGCAATCTATGTGTGATGTGGCTTGTCCGTGGCTAGCTGAGATTCTAGAAATCCCAGGGTCAACACCTCCATGGCTCACAGTAGGGGTTCCAATTGTCCGGGCCACCCTAAATTTTGAAACAAAAGAGTGGCAAACATTCGTGTGTAGCCGCATTGGTCCATGCCTCAATGAGAATCAACTCCCACCTCCCAGTGCAGTCTTGGTGGCTTCGATTATGGCTGGGTATCTGATAAATATTGGTGCCATCATGTCCACCAACATCACTTTAGTTGTCGATAATGGTGAAATATCTGATCCGTACTCGAACTTCCGCACAGAATACTTCAAAGATCAAGGGGTGGAGCCGAAGCATTATGATACCGAAGTAAAGGCCAAGAAGCCTTTCTCATGGTACCACCTTCAGGGAGCTGACAACCCACAGTTCAAGGGTAAGACTACTAGCTCCGCTGGCCAGTCTGAGGAGCCAGTGGTTACTGATTTGGCTGCTGAGCCTTTAGCATCTGCCATGCCTTCCACAGCATCCGGCCCTTCCACCGAGACAACGGACATACCACCATCTTCCTCTGTCGAACCACCTGTTTCTGCTAGAGTATCAGTACCATTATCAGTTCTGGCTTCATCTACTTATCCTTAGACTATGCTATGAGTCTTCCAGACATTGGTGAGTCTCAACAACTGGATACAGGTAGCTACTACAAAGCTGACTGACATATCCAGTGCTTTTACAACATAGTCATTTGCCCGAGCAACCCCAGTAGAGCCACTGGTACCCCCGTCAGTGGAGGAAATATTGAAGAAGATTTCGGCCGACTAGAAGACTATCATTGCTAAAGTGGTGGCACACGAGAAAGCCATTGAGGATTTGGGAAAACAGGTCAAGAAGATGCGGAAGTCTCAAGAATCAAAGAAGTCGGTGGATAAGTTGAGAAAAAAGATTGAAAGGATTACATCTACCAATGATTTACCATTGGACCTACTCATGGAGTTAGCAGCAAACATTACCTACCCTAAACCAAAAGCCTTCACTAGGACTCCACAAAAGCCCTATATGATCTTGAGTTGAATGAAACTTACATTAGTGGTGACTCATATAAGGGGCAAGCATATGGTACTTAGAGCCGGACTCGTGACTTTTCCTCAAGAGAGATGAGTGATTTTCCAATAACCTCGTTCTGAGTGCCACTATTCTAAAGGTGAGGTTTACTTAGGGAGAGTTAAGGATGTATGAGTTTGGGTTCCACAATGACCAAAGTAATAGAAAAAGTTCTTTGATATGTTGAGTCAACTCTTGATGCTCTTGTATCGCACTTAATCCAATGTGTTTCAAGATGTAAATATTGTTAATGATTCATTTGTATTTAGGGCAATTGTTAGTCCCAATTGATGCTGGATGAGACTACTTTAGGACAGCTGAATTTCCTCGGATTTTCCCTTAAGGGTGGGCCTTACTTTGTTTGTTTTAGGACAAGCAAAAACTTAAGTTTTAGGGAGTTGATAACTAGGGGTTTTTGATGCATTTTATACTCCTTCTTGATTATGTTTTGATTAGGAATTTATACAAAATAATCCCAAAAGGCTCACAAGTTGTGCTTGATTGTAGGTTTGATCAACAAAGTGACAAGATGTCAAAGATCAACTAAAAATGAGTGAAACGTGCACAAGTACCAAGACAAGACAAAGCTCAGGCAAAATAGGCTCAATGCGGTCGCACATCATTCTGTGTGGTCCGCATGAGCGAGGTTCAGACAGCATGACATTCAGGAAAATAGGCAATACGGCCGCACTAGGTTTTGTGCGGTCTGCGCTGGGATCAACGCGGCCGCACTCAATTTAGTGCGGTCCACAGTAAGAAAGATTAGAGAGCTGCCAATTCCATGTTTCAAGCCAATGCGGTCCGCGCTCCATTTCATGCAGACCGTACCATAAGCCTCCACGGCCGCACTCCATTATGTGCGGTCCGCATTGTCAGAGTTCAGAGACATGAATTTTCAAGTTCAGAGCCTTAGTGCGGCCGCACACCATTTTGTGCGGTCCGCACTAGCCCCGCAGGGGTATTTTTGTCTAGATTTTTTAGCTTAGTATAAATAGCTTCTTTCCTATTTTTAGGTCATCAGATAGTTTTAGAAAAGAGTTGCGCTCTTGGGTTCGATACTTTTAGCTATTTTGGGTAATTTTATCTACATTTCAACATTGAATCTTATTGTTTATCTTAGTAATTAGTTAATATGAGTTGTTCTTCATCTATTTCTTGCTTTTCTTCTTTAATTATGAATAGCTAGACTCATAAGCTAGGGTTGTGGCTCAACCCTAGTGTGGTTAATTGATGGGTCATGTATTTTATGGGTAGATTGACAATGGGTGTTTTAATATTTGGGCCAATTTCATGTTTTATGGCTGAATTAGTGGTTGCAAATACTAGTTTGTGTTTAGTTGCTTGAGCTCTTCTTGAGAAAGAGAGCCTAAGTCTCCGAAATAGGTCCAACAAGGTATTGTGGCGTACTCAAGAGATTGACACCCCAATTAAAGTGTTAAACCTCGAGAGAGTAATACCTGACTTGAACCTTGATTGTTTGTGCAAATTTGCATACCCAATTGGTCTTGAGAAAGTCAATTTGGGCAAAAATCACTTGAACCATCGAGAGGTGTAGAGTAGGTAAAATCTTTCAACGGTTTTATCATACTCTCCAAACATGTCAATCATGCCTTAGACTCAAGTATTCGTCGACCACCTAGGTGAAAGTCACTACCCTAGTGCCTTGTAAACCATTTGAACAACCCGTTTTAGTTTAACTCTTAGTTTAATCTAGTGTCATTTACCATTGTATTTTGATAAAAGTATAGAAAAGTTAACCGGATGAAACGAAGCTTAAGTGTAACTAGTATAGCTCAAGAGAGTCAGGGGTGTCAATGGTTCGGTTCGACCTGTTATTTTACAAAATTTTTATCATACCAATTTTTCAGTTATTCTATTATGTATAACCAAAATTAGACTTTTCGAAACTGTTCCAATCATATCTGTTTCTCTCTGGTATCGGTACAGTTCGGTTATTTTTCGGTATTTTTTTAAATGTCATGCTAAATTCACTAGTAGACATAGAATGTAGTAACATATATTCTTTTATATGAGCTAGAAAAACTCTCTAGACATTTTTACTGTTTAAAGGATGATGAATTAAAAAAATATGAAAGATGGCTAGAGTATAGATCCATCAACTATTCTACAGCAGCGTAAAAATAACAAAGTAAAAGCAAAGAAAATATAAATCACACGAGTGAAAAGATATTAACCAAGTTGGACTCAAGAATAATGTCTATAGAAGATTAAATATTCAAAAAGATAAATCAAAATTATATGAAAGGAAACATATTCAATACATTGTAGTTTGCTAATCATAATTACTAGAATACTTTGTGTCTTACTAATACAAATACTTGAAATAACTTAGTATAAGTAGAAGTAGCTAACGTGATTTAGGAATTAGTATTTTGAGTTTAATTATTTGTTTTCTTGTAACAATCTTCATAATTCCAAGGCCTAAAGAAAAATTTAATGCTTTATTATTTTTAAACTTACTATATAAATATATTTTCTACATATAAAATTTATTCGGTACGGTTCGGTATTTTTTTCGGTTTATTTTAATAAAATAAAAACATATCCTAATTATCAGTACGGTTATAAATTTATACAAAAACCTACAGGTTTTTAAAAGAAACCTAAAAATCGATTCGGTGCGGTACGGTTCGGTCGGTTTATTCGGTTTTTAAATATCCGTTGACAGCCCTAAGAGAGTGCATCTAGTTAATTGTTGTAGTTACACGAGAGAAAATTACGGTAAACAAGGTGCTCATAATCCGTAGAGAGTAATAGGTGAACTTATTGGAGATATAGCGGGGAGAATTCTGATAACTAGGAAAATCATAACTCTATGATTCCCAATCTTATCTACAACTTTATTTGTGATAATTTACTGCCTTTTTCTACTTGCTTTTAATTATTAAAAGATCAACATGTGATATTTATACTTTCTGAAAATTGATTACTTGAATTCTTGCAAGATAAATAATCGTAGTTAATCGGTTAAGGACTCGACATCGGACTTATTGAACTGAATTATATTTGCAGTGATTGCTAGTCTTTTAGGAGGCACAATTGAGTGTGATTAATACCTACTAACCGTCTAGCCTAATTCTCGACCTTCATACTCTCCTATCAAGGGTCATGTCCTCGGTAAGCTTATGTTGCATCATGTCCTTCCTAATCACCTCGCCCCAATACTTCTTTGGCCTACTTCTACCCCTTCTCATACCCACCAAGGCCAACTTCCCACACCTCCTAACTGGGGTATCTGTGATTCTTTTCTTAATATGTCACGATCCAATTTCCACTATAGGCCGTGATGGAGCCCAACGTCGCCACTAGCCTGTCACGACCCAAGTTCGCCCTTTGTAAACTGTCGTGATAGCACCTAGTCTGTACGACTAGGTAAGCCTAACAATTTACGAAAAAAAGAAACAAAAAATAAACTAGCCAAAAACTGCGGATAAAACATAAATAAAGAGTTTAAGATGTCGCTCGGCATATACAAATGTAAACTCTCAACTGAATCAACTCCCAAAACCCGAAATCTCATGAAATCACAAATTGTAGAATAACTACAAAGTATTCTAACTCCAGAATGTCTAAACAAAAGTAAATACATGAGAGCTAAAGATAGAAGGGAGAATAGAGAGGGACTCCTCGGTCTGCGGACGCGGAAGATATACCTCGAAGTCTCTGAAGATCGCCTCGCCTCACTGGAAGTATGGCTGAGCCGAAGAACCTGGATCTGCACACGAAAAACATGTGCAGGAATGGCATGAGTACACCACAATGGTACTCAGTAGGTGCCAAGCCTAACGTCGATCGAGTAGTGACGAGGAAGGTCAGGTCCCTACTGATTATAGACGAAAAACAAGGTAAAACCGTGTAGAATATGACAATGTAATTAAAAATGCTAACAGTCTATAACGAATGAAAACACGGAAGGAATCTAACTGAGCACATAGAAATAGTAACAGGGGATCTCCCGGGATATCATCCCGTAGTCCCAGATGTAAATGTCCAGAGGATCTCCCGGGATATCTTCCCGTAGTCCGAGTCACAAATATGCATAGGAAACTTTCGGAATATCAATCCATAGTCCCAAAGTAAATATCCAGTACAGGGGATCTACCGAGTGTTGTCCCATAGTCCCAAATATAAATGTGCAGGGGGATCTACTGGAATACTGATCTGTAGTCCCAAATTAAACATGCAGGGGGATCTCACGACAACTTCAGAAGAGTTTACAGTTCTATTCTAGAATTTAGGCAGGAAGTTCTACTCTAACATGCTACACGAAGTACAAGTTGGCAATTAAAGCAAGTAAGACAGTTAAACCACGTAATCATGCTTTTCCTAGACTAAGTAAGAGGCTCCAAGTACAAATGTTGCTCAATTACAAGAAAACATAGGTATTAACTTAATGAAAACGGGATTTCAACAATTAACATGTGTACGCACTCGTCACCTCACGTACACGGTACTCACATAACACAATACCAAATCATAAGGGGAGTTCTCCCACACAAAGTTAGGCAAGCCACTTACCTCGAACCAGCTCAATCAACTTGAAATCACGTTCTTGCCACGAGTACCCGACTCCAAATGGCCCAAATCTATTCAAAGTGATTGCATAATGTAAATATAATTAACTTCAAGTAACTAATTTAACTAATTAATTCGAAGCTAACACACGAAATTAAGAAAAATACCCAAAAGGTCCCCCGGACCCACGTCTCGGAATTGGATAAAATTTACATATTAAGAACTCCAATCACTCACGAACACACTCGAACAAAAATCAACAAAATCCAACGTCAAAATCTCATTCAAAACCCGAATTTTCAATTAGGGAAACCTTCTCCCATTTTCAAAACTTTTACCCCGAATTTCCTTAATTAGAAGAGGAAAACAACAATAGATTATTGTTCTAGGATCAAAATCAAGATAGAAAATGTTACCCAATATTTCTCCTTCAAAATCCCTCGAGAAATCGCCCTCAACCGAGCTCCAAATCGTTTTGTCCAAGTTTTCAGTTCAAACACTCGTTCTTCCATTTTTTTGAGCAGCAAATCCACTTCTGTGACCATGAGACCGCACTTGTGATCCCGCTTCTGTGACAAACCAATCGCACCTGCGATATTTCATTAAACGGACCAATGTTGCACCTACGACCCTATTCACGCAGACGTGGTCCCGCTTCTGCTGCTCTTGGGCCGCATCTGCGACCAATTCCACTTGGGATTCAGACCACACCTGCGGTCCTCATACTGCTTCTGCGGTCCTACACATGCAGGTGCGGTTATGACAGGTTCAGCCAAACTTCAATTTTTCCTAAGTCCAAACTCCAATCCATTAAGCACCCGAAACACACTCGAGGCCCTCAGGACCTCAACCAAACATGCCAACAAGTCACATAACACTATTCAAACTTGTACCAATTCTCGGAACACTCGAAACAACACCGGAACACCAAATTGCCCTTGGCTTCAAGCCTAAGGATTCCAAAACTTTCAAATTACGCTTTCGATCAAAAAGTCTATCAAACCTCGTCCGAATGACCTGAAATTTTGCACACACGTCATATTTAACATTTCAGAGCTACTCCAACTCTCGGAATCAGATTGCTACCCAGATATCAAATTTTCACTATCAAACCGGAAACTTCCAAATTTCAACTTTCGGTATTTCACGCCTAAATAAGCTACGGACCTCCAAAACACAATCCGACACACGCCCCTAAGCCTGAAATCAACCAACGAAGTTAATAGAACCGACGAAATTCTATTCCGAGGCCGTCTTCACACTGCTCCGTCTACGGTCCAAATTCTAAGCTTAAACTCTAATTTAGGGACTAAGTGTCCCAAAACACTCCGAAACTCAAAACGAATCATCCCGGCAAATCAAAATAGTAAAAATATACACAAGAAAAGCAGTTAATAGGGGATCAGTAGGTTAATTCTTAAAACGACTGGCCGGATTGTTACATAGCCAAACCAACAATGAACTACCCATTTAATTGCTTTTTTATAGTTTTAAAATCATTGATGTTTATTCAATAGGGAAACACATAGTAAGTGAGTGTAGTAATGTAAAGCATAAACAAAACATGAATGTAAGATAGAGAATTAATTAATCAAAACCCATGAGTTTCTACTAGAGTTCCCTAAACCCAGTATTACAAGTGCACGAACATGTAGTAGAATATGCAAAACTCACTAAGAACTACTGTTTGAAACAGAATAGACAAAAATGATAAAATATGATAAGAGAAATCCCCAGGTGCTGCAATACAGAGCATGAGAGGAAGCTCACCACTAAGCCTCCGGGTAATATGGATGCGCACCCGGACGAACACCAAATGCACCTGCCTCAAAACCTACACAATATGTGCATAACTATAGAGTGAGTACGTAAAAAATGTGTACCTAGTAAGTATCTAGTCTAACCTCGAAGAAGTAGTGATGAGGGGTCGACATTGATACTTATTAGTTGACAATATACATAATGTACAAGAATATTTAATATGCATGAAAACCAACCTCAATAACAAAATAAAAGGCAATAATTAAATGATCCTTTAACAAGATAACAATTAAAAGTCCCAAAATAACGCATGCTAACCTCAACAAGTAAGGGCCCAACATGTATTTATAAATCCTCAAATAATGAAAGACATATCAAGTATAATCGGACTCCGAATAACAACACACATGAGTTATGCCGAGGTCGTATGGCCCGATCCATAATAATCATAAACATACACTACTGAGGTCATACGACCCGATCTATGGATGCATCCCATAATATATATAAATACTGTTGAGGCGTTCGACCCGATCCACAGGAATAGGGAAAAATTTTGAATTACGAATTATGTAATTACAATTCCAAGATAAGCCCATAAAAAATATAAATTTCCATCAATAAATAAACATTTCACCAAATCTCTAAGTAATGAAGCTCGATTTAACATAATTTTTAACCAAGTTTTTTCTTATTAATATAAGCAATTAAACTAGTAAGTTGAGTTCAAATAGTGCAAGTATTAGCATTATAAAGGTTTGTGTCTACCCAGACATAACATGAATTTTAGCTACGCATAGACTCTCGTCACTTCATGCATACGTAACACCCACAATTGGTAGCAAATAACAATTTAAATACCTATGGGGTTAATTCCTTATACAAGGTTATGCATAAGACTTACATTGTTCCCAAGTCCACTTTCCGATCCATAAATCACTCTAAAAGCCTCAAGTCGGTGCCGAACTATCTGAAACTAGACAAAGGTTGTACAAACTAATCAATAATATCTTAAAAACTCATAATTTAACTATTAGAGTGATTACCCAACCCAAATTGAAAGGTTCTTAAAATTCGCCCCCGGGCCCACGTGCCTGGATTCCGAAATTTTTTATGAATAATTGTTACCCATAACCTCACGAACACAAATATATAATTTTTACTCAATTCCATAACCATTTTCATGGTCTTATCCCATTTTTATCAAAACCTAGATTTTTCAACAAAATACTAAAATTTCTACGATTTTCATGTTAAGATCTACCCATAATCTAGGTATCAAATTCACATTGTGTAGAATACAGTTAACTCAAGATGCTAGGTGAAAATCCCTCTCTAAAAACCTCCAAAATCGACCACAAGATGAGAGAAATGAAAAAAATAAGCCAAAGTCATGTTTTTATTAAAGCCACTTCCTAGGTCAGCCTTTTTTGCGATCGCGAACAAGCCGTCCCGATCGTGAGGGTAAAACTCATGAACCCATGAAAAGTCTTCTTCGAGATTGCAAGAAGACACTCGCGAAGGTGATGCACTTAGCCTCCCTCATCGCGAACGTGTGCCTCCACTAGCGAACGCGAAAGGCAACCGAGCTGCCCAGGTCTTCTACGCGAACGCGACGAGTCAACCGCAAACGCAAAGGCCAATGATCCCAAGCCTCCGCAAACACGACCCTTACTTCGTGAACGCAAAAAAAACATCACCCAATCCCCAAATCCTTCATCGCGAATGTGAGGGTCCTTCCGCGTTAGCAAAGAAAAAAAACATAACAACATTTTCTAGCAATTTTTAACTTAGCTCCGGGTGGTCCAAAACACACCCGAGCCACTCGGTATCCCGTACAAATGCACCAACAAGTCCATAAACATGATATGAACCTGCTCAAACTCTGAGAACATGTAAAACATCACGAAACTAAGAATCGCACGCCAAAACCAAATTGAATCAACTTATGAACCTCAAACCTCTCAACTAGCTCTGAACACGATGAATCATATTTAAACTACTCGGAATGACCACAAATTTTGCTTACAAGTCATAAATCACCATACGGAACTATTCCTAGGCTCGGATTCCAAAACGGACCTCTATAACTCAAAACTATATTCCAAACCAAATTCAAAGAACTTAAAAACCTTCAATGAACCAACTCTCAACATTAGAAGCCGAAATGCTCCCGGATCACTCGAAACCCGATACGAACACATGCCCAAGTCCAAAATCATCATACAAACCTATTGAAACCCTCAAATCTTGGTTATGAGGTTGTTCACTAAAAATGTTGACTCAACTAAAACTTGGCCATCTTAGGTCACTATAAAGGAATTAAGTGTTCTGATTTCAACCCGAACTGTTCCAAAACTAAATCAACCATCTCCCCAAGTCATAAAATAGTAAATGTACATATGGGGAGTCTTAATTTGGGAATCAGGGATCTAAAAAGCAAAATGATCGGTCGGGTCGTTACATTCTCCTCATCTTAAACAAATGTTCATCTTCGAATGGGTCTTGAATCATACATGGAGTGTTGAATAAGTGTGGATATCTTCTCCTCATGTCCTCCTAGGCCTCCCAAGTCACTTCCTCAACTAGTTGACCCCTCCATTGGACCTTTACTGCACAAATATTCTTGGACCTTAACTGGTGAACATTCCTGTCAACAATTGCAACTAGCTCCTCCTCATAACTCAAACTCTCATAGCGGCTAACAAGCATCAAGATTCAGATCAGGGTCTGCATAAAGAATCAGCCAAGACTCATAGATAGGAATCTTGTAACTCATAGCTGATAGTCTTAGTTAGTCTTTTTCATTTTTGATTTTGATGTAATAACGGGACCGCGGACCGGAACCTCAGCGGAATGGCACTTCGACTGGCTCTCCATTTCGATATACTCCATCATCTCACTCACCTCTGAACTACACGTGGCCTGATTCCTTTATAGCCAAGGATATGTAGACAACTCAGATACCAGGGCTCGGTCACATTTCCCTTTTCTCTTAGTTTTAGTCTCTCCAAATAAGGGTCGGGTCAAAAAACATGTCTAGTCGTTTTTTGTCTGAAAATGCTTCGTCTTTCTAGTCAAAGAGGGGCAGCTGTAGATATGTGGTTTTTGACCCTCTCCGAAATTTCACCCATTTTAGCATTTAATATTTAATTTAGGCCTAATATCGCTATTTCAACTAATTTTGACTCTTTTACTTTATTTCGTCACAAAAAATGAAAATTACAAAAATATTTTAGTTTACGTATCTTTCATAAATTTAAATAAAAAAAATCAAAAATAGTACCTTATCTTTATTTTTTATATAATCTTAAAAACACAAAAAAAAAGTTTTATGTTTTATAATTTAGTTCAATTAATTAAAATTAGTTTTATATTTTTATATTATAATTGTACATAATTTTAGAAGGAGAAATTAGTTTTAAGTTGGTTTATCCCGTCTTTATAAATCTTGTAGTTCATTTTTTAGTGTTTGGCCCAATTACCAAGCCCATAACTCCTAGGTCCACACTCCTAACCTAATCCTTGCACTTTTAACTCCTAAATTAAAAAGAAGACCCTTAGAAAATACAGAGCAAAGGGGACGACGCCTCTCTGCTAAAAAACAGAGACAAACGACCATCTCCTCCCTTCCTCTTCATCTTCTCCAACATAGACCCCAAAAACCCAAAAGACCAAAACCATTAGAGACCTTACCTGATCATCAGCGCCGCCGCAGAGACAGGGAGATGACCCTCTTCTTCAACGCCAAAAACAAACCAACAGCTACCTGGTCATTTTCAGCTCACTACTAAAAGAACAATGAAAAGCCTTCCATCTAAAAACAAAGAAAAAAAACAAACAGAGGATCAACGTGAATTCCCTTCCCCTTTCTTCTTCCTTCCCTCTCACTCAAAACAAGGACCAGGAATCGAACCCTCCCCTCCTGATTTTCTTCTTCTTCAATCGCAACATACAAGCGAGAGATGAAGTCCGAGATTTCCGGCTCCATTGCTATGTCAGCTGTGTTGGTTCGCCGCTGATTTCGAAGTGATTCGCCTAGATTTTGAATTTTCTTCCACTGATTTCGGACTGTTGTTTGCTGAACTTCATTTCCCATTCAAATGTTATTTTGTTTTGATTGCTGTTAGGTATGTTTTCTCCTCAAATTATTGTAAGATCTGTTAATATGAAGCTATGATTTCTTTCTGATACATCTGTTGTCTACTGTGGGTTTGTCGATCTTGGTTTATTTTTAGTATTGGAATAAATGTCGTCTGTGTTAAGATGAAATCACGGTTGTTCTATGACACCCATATTGTTATAGTTTTGATTGTTGCATGGCAGCATCAGTAGATTAATCCCTTCTTATTTAACTTTTAATGTTATGAATTAAATCTGATAGTGCTATCTATTTTGTTTCATTATCATATTGGTGGACTTGAAATAGTATTGACCTAAATGCATAATTTTAGTAGTAATGGATTATGAGTGCTAAAACTAATAGAAGCTCATTGCTCGATTATTTACTCCTATTTGTTGAGCTATGTATTTTAAGTCAGAAATATTTCCTGTTTTGGTAACGATGATTGATATGCTTTCTGTCTCACTATTTAATATCATTTACTATCTTGTAATTTTCAAGCCAAAGAGATAAGAACCAAAATGGAAGGTATGAGTTTCGTTTCGTTTGGTCTGTCTTTTCCGGTCGTTTCAATTGCTCTAGGCTCAGGAGGAGATTCATATTTCAAAATATTACTACTTTGTGACTTTGATTTGTGTATTCCCTCCTCATTGGCCCCAATAGCCTGGATGTTTGTTTCGATCAGCGATATGGATAAGAGTTTTGAATTGTATACATTGATTCGAGGTGTAATTTTAAGTAGTTATTGTAGGTTATTACTCTACATTGATTGCTTTAGTTAAATAAATTTTCTTTTAAAATAAATGGAGGCGTGCCATGTTGCATAAAACCCCAAAACCCATGGCCCTCAGTTAACTAATTTTAACTCTTTAGAAATCGAGGTGTGCCATCAGTTGAATTTTCCAAGGCCCTCGTGAACCTTGTTATTAACTTGAAAGTGCGGAGTTGTTTTAGGCGCGCTATTTTAAAAATTACCTTCTTAAACTCGGGTGTGCATTTCATGTGACCCAAATCCAATACTCAACAACGTTAAATAAAATGTGTCTCGGGTTGCGGGTGCATTTCATGTGGCGTGGTCCAAAGATGCATTTTAAATAACGTTGAATCTTTTCAAAAATAATTAAAAGCGGTTTAATAAGTTAAAATATACCATAGGCTAAAACATGTATTAAAATCAGATAATAGGCCAATTATAATAGTTTAAGCGACCGTGCTAGAACCACGGAATCCGGGGGTGCCTAACACCTTCCCTCGGGTTAATAGAATTCCTTATTCAGAATTTCTGGTTCGCAGACTTCAAAAGGAAAGTCGAATTTCCTTGATTTGTGATTTTAAAATAAACCGGTGACTTGGGACACCAAATAAACTATTCCAAGTGGCGACTCTGAATTAAATAAATAATCTCATTTCGAATAATGTCACTTAAATTGGGAAAACTCCCTATATACTACATTCGGGTAGTGTAAAAAGGAGGTGTGACAATTTGAAGCATAAAGAACACGTTTTAAGAAAGCTTGGAACTTAAACAAGTTTCAGAAGAGAAACGAGATAGTATAGCACTTAAGAGAACATTAGAGGAAACATGTTTAACAAATAACTCAAACAAAATCCAGAAGAAGGCAACTAAAGACCTAAAAGCTTAGTAGAAAATACAGTAAAGGAATATAGGGGTAAACGAACACATAAGATAAACATGTGAAAGCATGATATAGAAACCAGTAGAAGAAAGAACGGAGCACAATAGA